>NC_072469.1:10207417-10569915 GCF_027596085.1 Anoplopoma fimbria
TTTTTTTTTGCATTAATGTACACTCAGCAACCCATCTTGACATAAAACAACAGAAATGTAGAAATTTTTGCAAATTTATTAAAAAAGAAAAACTGAAATATCACATGGTCATAAGTATTCAGACCCTTTGCTGTGACACTCATATTTAACTCACATGCTGTCCATTTCTTCTGATCCTCCTTGAGATGGTTCTACTCCTTCATTGGAGTCCAGCTGTGTTTAATTAAACTGATTGGACTTGATTAGGAAAGGCACACACCTGTCTATATAAGACCTTACAGCTCACAGTGCATGTCAGAACAAATGAGAATCATGAGGTCGAAGGAACTGCCCAAGGAGCTCAGAGACAGAATTGTGGCAAGGCACAGATCTGGCCAAGGTTACAAAAGAATTTCTGCAGCACTCAAGGTTCCTAAGAGCACAGTGGCCTCCATAATCCTTAAATGGAAGAAGTATGGGATGACCAGAACTCTTCCTAGACCTGGCCGTCCAGCCAAACTGAGCAATCGTGGGAGAAGAGCCTTGGTGAGAGAGGTAAAGAAGAACCCAAAGATCACTGTGGCTGAGCTCCAGAGATGCAGTAGGGAGATGGGAGAAAGTTCCACAAAGTCAACTATCACTGCAGCCCTCCACCAGTCGGGGCTTTATGGCAGAGTGGCCCGACGGAAGCCTCTCCTCAGTGCAAGACATATGAAAGCCTGCATAGAGTTTGCCAAAAAACACATGGAGGACTCCCAAACTATGAGAAATAAGATTCTCTGGTCTGATGAGACCAAGATTGAACTTTTTGCCGTTAATTCTAAGCGGTATGTGTGGAGAAAACCAGGCACTGCTCATCACCTGCCCAATACAATCCCAACAGTGAAACATGGTGGTGGCAGCATCATGCTATGGGGGTGTTTTTCAGCTGCAGGGACAGGACGACTGGTTGCAATTGAAGGAAAGATGAATGCGGCCAAGTACAGAGATATCCTGGAAGAAAACCTCCTCCAGAGTGCTCAGGACCAGAGGCGTCGTCAGCCCCTTTTTACTGGGGCACGTGCCCCAGTAAAATTCCATTGATCAGATTCATTATTAAATTAATCTGCAGAAGCGCCGCTCTCGCTATGGAATCGGCAAGATTCATCAAGTGCATCTCCTGCTGCCTCGGGAGTCTTCAGTCGAGCCTGCCACTTACCAGCCAATCAAAAAACGAAAGGGGCTACATAAAAGCCAATCAGAAAATAGCACTACTGTATCTGGGTAAGATTTAATGCAACAACCAATGAAAAAAAACAGTTATTTCCGGATTCGTCCACGTAACTCTGAATGTTTCGTTTGAAACCGCGGGAGCTGGAAACAGCACAGAGTAAGTCATCTCCTGTTTTAACGTAACAACAAATTCACAACTTGTTTGACACAAACAATGACAACTTGATTGCTGTTAATTTTGCCCACATAATTAGCACCAGTTTTTCAATACTGAGCGTCTGTAGCCTGAAGTTTTATAGCACACAGACACACACACACACACACACACACATGCGTGCACGCACACACGCGGAAATGAATAATGAATGAAAAATTGTCTGTCTTCAAAACTTGAGAGTCCTGTAAAAGTATAGGCATTTGTTTTGTGAAGCTGTCCTGTAAAACTAAACATTCGCCTTCTGAAAAACGATTCAGATGGACATCAGGAAATTCTTTACGGGCAGAGGGAGAGGAGCAGTGAGGAGAGATGAGGACGAGGGAGGTATGATAATTGCCCACATTAACGTCAACATTAATATTTATGCTGGTAATAGCCAACAATTGCTAGTATGATGTGCTGTGATTTGATCAATGGTTTATTTTTGCCTATTCAGTTTTGTCTATACTGAAAAGGGTAAGCTTCCCTGTTGTTAATTAGGAAAGCCTATGAAATGCATGCAGTGAGTATACTTAGGCCTATGTGTTTGGATGTTTCTGGCTAGTGGCTGCTACACTGATTGAGGGGCAGAGTGCTGGAGGAGAAGGAGGAATAGAAGGAATAGAAGGAGGAGGAGAAGGAGGAGAAGAAGAAGAAGAAGAAGGAAGAGCAGGAGGAGAGAGGGGAGAAAGAGCACAGGCTGGGGGTCCAGGGCCAGGCAGGGGGAGGAAGAGGAGAGAGACAGGCAAGGATCGGATGAGGACATGTTGGGGGCTAGACGCAAAACTATTCAGAATATGGAGGAGGATATCTGTGACCTAGGGGAGATATGTGATGGTCCAAATCAGGTCAAATTGGCCCAATACCCACAGCACTGGTTCGGGTTGAAAAAACGATCGTTCAATTCCAGCTGGTTTGCAAATTTTTCTTGGTTGGAGTACTCTGTGACAAGAGATGCAGGTTTCTGTTTTTCATGCAGAATGTTTGGGAAAAATGTAAAACATGACACCTTTGTTAGCACTGGTTTGACTAATTGGAAGAAAGCTCTTGATCTCTTCAGAGAGCATGAGAAAACACCAGCCCATAAAGCAAGCATGGTGTCATGGCACAGTTTTAAATCAAGTGTCTCCCATGGGAGTGTGGTTGACCAGTTACATTCAGCAAATGAGGCTGAAATCAGAAATAGGCGAGAATACTTGCGGCGCATTGTGGCCACCACACAATTGCTAGCAAAGCAAAACATTCCATTCCGGGGCCATGATGAGGGGACATCTAGTAGCAATAAGGGGAATTTTCTGGAGTGCTTTGAATATTTAAAGCAGTTTGATCCTTTCCTCCAGTCATATTCAGCCCCATCCCACAGCACCTATTTATCACCTTCATCGCAAAATGAAATAATTGAGTGCTATGCGAAGGAGATAACGGCAAGCATTGTCAAGGAGTTAAGAAATTCTGGAATGTTTTCGATCATGGCAGATGAAGCCAGAGATGGCAACACCGAGCAGTTGGCTATATGTGTCCGCTACGTAACTGAGGGTAGAGTAAAGGAGAGTTTGCTGGCCATGAGGGAATTGAGAAAATTCGATGCAGAGAGCATAACTGCAGCCATTGAAGAACAGCTAGTTCATGATGGCATTACACATGTGAAGTGTGTTGCACAGGCCTATGATGGGGCGGCAGTAATGAGTGGTGCTGTTGGAGGTGTCCAAGCAAAATTCAGGGACAAGCACCCAGAGGCCATTTATGTGCACTGCTATGCGCATCAATTAAACTTGGTGCTCTGCCACACCTGTCATGCAGTGCCAGAAGCCAGTGATTTATTTGACACATTGCAGAGTCTATACTCATTTTTCAGCACTTCACTGGTAAATCATCACAAATTCAGGGATGTTCAAAATAGGTTGGGATTGCAACCATCTGAACTTGTGCAGCTGTCAAAGACCCGCTGGTCATGCCAGTTGCGTTCTGTAAATGCAGTTCTGGAGAACTACCCTGCTCTTCTAGAG
The DNA here is from genome assembly GCF_027596085.1 of Anoplopoma fimbria. Taxonomy (NCBI): domain Eukaryota; kingdom Metazoa; phylum Chordata; class Actinopteri; order Perciformes; family Anoplopomatidae; genus Anoplopoma; species Anoplopoma fimbria. Next base: position 10,210,811 of record NC_072469.1, read on the forward strand.
TGCCTTTCTGGCATAAAGGCTGCCAATGCAGTGGGGCTACACGTTAAACTCAGTGCATTCTCCACTGTGTATAAGCTCATGGTGTTTAAGACTTTGCTGTCTGTGACTGAGAATCTGCACAAATATCTCCAGAGTGAAACAGTGGACCTGGCAAAGGCTGTAGAATATAATGGAGCTGTTTGTGTAACTCTTAAACAGATGCGCACAGATGAGGATGCTGCTAAACTGTATGATACAGTAAAGACCTTCTGTGCAGCAAATGAGATTCCAGAAACATGTACCAGACAGGCAAGGCAGAAGCAGAAACGCTTGGATGATTATCTAGTGGAATCTAGATGTGGTGCAGTGAGTGACCTTGGTGATTCAGAATGTTTAAAAAGAAACCTGTATCTACCATGCCTGGACAGGATGGTGAGTGAAATTGAGCAGCGATTTTCATCAGTCAACAGTCAAGTTCTTAGAGGTGTTCAGGCTTGTAATCCCCAGTCAGATTTCTTTTTCTCTCAAGAGCACCTCCATGGTCTGGCAGATCATTACAGTGTTGACCTAAAACCTGAGGAAGTTTTAGTGGCCAAAAACTTCCTTAACACCAAAAAGGAAACTATGGATATACAGGGTGTTTTTAACATACTGGATCCAACAATGTTCCCAACACTGACACAGCTAATTCAGATTGCACTCACAATTCCTGTGAACAGCTGTAGTTGTGAGCGATCTTTCAGTGTGTTGAGAAGGCTCCACACCTGGCTTAGGTCAACAATGGGGCAAGGAAGGCTTCACCAACTTTCTCTTTTATCCATTGAAAGGGAGCAACTATGTAAAGTGAGTCAAAGCCAAGTTATTGACCGCTTTGCCACCATGAAAGCGCGGCGATACAGCCTAATAGGGAAAAAATAATCATTTAAAAAGGCTCTATGCAGTAATGTATGGCCTTATTTAGTTTAATTTGATGGTTTGATGGTTCTATTACATTTCCCAGGTTGATTGGTGGCAACGAGCCACCTCACCTTAAGTCCGAAATTTTATTAGTTCTCAACCTTTTTTCTTGCCTTTTTAGTCCATGTCGTTCTGGCAAAATTATGCTGTTTCCACACAGCTTCTAAATAAATATAGATGTGCAGACTTCTCCTGATAAAGAGGAAGGTCATAAAGAGACTTTTTGTTTATTTGTTATTTGTAAATCTTTGAGATGTGTATGTGTTAAAATAAATATCATTGTACGGTACTCATGAATCTATCTTTGAATCTTTACCTTTACCAGTGCTTTAATATAGCCTACTGTACAGTATGACAGTGACAATGATTTTGAAGCTTGCACATACCCTTCTGTATCCATCTATTTCATATTGTGCACACGTAAAAAAAAAAAAAAAAAAAAGTATTGGCAGTTGGGGGCCTGTGCCCCAGTAAAACTCTAGGTCTAGCAACGCCCCTGCTCAGGACCTCAGACTGGGCCGAAGGTTCACCTTCCAACAAGACAATGACCCGAAGCACACAGCTAAAATAACAAAGGAGTGGCTTCGGAACAAGTCTGTGACCATTCTTGACTGGCCCAGCCAGAGCCCTGACCTAAACCCAATTGAGCATCTCTGGAGAGACCTGAAAATGGCTGTCCACCAACGTTCACCATCCAACCTGACAGAACTGGAGAGGATCTGCAAGGAAGAATGGCAGAGGATCCCCAAATCCAGGTGTGAGAAACTTGTTGCATCATTCCCAAGAAGACTCATGGCTGTACTAGCTCAAAAGGGTGCTTCTACTCAACACTGAGCAAAGGGTCTGAATACTTATGACCATGTGATATTTCAGTTTTTCTTTTTTAATAAATTTGCAAAAATTTCTACATTTCTGTTTTTTTCTGTCAAGATGGGTTGCTGAGTGTACATTAATGCGAAAAAAAATGAACTTTTTCGATTTTAGCAAATGGCTGCAATGAAACAAAGGGTGAAAAATTTAAAGGGGTCTGAATACTTTCCGTACCCACTGTATATGTCAGTATATTCACTATAGATCTTCCAATCTTTGGTTTTGTTTGCCAGACTTCAGATATCCCATGCTGCTCTTTTCAACCACCTAGGCTAGCCTGGGAGATTTCTGTCGCTCTGGTAATATCTTGGGTTGTGTAGCCTCCTCCACAACCAAACCCCCTAATCTGTGATTCTCTGTTATTTGTTGCTCCAGGACAGGAGATTGGGAATTAAGTTTTTTTTCTCTCTCTCCATTCCCCACCATTTTGTCAGTTTGAACAAGTGTGACACAATTCTTCTGACTGGATTTTGGTGTTGCACTTTTTGGTTTATCAAAAAAAATTCTTAGGTTCTGACAATATATTAAATAATGACTGTTTGTTCACAGTCAAAAAGGGTTTTCAGACCTGTTTCGCCACATCGGCAGTGAATGTTGAGAGGAAAAAAACTAATTATTCATAAGCAGTGATGGCGTTCTTCAAGTAATGCGAAAACAAAATATGATCACAGAGATGCTGATTGATCAACAGAATCAGGCTCCAAAAGAAAAAGCAGATTGTGCAAAGGCAGAACATATTTTAGGGACGCCACAGTCTCCTCATGAGGCAGACCTCGGACCTCTGCTAATTTGCTTAGGGTGTCAGTGGCGGTTCCATACATTTTTAACTGGGGTGGCCCAGGGGTGGAAAGGGGGATGTCAAGATGTGGCCAGTAGGGATGATATTGTGGGCTGAACATGCAGACATTTTTTTATGCGTTGATATCCTATTAATAATAGGCCTATACATAAATTAATATACTGCTTGCATTCACATAACTGTTGACGGTTAGGTCGTGCACAATCTTTATAGTCAAGTAGGTTTACATTAAAAATGACAAATAAATAGGACCTTATCCTGAATTAATTTACAAAAGTTAAAGCTATTAAGTAAATAAGTTCTTTGAGCAAACCACCCAGAAATAAATTATGCAAACCCTGGGTTCTGTCCTCTTCTAAATTAATTTAAAATGACTAATGTGAATTAAACTTTACATTATTGCATATGCTTATATAGTAAGACAATTAGACTGGATGTTTCTTTTTAAAGAATAATAATATTGGTTTGACCATATTTAAGGCTGTAAAAGTCATGGACTTTGGTATTTAGGTTATCGAGGACACATCCATCCATCCATCGTCTTCCGCTTATCCGGGGCCGGGTCACAGGGGCAGCAAGCTAAGGAGGGTCCTCCAGACGTCCATCTCCCCAGCAACACTTTCCAGCTCCTCCTGGGGAACCCCGAGGCGTTCCCAGGCCAGACGAGATATGTAATCCCTCCAGTGTGTTCTGGGTCTACCCCGGGGCCTCTTACCAGGCCTCGAGGACACATGTTTATGTTTAAAAGCCATGACAAAGTCCATTTTCCATAATAGGTGACCTTTAACAAAAAAAAGTGTCCCTAGTGTGTCTACAAATTGCCAAAGAGACGGACCAAAATACCCAACTCTTATTCTCCTGCTCCATGTAACTGAAAACCTGTGCATGAAAATGAACTAATCTGCAATAGGTTCCTGTTTCAACATCATTTGATTTCATGTCATATATGGGTTTCCTGAAGGTATAGCAGATCCACCTTCAGCTGCAGCCACCCATGGTGCAGCTGGAGAATCCACCGATGTCTGCCATTGTGATTTTCTGGCTATCACAGATCTGCTAACGCAGGACGCAACAAAGAACGCTAGGTGTTCTGTTGTTGGCTGCATAAAGCAACAGAAAAGTCCTCATGTAACTTACTTCCATTATCTGAGGTGTGAACACCCAGTGGAGTAATATTATGAAATGCTTTTTTGCTGACATGTCTACATCAACAGGAAAACTCTCTTTCAACTAGTGTCAGTAACATCTTTAACACTAAAGCTCTGGATGGATCTGGAACGACTCTCTTTGTCCCAACTTCACACTTGCAAGCTACAATTTTTACGTGATTTCAGTTACTGTGTATTTAGCAGACTGTTGGCCTGTTAACGTTAGCATGCTGAGCTGCTAATGTGGCTAGCTTTGATTGTAGGTCCACAGGCTGGAGTAATGTAGTAATGTTAGGTGATACAGAAAGAGACTATTGGGACATTAAGCCTCATATGAAGCCAGTTAGATAACAATAGTATCAGGTTCTATGTGGGTAACTGTTTTTCTCCATGCTGCCTTTTGTGAAACTGAGAACTGCAATGAAGCTAAGCGGCTTTGTTAGCATGAATTACCGTCTTCTCCACCCGGTGTGTGTATGTGTTGAGTGTGTAGATTTACTGCAGACTGCCCTGAAGGCACAAACGGTCAAACTGTATGAAATTTAAAAAACAGTTATTTTCTTTGCTTTGTTTGGCAACGTTAGCTTTGAGTCGTTAGCACCAGCCACTAATTCTCTCTGGCCGAAAGAGACAAAAGCTAAAATAAACTATTTTTTAATAATTATATTAATTTATATTGTCTTTAGACTTTTGTAACATGTTTATTTTTATGTTTATTGTTTTTTTTTCTTTGATTTCTCCAGTGCCTTCAACACCATACAGCCCATGCTTCTGAGGGACAAGCTGGAGCAGATAGGGAGGGAATGGACATTGAGACAGTGAGATCTTATAAGTACCTGGGTGTTCACCTGAACAATAAACTGCTCTGTCCCTTTTCGTATAGTGCGTTTGTGTTTTCAGTCCAGTCCAGACTCTATCTGCTGAGACTGAGGTCCTTTGGTGTGCAGGGAGCAATCCTGAGGACCTTTTTCGACTCTGTGGTGGCATCAGCCATCTTTCCATCTTCAGCCATCATTATGGAGTGGTCTGCTGGGGCAGCAGCATCTTGACAGCCAACAGGAAGAGACTGAACAGACTCATCAGGAAGGCCAGCTGTGTCCTGGGATGTCCACTAGATACAGTGGAAGTGTTGGAGACAGGAGAATGATAGCTAAGCTATCATCCCTGATGGACAACACCTCCCACCCCATGAAGGACACTCTGGCAGTGACCAGCTGCTTCACCCACGTTGTGTCTGCATAGATCACGACACCATTGTTGTTGGCAGATATATTTATTTGCTTTGCATGTTAACCTGGGAATATTTTCATGTAGGACAGGAAGTACGTCACTTCACTTTGTCTTCCTCGTCTCCGCTCTTTTACATACCAGTCAATACGTGGCTCAATGAACCTGACAGAACAGGGACCTACATTGTGTCTACATTGCAACGACATCTTCATTCTTGAAAACAGTTTGCAAAGTTCAACATGCATCAGGTTTGTTCTGAAATATTTTAAATTCACCAGTATTTAATTTCAACAATGTTAGAACAGCTTGTTAAATAGTTTGAAGTTGAGGTTTTCTGAATGGTTGAAAGATTAATATGACGCACATATATATATTATTTTAATTTTTTTTACTTTCAAATTTTCATCTCTATCATTTCACATAGCTCACATACACCTATACGGGCACGGGTGTTCAGTCAGGACTTTTTCCCCTGTACAATGGGAACCCACCTTTCCCTTTGTCGGAGAGACAGATAAGAACTATAAAAATGGTCCCTATGATATAGGGAACAAATCTCACTGTCACCAGAATTAAATTCTGGTGAAAGAGTCTGGAGATTTGAAGACCTGACATTATAAAGGACTGTGGGAACAGGGCGGATCCTAACATGATGATGACTTATGAGGACCCCCTGGTATACCAGGACATTACCAATACACATACACAAACATGACAAGACCCTTGGTTATGAGTGCCATCCTGGTTAAACTGGACATTACCAATACACCACACAGAATTCCTGTAAATAAGGCACACTTTCAGAAAATATAAAAACCGTAATGATTCCTTTTCATTCCGCAATCAATGTTCTTCAACACCGGCCATTTGTCTGGCAGAAATTCCTCCTACTAGCCAGCAAGAAAGGATGGAAGATAAATTATTACTGATGCATCCTATACACCAGGGGTTCTTAACCTTTTTGACCTTGGGGCCCAACTTTTCAAGTACAAAGTGGCCCATTCAAATATTAACACTGTATTGGTTTAACTAATTGATCTCACTCTTGGTTTGATTTGTATTCAATAACTAAATCAAATCCACTTACAGTTTAACAAGCAAAAACCCTGTCAAATAAATGACATGATACAATGTGATCATTACAAAGACATTTATTTATATATAATGAACAATAACAACAGTTACAACTACCTTTTTATGTTCACCTCTTAATGAGACACTTGGGCCTGCCTCTCAGACACGATCAGATCCAGTCTGGGTGGAATGGGGGAAAGGCTCACTCTCAGAGTAGCCTCCAGTGTTGCTCTGAGTCTGTTTCGGGCTTTGGTCTTAGTTGTGGCCACAGTGGAGAATCCTGATTCACACAGGTATGTAGTTGTGAATGGGAGAAGGAGTTTCACAGCCCTCAGTGCTAGACATGGGTACTCCTTTGAGACAGCAATCCAGAAGGAGCCCAGTTCCAGTTCGCCCCACTGCAACTTTAAAGTGCTGTCGGTGGAAACTTCCAGAAGCTGGGATTCCAGATGTGAGGGCAAAGCAACATCATTTTCAGTGGGATCCACAGAAAATGGGTCCAAAATCCACGTGTCCGTCTCTGGGATCCTCAGGAAAGTATTCATCAAATTTCTCTGCCAGTTGTGAGAGGTGCTGAGAGACTGAGTCCCTGATCTTCACCTGAGGAGAGTTTTCCAAAATGTCAGACAAAAGTGGAAACATGTCCATCCTCTTTTCCTGGGCCCTCTTAGTCCACAAAGCAAGTTTTCTCCTGAAAGCTTGAACTTTGTCTGTAACAACAAATATGTTGCTATTTCTTCCTTGCAGTGAGATGTTCAGCTGGTTCAGCAGTGAAAAAATGTCACAGAGGTAGGCAAGTTTAGCTGTGAATTCTGTGTTGGCATAGTAATGTGCCAGAGGAGATTTTTTCTCAGTGAGAAAAGAGGAGACCTCATTCCTCAGTTCAAACAAACGCTTGAGGACCAATCCTCTTGAGACCCATCTCACCTCACTGTGATAGAGCAGCTGGACATGATCTGCTTCTATGTCCTCACAAAGCTTGGCAAAACATCTGGAGTTCACAGCTCTACTTTTAATGAAGTTGATGGTTTTCACACTTACATCCATCACCCTCATGCAACTCTGGTGACATATTTTTTGCTGCAAGGCTTTCACGGTGGAGAAAACAGTGGGTCCATTTAGCTTCTGGTGCACGATCAAGTATCTGCTTGACGACGCCGTTATGCCTGCCAGTCATTGACGCTGCACCATCACTGCACACCCCAACACGGTTTTGCCAGTCCAGGCCGTTCTCAGTGAAGTAGTCATCCATGCAGCGGAAACATTCCTGAGCCGTAGCTCGTGTTGGTAGCTCTCCACAAAACAGTATGTCTTCGTGCAAACTACTGTCCCAGCGATAGCGAACAAAAACCAGCAGCAGTGCAGCATTCGTGACATCAGTGGACTCGTCTAGTTGCAAAGAGAAAAATGGGCTACTTTTGATTCTTTCCAGAAGCTGATGCTGTATGTCTGAGGCCATGTCCCAGGTCAGTGCTGTGCCAATCCCCAGACACACAAGTGACGCTAGTTAATGAACGTGATGTTATGCACTATTTTTCTGCACTATTATTATTTACACTGATGTTTTATACTGTAGTTCATAAGTTTACACGTTTATTATATCTATGTTTACACATGTGTTGTTATTTATTGTTGTTATATACTTTACATACTTAGTCCTTACTTCTAATCTCTTATAATTTTTCTGTTTGTATAAATTTCTATTCTTAAATAGGTGAAACTTTATTGACGAAACCCAAATTCTCCCCAGGAATCATTTTAGTTAAATTATTCTGAATATTGAGTGCCACTATCACTGTTAGCATGTTGTGTGCACTGCAGGCATGAAATACATCACATGCAGGATGTAGACTGATTTGTCATGTAGGTTTTTTCCCCATAGCCAAAAAACATGTGACTGCGATATTACAAAGAGAAACTTACCATTTATTTTTAAACTATATGATATGAAAAAGTGTAATAATATTTAGCGTCTTCCTGTGAAAAACAAATTATGCTCACCAAAGGCAAATTCTCCTCCCAGTCCTCTTAACTGTAAATGTGTTCTGGCTTCATTTAAAAATGGAATATATTTGTCTAAGTTGTTCATACTTAACTTACACATTTTTTGCTGTTTTAACAGTTTAAATTTCGCCCGGTTTTCCTCCCACATGATGAAATTTCAAAATCCATCATCTATATTCATTAGAAATAACAAAGAGTCACTGCTGTTTGTGAATGTGTTTTTATATTATATACTTATTCAACATATTTATCAGTTGGGTCTAAGCAGAAAGCAAGCCTGACAAGCAGACCCACACACACCCAAGAAGACAGACAGACAGGCAGAGAGACAGACATACCGATATGCAAAGAACCAGGAAGCCAGAGAGAGAGACAGACAGACAGGTAAACAGACATAGAGAGAGAGAGACAGACAGACAGGTAAACAGACATAGAGAGAGAGACAGACAGAGAGGGAGAGACAGGCAGACAGAGAGAGAGAGACAGGCAGACAGAGAGACAGCTTTAGAAAGAGCAGAGGAGCCAGTGCAGAGGACTGAGCTTGTGGAGTGAACAGCCAGGTGACTGCTCCCCTCCAGTGGGAACCAGCTGAGACTGGAAATCAGGCAGATCAGGATTTCTCTTTCACTACATATAGTTATCAAGCTATTATGGTTCATGGGGTTTTGTACCTTTGAGGTTGGGAGTCACCAGTGAGAGTCAGATTGTCACTCCTAGCAGCACCGCCCCCACACTAACACACCCAGCCCCGGGTCCTCCTTTTTGCCTATACAATGAAAAATAAAAATCCGCTGAAAAGCTACAGCCATGTTCAAGCTGCATTCTAACTTAATGTTAACAATCAATGAATGTACTGTTCACATGAAATCTTTAAAGGTACAACTCCAGTGAAATGCAATCCCATCAACTCTCCCTGTGCGTTAGAGATGTACAGATGGCAGTTATATTGCGAGTCAGGTCATAAAAATGGACATTCTGGTTAATAGCAGCTGCTGAAAGAATCTGCGCATTTACACACAAGGACAGGAGAGTAACTTTTTTCATGTAGTTTCTTATGATCTTCTTAAATCTTTTATAGCATGCTGCCTAAGGTCCACAGTATTTCTGATGAGTACAGCGGCGTTCATCCGAGGATCTGTTCACCTGGTTGGTCTGCAGCTCACCTCTGTATTATTATTAGATGTATTACTTGAAGTGTTTTGTCCCCTCCTAGTGTAATACACACACACACACACACACACACACACACACTGGCTATGTTCTCTATTTCTACTTACTTATTTCTTGTTACATTATTATAATCAAATATGACTGTTTATTTACTCCTTCCTCTTGTTAAGACACACATAACTGTCTTTTGAAACTTTTGAAAGGACACTGATACAGTGTTGCTGAAGGCACACTCACTCTGCAGACATAACCTAATACTCATCTGCTCCAAAGTTAAAAATTTGACCAAAAATGTATTTCAAATCAATTGAGTTGTTTTTATCAGACATGTCAGAAATACCAGTGACAATAAGATGTATGTTTGTGACTCAGTTAAACATTATACAATTTGCATGGTGATATAAATATATCGTGGACGTATCCACGAGTCGAACTCATATTTCCTGGTAGGGCTGAGGAGTCTGACCAAGTAATTTGCATGTCCCTGCTTTGCTCCGGCATGTTAACAGGAGCTGAAAGAGAACTGCTGTCTGCTACACAGGCTCTTCCCTGCTGATCAGCTCATCTGCTGCTGTCAATGTAGAACCAGGAATTATCCAGATCCAGTCCAGTTACACAGGTAAGTGCTCTGTGCATTGGTTACTATGCTTTTCTGTTGTTTGTAGTGCATTTGTTGCTCATCATATGAGCTGTGGTTACCGTCACTCCAGTTTCCCTCCATGGCGTCTGAAGGAGCTTGGGCCAAGAGGACAAATCTGGTCCCATTCAGGGTCCACTGGAGCCACATGGACTCTGCTGAGTTCATCACAGCTCATGACCAGGAGGCTCACGGTAGGTAAGCTATGGAAATGTTCTTGTCAGCCCACAATACATACTGATAGCAAATCCTATTTACTATGAATCACTTAGTACTAATGTTAGTTTAGCTGAAACAGGATCTCATTGCAATCATTTAAAAAAAAAGTGGGCTTCTGTGTCTTTGAAGATCTTTTAGAGACTTTGAACTTTCTTGAGTCCACATCAGTGAGCATCAGGTCGGCTGTTATTGTTGCACAGTGATGCAGTTTAAAATACACACGTACACAGTGTGGTTAAAACTGTGCTCGATCAAGTTTTTGCTGTTAGGTATTTGTATTTTAGTGAAGGTACGCTTCAGAAAATGTCATGTGCTTTGAAAAAAATGTGCTTCAGAAAAACAGGTGACTTTGAGACAGTGGAGTAAAACATCATTGCTGTTTCTAAAAAATAGTCTTTTAAAAATCAAGCATCAAATCAGGATCATGACGAGGGAGAGTTAAGACCTGTCCTGCTTCACAAGTTGAGTTCTTAACAATGACAACAAAGGACATAGCATGATGTTATTCCAGAGTAACATGATTTTTTTTTTTTTTTTACAGTCATCATGAGAGAGTTCTGATTTATTACAACTGGGTTCTTACTTTCGGTTCTTCTCGTCTGTCCGTCATGGTGAATTGGACTCAACAAAGTCATAGATCTGGGGACACAGTGAGATCACTTCATGTTCATATAGAGCTTTCTACTCAATTCACAGACAACTTCATTAGTAGAGTTTACATCAGCATATATCTTTGATTGACCATTTACGTTATTCTTTTAATATCCTCATTGTTAATGTAGACAAAGTTTTGTCTCATATATTTGAACAAAATGATCCAGATCATTTTAATTTGAGGCACCAATATGAGAAATCTGTCATTGACATGTCACATGCAAGTAATGCACCAAGACACTATTAAAGGATTTTTTCTTCCTTTGTAAATTCAGTAGAGGACCCTGACTGAGCAGCTCAGAGGAGATGATGTTGCTGTTCAGTGGTCAGCTCTTAGTTGAGGCTTCCCACTGATGTCACTTTATGTGTTTGCTATCAGAGCTTATTGTCAACCGCCCTATTATAATTTGTTGCATCATGTCAGCCACAGGAAGTTGGAGCCGGGACAGTGTCAGGAAATGGCTCACCACCACTGTCACTCAGTGAGTATCAGTAAGATGATGGCTCCCATTTCCTCTGTTGAATGTTCACTATGATCTACAGAACTCCTCGGGACACAGCTGGTGTCTGAGGCCTCAACGACAGGCATCTTGTCGCCCTTAGTAACACTTTAAAAAAAAAAATGTTATCCTTTAATTTAAGGATTATCCTCACAAATAATCCTTAAATTATTTGTGATTTAATAATTCATTACTTACTTGGCCTTATTGTCATTATTAATTTATAGTCAATAATGTCCATTTTCAAAAAGGCTCCTCCTAACTTAAGATCAGTTTAATCAAACATAGATGAGTTTTCTTCAGCATCATGTGGATAGCGGCTGTACATACTGGTACAGGTTTTGACCCAAACTAATGGACTGACTCCATGTCAGCACACTTCATTTATGGTAATGACTAGATGTGGCACTTATGAACTGTTTTAGTTTGTCAAATATTGACTAAATGGATGAATGTTTAAGGCGTTTCAGTTGTAGTTTGTCTTCCTAGTCGTCTTACAATGAACTGATCGCTTGCACTTGCTGTTATGTGCTATATTTGAAAGATATCATATAAATATTTGGGTGGAACACTCCAGTCATCACACCATATGTTTAAATTGCACAGCATTATTACTATCACAATATATTGCCCACATTACGTGTGCGTGTCTGTGTGTGTGTGTGTGTGTGTGTCTGTCCGACCTTCTAATAAAATGTGACCTGTGTTTGCAGAGAGGATGCAAAGCGTGAGCCTCCATGTAAAGCTACAGGTACGTCCAATGAAACTCCCTCTCTCTCTGCGTCACTGTAGAGAGGTGTCCGTCTTTACTCTGTCAGCTTCATACTGTGGGATTCAGTGGTACAGGATGGTGAGTACAGCGCTTGTTTGGTTAATTTCTGCAGTAGTCTGGTGATCTCTAACGTGAGAGGAGTAAATAGTTCTAGTTCATTTGAGAGAGTGAATGTTGAGGCTGCATGTATTATGTCACAGAAGTCATTAGAGAGTCAGAGAAAGAGCAGGCGAACAGTAGCTGCTGTGATGTGAAATACCCCGATGCATGATAGGCTGGCTCATAGAATATCTCCCTGCTGCTTTAGTGTAAGAAATTAATTGATTGTGTTATGAAATCCAAAGTAAATTGTGTAATGTCTACAGATCAGTTGATACAGTTCATCATTATTGGTTGAATAGTTGCTTACACTTTCACATTTCATTTTTATTATGCTGAATTTAAAATGTTCTTTCGGAATGAAACCAAAGGCCGCACTGTGATGAATTCAAAGGTAATTGTGAGCAGTGTGTATTATCTAACCTACACCCCCCACCCCCACCCCGCCCTGAGGCCAGTCCATTCAAACAGCATGCAAATGGTGGTTGAGAAAACCATGGGAACGGCAAATTGCTCCTCATGTCTCTGCCTGCTCCTCCCCCTCAAGTAAAGAAGGCCTTCTGCCTCATTTATACTTGAGAGAACCACCAGAAAAATGTGACAATGCACCGACAGTCCTGACCTCACTGTCAATGGAAAGGTTGCTATGCTACATTGTCAAAAGATTGCTGTGGATTTTATAGTTAGTTACTGGCAGCTGGATGCCAGGAAGTATTTTTAGTTACAGTATCGTTACTTTATTGCCAGTTACAGTATTGTAACTGTGTACTAAAATTACAATTCTTCTTAGGGGAACATGAACGTTTGAACCACATTTCATCACAATATATCCAATAGTTGTTGAGATACTTCGGTCTAAACCAAAGTGGTGTAGCAACAGGCATTACAAAACTAAATTATAATAAATAAAAAACAGTATGTGCTATTGTTGTGTTGCATGTCAGTAATTTTGCCAGTGAAAGTCCACAAGCTCTCTGATGAGGGATTCAGGCAGTTGCTTTTACTTACCATCTTGAAAAACTTTCGGCTGACCCGTGAATTTGATTGAAATTTGGAGCCGTCAGGGTCGATTCTCAGAATGAATCTGCAAGCACAAGTGAAAATATATGTATGAAACCAATGTTTCCCCAACTGTCAGTCACAGGTTGTCATCACTTAGTGTGCCGAACTCAAACTGGATACTATACCGAGTTTACCTGTAATAAAATGTGCTTCATAAATGATGCTGATAAAATGCTTATGCCTTAAAGAACAGCTTCATATACTTTACATACACAGCTGAATGCTCCTACAGCAAAGGCACATGCTTAGTTGTCAATCAATTATATTCAAATTATTGAAGCTTCATCCATTGCAGCAAATTTTATTTTAGATAACCTGTTGCTGCAGGAATTTACATCTTTCATTAGATGGTGCCATGTAGCTTAACCCATCACCAATCCATCGTACAAGTACGAGGTTAACCATATTTGGTCATTTGTTTATCCATTATATAGGTGTTAATAAAAAAGGGGGGAAAAGACAAATGGCCTCTTTTAGCATACCTTAAAGTAACAACTAGTACAAGCATACTTTGATGTCAAAATGCATACCTGCTACGCAAAATGTCTATTTCACATGGAAGGCTGAGGATGGGCTTTTGATGCTGGAGGAAGGCAGAGTGCATATGCTCCTAATGCCATGCAAATGAGTATAAATTGCTGGAAATGACTCAAAAATGTTCATGAGACATTGGGTTAGCCAAAAGCAGCCTTGATTTGCCCTCGTACACAACATTTGATCACAAAACAGAAAAGGTAGATCATCATTTATGGTTATATTTTTTCTTTAGCTGCTAGTTCAGTGGGTTTTCGTTGTAGAGTAATCAGATTTATACTGCTTGATCTGTGGAGTCTCAGTTTTAAAGATGACAAATCACTCGTGCAGTAGCAATAGTTTTTGCTGTGTGCTCATTTAGTTGCTTGGTGTTGGCATTGTGTATCGTTAAGGTAAAAATATTTATAATGAGCTTTTAGCTCAGTTTCTTCCCGTTATGAAGGTATGCAGGATGAATATGTTGCAACATGATTAACTTGTCCTTATCTCGGGTTTGTTGCGATGTACGCAACAAGAAAGTGCTTTTAGACTTAATAACAAGAAAGTTAGTTAAGGTGAAAAAAATTATCTGATCATGTTATTCACATTAAAAAATCAAGATGTGTTTCAGTTACGACTTTTTCTAACTGTTGCCGCTTTTGGCTATATGAATAGTTTTGTATCTAAAAAATATACTCTATAATATACTCTATAAGTATTTAAGCACTCACTGTGGAGGAATATGTACCTCTTATAAGTTTGAAGTCTCTGAATTGATTTTCAGAGCATACTGAAGCAAACTGAAATCGATCGGAAAATGTCAGCCGAACTATAAATAAAAAAAAAGAAATAAACTTAAAAAACACCAATACAGTCATTTAACTATTATTTTGACAAGATAAAAGTTACACTGTAATATGACGATCAGAGTTTTCTTCCTTTAAATTCATTTTTGATACAAACCTCTGAATGAGCTCTAGCGTAGTGGCCAATAGTGGCTTCCTTGTACTGAACATTATTCACATAGTAGCAGCAAAACAGGGCAGCTAATGCTTAAGAAACATCTGACAGCTCTTGCGGCTGGATGATGACCCTTCCATCCATAGTCAGTATCCATGTTTTTGTGCGGAGAACAGAATCACCTCTAACAGACACAACATCAACCATCACAGCAGCTTGTTAGTTTGATCACTGTCTTTGGGTCAAAATTGCCAATCCATAACAAGACTTATGACTAACAACAATAGGACACAAAGAGAGAGCGGTTCAAGGAGGTGTTGTACTAACTACATTGTAATAAGACGTGTTTCCTAATTTTCAATTAATTAAACATTGATTATATAAGTAAGCAAAACTTGTTATAGTAATCGAGTCACATTGCTAATCCTTTCCTGTAATTTAAGCTTCAACCCTATCGGTTTAGCTGATTTGTCCAAAATCGCCTTAACTCTAAAAAGCTATGTAGGTATTAAGTGTGACAAACGTGTTTGGTGAGTTTTATTTGGTTTTGGTCCAGTTTGAAAGAAGGGTGTTTTTTACGATGAGTTAACAGGACAGTTAAGCCCATCTTAGTCCAGTGTAAGAGAGAAACTTGAATTCAGAAGGTGTACGGTTGTTTTTTTTTTTCGGTCTAGGTGTAAGAAAATTTCCTTTATTGATGTTTTGTGAGTTATCAGCTTTCTTGGTCATAAAGCACACACTTTGAAATGTATTTCTTCATTGGACTACATTGCACTGATTGTACATCCACATAAAAGGTGGCACATGTTCCCTTTACCTCCACTGAGTATAAGCCTATTGAACCTCTCTTCTCTCTGTTCCTGTCTCTGTGATCACCTAACAGATGTTTTATTTGGTCTCTACTTTCATTAAGGTTGTATAGCTGATGAACTACAGGTAAGGAATAAGATTGTCAGCCTTCATGTTGTGATTAAGTTTTTGAAAGCCACCAGGCCAGAGTGAAAAATCTCACAACATAGACATACTTAAATGTGTATTTTGGGGCAATATGCTCTCTCTGAAACATTGTGTACTGCTAAAGTTTATTTCAACTTGTCGGACAAAATAAATGAATGAATGAAGACTTCAGAAGACATATGACATTAAAGCAAACCCTCCAGCTGATAATTAACTCAGCCATAGTATCAATAAACAGTTCTCTCTACACAACCATAAGGCTGTAACGTAGTCCATCTTTATATACAGTCCATGGTAAAAAGGGAAAAAATAATAAACTAGCTGTGTCCCAGGGTGTATTTGTAGACCGATTGCGTCACAGCGGCCGCGAAGAGGCTGTCCCATTTCAAAGACTCCTTCTAATGCGGCCGACAAATGCAGCCTACTTTTCCCAGATTCGGAGGACACAACTGATGGATCCTTCACCGCCCAACGTATCCCAAGATTCATTGCGTGCCAGTGAAGTTGATTTTTTTTTTCGACATGGCGACTAATGGACCAGCAACGGCAGATTTCACATTTAAATGTAATTATTGGGTTTTAACTCACGTGAATATCAACAGATATAAGTGTTAAAACTAAAAACAAGGGACCTGATCAGATCACACTTATGTTAAAATGATCGGTTAACTTACGTGACGCTATTAACTAACCAGCTAACGCTACCGTGAACCGCTGCGCTATTTATAGCAGCTTGTCCATTTTAATCTTTAAACTTAGCTTTACCTCTTTTATGACAACCGCAGCTGGTTGCTAGGATACGGGAGCGGCAAAAGGGTGGGGGCGCGAAAAGCTGGTGACGCAAACAGGAAATCCTTTGTCGACCATATCGTCTCATTTCGAGGACCGCTTGGTCGGGCCTTCGCAGTATTCAAAGGACCCGGCCGACGTAGACCGGGAAGGCTGGGTCCTCCGAAGACTATAGCTGCTGGATTGGGACACAGCCACTGTTGCATTTTAGTTCTGGTCTGGTTACTCCTAGATAGGACGGTTTATACAGATCAACTTTAAGATTACTTCCTGAGCAGCTTGCACGTCTTGAAGTTAATGTTTTTGGTAACCTGTCTGAAATAAGGTCTGTGTTTAACCCTAGAACACTAAATAACAGTAACAGCATCACTAACGTCGGTTATATTTTACCCGATATACCTGATTAAAAATACTTCTCATCAAAATATATTAAAGTACAACAATACATGGCAAATTGAAGTACTCTTCTTTTATTTTCCCCTATACAACGTCTCATAAAATGGAAAAAGGTATCATGGGGGGACCCTATAAAAAGGCTCTAAAATTAGTGAAAAATTAGGGAATCGTTAACGAAACATTCCTAAAAAATAAGATAATGGAGCTGGGAACTTGTTCTTCGGTCCACCCGTTCCTGGGACATGTGAGCCTTGTCCGGTGAAGGCACAGTCTCCCTGCATCACTGACAACTTTTACAAATATTTTACTCTCAATCACTAACGTCGGGTGAAAATCACCCGAACACGTGCCTGTTGAAAAAAACAGGGATGAGGGCAGGGAAACACGCCTACCTTCGATGACGTCAGTGAGCAGACTGAAGCTACCCAAAGACCCACACAACTCAGACAGCAGCAACACAATGAAAATCACGTGACCACAATCGCGTGGGTGAAAATCACCCGACGTTAGTGTTCTAGGGTTAACACAAGCTGAATAGATTTTATCGTTTTGTTCTTTGATATAAAATAGGTCAGTAAATACCCCTGTGGTGAATTTAGAAGCTTTTACGTGTCTTAAGAAACTGTTTAAATTAAACGACTAACCGTCACTAAATGAGATGACTAAATGTCATCACTAGTCCTCATTTAGCTTAGTGGTGGTGAAGGGGAGTGAATGTGTCCTTGGTGTAGGTCTTTATAGTCTACCATAGCTATTTACTTTGCACTTTAAAAATAATAAAAGTGGTTATCTTGCTGAACAAAATTTATCATGAACTTTTTTTCGTCAGAGATTAATTTCTGAAATAATCCAAAAGCCAATGGAAAAATCCCATTGATGCTGATCTTCAGGACAACCCGCTCTACCTCCTGAGCCACAACCACCCCAACTCGGTTCCTCATCAATGTACACTCAATACCCCATAATGACTAATTAATTGAATGAAAACTGAATTTCAGCAAATTTTAACAAAAAATGACTTAAATATCAATTTGACAGAAGTATTCAGACTTCTGCTGTTACACAAATTTTGCTCAGGTGCCTCCTGTTTGTCGGGATCATTTTTAACATGTTTCTATACCTTGATTGGAGTCCACATGTGGTAAAGTCACACTCCTGTAACCGAGTAACAGTCAACCCCTGCAGCGAAGTGCAATTTTCGGAGAACCTATGCCTGCGTCCTTTCGGTGCCCATGTTAACCTATTGGGATCCCACACTTTTGACTCCCCTCCCTCCCTGCTGTACTACCACAGTTTAAATTTCCCCCGATTTCCCTCCAACATGATCAAATTTCTTAACCAATCAACTATGTTAATGTAAAATAGTATAGAGTCACTAGTTTGTGAATGTGTTTTTTATATTATATACTTATTCAACATTTTTGTTAGTTGGGTCTAAACAGAGAGCCATTGCTACAAGCAGACACACACACACACAGACAGACAAATACAAGCAGACAGACAGACAAAGATCAGTTCTGTAGAAAACAGCAGAAGAGCAGAATTGCTTGTTCACCTGTGCGGAAAATTGTGCTTCTGGTGTGAACAGTCTGTCTCATGACATCGCAACGACAGAACGCAGCGCTTCCCAGTACGGTGTGAACCTGACAATGCACATCAGAGCAAACACCAAGCCAAGAACTTCCTGCAGAGATCAGAGACAGGATTGTGTCAAGGCACTGATCTGGGGTATGCCACAAACACATTTCTGTTGCATCGAAGGTTCCAAATTGCACATCGGCCTCTAAAATTCTTGAATGTAAGAGGTTTGGAACCACTAAGACTCTTCCTAGAGCTGGCAAGGGCCAGATGGTACCTCTAGCTGAGCTCCTGACAATCTTTTGTGGAGATGGTGAGACTTCCAGACAGACAACCATCACTGCAACCGTGAAAGCCAGCTTGGAGTTAGCAACAAACACCTCAAGGACTCTCAGAGTGTGAGAAACAGGATTCAATTATCCAATGAAACACAGGCCCCGTTCATCAGCATAATATTTGGAGCTCTGCAGCATCATCAACCTGAGCCTGAGACTGGAAAATGTCCCCACGCCATGGAAGATGTCATGCTGTTCCTGATAAGTTATTTTAGATAAACAGTGTGTAATAATAAGAAAAAATATATAACAGGAGTGCTATCATTTAATTGAGTGGTGACGTAAACTTTGCTGGGTCAATTAGAGAGTTTCATCAACACTGCACAAACTGCGTGCATCCATGTCTCATGCATCCTCCACAGCAAGTCGGACAAAATTACTAACCATCATGCAATGCAGTCAGTAAGACAGCAATCAAAATTGTGATGGTCTGTGTTGGCTCGTCAAAAACAGGTCTAGAACTTTTAACAACAACCTGCATTACAACAGGTGATGGGTGCACACAAAAAGAGGAAGACAAGCTAAGAATAAAAAATAAAGAAATAAAAACACCTTTCTCCTTCTTGCAAACATGAACACCAGCCTGGTCACCACGGAGCAAACATTCACCAGGAAAAGCACACTGCTAATAGCTCATTAGCTGCTGAGCTGCTGTGTAATCAAGCAAAAGGCTGTGGCCACAAACTAATATCAACAACGACACTCCCTTTTGGGTAAAGCGGGAGACACTTTATAATATTAAATATAATTTCAGGTCTTGCAGTGAGGTAGCATGAATGTTCCCCAACATCAAACACAACAATATGAATTTAAAAGCAAGATCATTTATTTACATTCCGGATCACCAACATATGGTTTAAAACAGTCAACATCAATATAAAACACTGTTTAAAATGACTGAAATGAAAGTGATCACAGATATCTCGCGTTACATGCAGCAGCAAACCCAATAAAAGAGATGCACCTCTATTTAAAAACAGAAAAAGGCAAAGGGGACACCAATTTGGGACAGCACGGGCAAGAGGTAAAATCGATTTAAAAGCCAATCAATAAAATCGCCACTCGCGCCGTGCAAACTAGCGTCACGGAAGCAACGTAACGCTTGCGTCAGTTAACCAAAGCAGCTTGCAGTGTGCAGTCAGCGCTGAAGTGAATGTGTTTCTGTACTTTCAGTAAAGATATTATTTTAAAACTTGTGCACGCCTGGAAGTTTTGTCCGAGTGTGCAACACTTGAAAACAAAAAGGGACGAATAAATGTAATTTTAGTTTGACCAAAACTTTTCATGGCAATCCATCAAAAAGTAAGTGTTGGGTCAGCTGACATTGCTATCCGTCGAGCCACAGTCTGAGCATGGCTAAAATTGTAATAACATACCCATTGGTGTTTTTAGGTGCAAATAATTGTTTGGGCAACAAATACTTGGCTCAGAGGTAGAGCATTCCTTTTTTCATCTGGATGGGATGATCTGGCGGCTAAATGAATAAGGCTTATTGGGGACTTCATAAAACTGTGGGGGTTCAGGTTTTTGTGGATCAACGCCTTTGTTACACAGGGTGCAGATTTATTTTTTTACGAGGTTTCTACAGTAAATTCAGCTGAACTGAAAACCAGGAGTGTTCATCTCACAGCCAAGGTTATAGAAGATGACTGATTGTATGTGCTATCCTAGAGTAAATGTCATGAACTGTAAAGGTCGCCAACGTTGGTCAACTTCAAACATTTCAACTTACATCCAAGCCCCATTAGAACATCACTATATTGTCCCTCAACAGCAGCTCCATGGAAAGCTGCAGAGCATGGACACTTCAGTTCAAAAGTTTTGTATTTATTTTTAATTGGAATGAGAGATGAACATTTGTTTATCATTGGAGTATATATTATTTATAATTCATGCAGTTCAATTTGAAAACTGACTTTTAATATTGGTAAAATATTAGATATTAGACAGATTTTCTTTATTTGATTTGACAGTTGTTGTTGTTGTTGTTGTACATATAGACGTTAATACAGCTACTGCTTCAATATATGTTGCACTAAATCATAGCTTAAACATAATTGTGATGTTCCAGACCTTTTCATGAGGAAATTTCTCTAACTGGACCTCACTGAATTTTTGTTAAATACCTGGTCTATCGAGTACCACCACACTAAAGCTTTGCATCTCTAACCTAATCCTACCCATTTTACTTTTTTAGCTTGTTCTGAGGAAGCATTTCACCCTTCCAAAACAGAATGGTAAAAACCATAATAGCTAGAACATTTATTCAGTTTGCAGCTGAAAGCTAATGGTTCTGTCTTTAGCGTCATTACGTTATGTGAAGTGCAAAAAGTGGTGACAACACCCTGTGGCACCATAATCCATAGTAATGCTCTGTAATGGATGTGTGATATTGTTATTTGTCCTTATATATTGTTACATATAAACATTATAGTAAGAGCATATAGGCAACTGTGGCTCAGTGGTATAGCGGGTCGTCCTTCAATCAGAGGATTGGTGGTTCGATCCAAGGCTCCATGTGATGTGTCTGAATGGGTATGAATGATTATTGAGGGTGGCACTTGCGTGGAACTCTTTACGATTAGTGGGTGTGGGCCGATCACCAGCACTGACCTTTGTTGAGTCGATTTTAATCTGATCTGGGGTAAAAATGAACCCCAGGAGGGTCATGTGAAAGTCACACTTATCATCCTTGACAAAAGATTGGAACTACAACAGTCTCAAGAGAACTTGGCTGAAATGTTTGACATGAGATGATTTGTCAGGGGAAAAGATGAGGATGTCATGTAGGTAAAGGAAGACAAAGTGGTGGGGACCATCCTGAGACCATCAGAACACATTCCACAGCCATGGCTGTGCACAGAGGAATGACAGTGACAGGCATATACAGTGCAGCATCCTGGTCTCCTCCCTGCTCCTTCGCTGTTTCTATCTGCGAGATGTCTCACTCTACAATGAGAGTTTGTCAGGATGAATGATGGTGAGGGGTTTGATTGTGCGCACACTTCTGCCAGTCAACGTCTAGTGCACTGCCTTTATTTCTTTACTATGTCTGCACTGTCATGGAACACGTGGTGCACCATTATGTACGACTTGGCAGGGCTTGTAACATCTTTTTGGTTATTTTGGAGTGGGAATGTTTTTGTGCTTTTGGTACCAGACAGACCCAGGGAGGCATGGACTGGATCCTGCTCCACTCTTATAGAGATAGCTCTTCCAGGGCGGAGCCCATACAAAATAGAACCTTGATTAAATACTGTAAGTATTAGTGAAGCCCTCAACGTTTTAGACCACACTGGTTCTTTAAATGCCCCAGGAGAATCAGTTTGTTTTGAGAGTCCGAGGTGAGGCCAACAGCAAAATCTCTTGGCGGGCTGCGCCTATACTCATAGAATCTAGAGTTATGATATTTAACTATCGTTATAGCCCTATCTCACGCTCTCTCTCTCTCTGTGTTTCTGTCTCTCCCACCTTACCTTTGATGTTAAAATATACACGACTTTATCTATAATGAAAGTTGAACTGTTACCATGTTGTGAGGTATATAAGCCAATATAATGATAAAAGTGTACTCCTCAATATGAAGTTTTATATTTCCTTTGTGTTTGTTGTTATGTTTGCTATATTCATATGTCAATATATGTAGCAAAAGAAGTATCCAGTACTGAGGAAAGGTACTATTCTCCTCATCTCTCGTGACTCTAATTCTAATATGCTAATAACACAAGAAAAGTAGTGTTGCTGTCACTAATACTATTGTCTGGTTCTTATGTTGCTGTATCCTGTGTTCCCTACAGAGCCTCTGAGGAGGAACACCAGCAGTGATGATGACTTGGCCCTGGGTGTAGAAGGTAAACAGCCTCCTATTCTGGACTTTTAAGGTGCCATCCGTAGCAGGGAGCCTTTACAGGCACACTCTGCAGTTTAGGAAAGCAAGCCAATGATTTAACGATCAGTGTGTATCATACACTAGAGAAGTTGCCAGAGTCTCTAGTGTAGGCTATTTATTTTGAGGGGGGGTGCAGATTGGTGTTGGAAAAATTAAATATGTTGTTGCCCTGGTACACCAGGGTCCAGACCTCTAAATGTATCTATGTTTAACAGTATTATATCAAGTATATTATGAAATTTGCTAGCTTGAAAGTACTTCAAAGTACTTTATGAGCTAAAGTTGCAATACACCTACAACTTAAGGCAGATTCATGCAGTGAAGCTAAGTTCAACTAGGACTAGAGGGTATCTCGGTAGAGGGATATGGCTAGAGCGAATATGGTTGGAGTGAGATTTTTGGCCGGGAATGAACAGGATGACTGAGCTGCATTACAAAAAGCACAAACACAGCACTGATGGACAACGATGACAACCAGCAATGGTGCTGCTTCAATGACATGAGTCTGTGCTGCCTACATCTAACTGTGAGGTCAAGCACTCCTCCAGTCACGGCAGCCAGTGACTGCACTGAGAGCTGCAGGTTGATCAAATGTTTGTGAATTTACCTGGATATGAAGCTTCCGTTGTGCAACATAATATATCTTTATTTTTTTATTTTATTTATTTATTACTTTATTATTTAAGCTAAAAAAGTCAGCTAGCTGTCACTTTGCTCAGTGCATGGATGCACAATTGGTTGCTTTATGACGTCAGCTAGTAATTAGCAAATGGCAAGTTAGCCAATTTACCAGCCGTGGGAGTTTGGATGATTAGCAAATTCACAAAATTCGTAGGCTGTCTAGTAATACTAGAATTGCAGTGTAATTCTAGTATTACACAGCGGCTGTGGCTCAGTGGAGAGCAGGGTCGTCCTCCAATCAGAGGATCGGCGGTTCGATCCCTGGCTCCGGCAGTCCATGTCGATGTGTCCTTGGGCAAGACACTTAACCCTGAGTTGCTCCCGAAGGCTGTGCCATCGGTGTATGAATGGGTGTGAATGATTAGAGAGACCCTGATGGGCAGGTGGCACCTTGCATGGTAGCTCCTGTCATCAGTGTATGAATGGGTGTGAATGGGTGAATGATTAGTAATGTAAAAGCGCTTTGAGTGGTCGGAAGACTAGAAAAGCGCTATACAAGTACAGTCCATTTACCATTTACCATAATACCTCAGCATTAGCAAACAAGCTGAATTAAGCTAACATTAGCCAGCTAAAACCTAAATATCTAAGTGACTTTGATGAATTAACTTTTTATCAGTACTCAAATGAGACAAGACGTAGTTAGCTAGCACGCACCACGGTAACTTTATTTGCTGTGTGGGATGGAGGCCCAGCTCAGAGACAGACCTCCACTTAGCCCTTGCGGAAACTCAAATTCAGCCAATGCAAACCAAAGTAGCAGGGATCACATTCTAACCTTTGCAGCGGCAGCAACAGAAAGTTTCGGGCGTCAGATCAGATCCCTTTATTCCGCTGATAAATTTGAGTTGCTACTGCAGTAATATATTAATTTAAAATACAGGTCATAAGCATCATTGTTTTCTGGTATAATAGCTGAGGTCTTGAGTTGTGGGTTGGAGAGGATAAGCGGCGGTTTCTATCCGTGTAGTTTAAATGTATGTTATGTCATTTTGTATGTACGTGTTTGTATTTGAGTCTATAGGACACTTTTGAAAATGAGATGCTACATTTCAAGGGACTATTCAACAATAAATTAAAATGCCAAAGGCAATTATATCTTGAAACAATAGCAGGATCACAAACCAAATTGTTTTTCCCAATGTTCAGGCATCCATTTGTCACACCAACGCCTAATTTAACCATACTAAATGGATTTGCTTCCCGGATCAGCCCCCATTTGTCACAAACTGGCTCAGGAAATGTGACATGGAGGGAGTCCACGCAAGGGATCACCTTAAAACAAACAATTTATTAATCCCAAGAACAAAATGAATATGCAACAAAATGAAGTGATCTTTTGTCTTATTTTTTCTTTCGTCTTATTTCATTAAGTACAAGTGTGTCCAGATGAATAATACACGTTAGCCTAAGAAATTAATTCTTCACAAATTAAAACCTCAAAATTGACATGTAGATTTTCCACAAGAAGTACATAAAATAGTTAACATCTTAAACTTGGAGGAACTTTTTTCTTCCCATATACCAGATAGATGTTGAGTAAGAATTTTTTTATTGGAAAACTCCAACTAGGACATACCTTTCACAATTCAATTTGATTTTGATTCTTGAAGTCACCATTTAATTCACAATCGATTCTCGATGCAAAATGATTGCCAATGCATAATTGTTTCTCGATGCATTACATAAAGGCACTGGCAGAGTACATTTAAAGTTAAATCAACAGATTGCATTAAACACAACAGGAATATGTATTTATTCATGTTTCACTTGCACAAATAAACACTTTTTACTAAAAAGATTTTAGTATTTCTCAATTCTCAGTCACTTCAAAAACAATGAGTTTAAGTTTTACAAAAAAGTAAAATAATGCTGCCTGTTACATAAATAAAATTGGTGGGCTTTTTTCTCAGTAAATTACCAGTTACAAAAAAAAAAAAAAAAAAAAAAAGACATTATTTTCACTCAAACATTTTAACCCAAACACGATCTTTCCTAAGAAGGTTGGCACTTCAGGGGCCTGCACAGGCACACTGGTCGCTAGACATTTTGTAGGAGGGCTCACAAAAATTAACAAAAACGTTTTGTAAGATATACCAACCGTTGCATGAGGATGCGTTGACTAGGCAAATTAACAATAAATCTGAGCTTGTTACATCATTCAAATGTTTGATCTTCTCTGTACAGAATGACGTCTGTGCAGAGGCGGTTTCCTCTGCCTTCACTTCAAATCTCAGTCTAAGGTGTGAGACAAGCATAAGATGTGACATCACAACAGGTTTGGAGAGTAGAAGAAGTAGAAACCTCCACTGAAACTGCAAAGAGATTGAAAAGTTCCCAATTTCAACAAAGGTATTTGCACTGCCAGCTTTCCCTCTGTACATTTAAAAATCCAAATCAACCATTTGACATAAATGCTTGCATTATCGTCAAAGTTTGTCAAGAGCCTTGCCCCTTGTGTACTCCAGTGTCACCTGGTGTTTGTAAAAGCAAAATGACATGGCACTTTAAAAGATAAGAGCATTGTGGACCAGAACACCACTGTCACCACCCTAACTATTTTTTTTATTTTTTTTACCTTTAAGGTAACAGATAAATCACAGAAATGACTGCAGGTTAACTGGATGTTGGCTTAGTTTTTTTTTTTTTTTTTTTTAATTATCTGTGCATGTGAGAAAAAACGGTGTATGGCACTGAGGGAGACTACTTTGTTCTTGACAACATGCCAGTGTCAAATGGAGTCCTGGTCTGGGAGGGGTAGGCAGAGGCGACTGCCAAAACCCAAACACCCACTGGAGGAAAAGGAAGAGTGGGGGGGAGAGTGAGAGACACTTTCCTAATATAGCTCAAGGAGCCTTGACACCGGACCTGCACAGGATTTACCGACTTTCAACCAGCAGAAAATTAAGGAGACGTTTCCCTCTGTTCTGTCTTCCTCCTTTCCTAATGTTTCTCTCTCTGCTTGTTTCATGTATGGCCCTGCATGCCCTGTTTGCTTCCTCGTCCAGATAACATGACTTCTCTCTCCTGCAGCGTCTTTATATGGTAGCCAGAGAGTGAGGACGGTCCAGGAGTTTCTGCGGTAAGGACGCTCTTCTTCTTCTTCTTCTTCTTCTTGTTCTCATCTCCTGTCAGATGTACAGAGCCTTCAGCCAGCACTGTAGAGTGAAGCACAGTGCTAACGCTAACTGTTAGATATTCATTGTTTGAGATGCAATTATATGTGGATATTTTGATAATGGTGTTTGAAGGTAAAAATGAGCCAACTTTAGTTGTCTAAAGATTCTTTCAGTTTATATCAAGGTGAAACTGTTTATAATCTTGAATCAAATTTGAAGACATTTCATTCTAAGGTCAGAATTAATCAAGGTTTGTGTAGCAGTTTGCAGCACAAACCTTGTTGCATTTAAAGCGTATTCAGTAAATGGTTAATGGACTGTACTTTTATAGCACTTTTCTAGTCCTACGACCACTCAATGGGCTTTTACATGTCTACATGTCATCATTCACCCATTCACTCCCATTCATACACTGGGGCGACCATGCAAGGTGCAACCTGCCCATCAGGACTCTAACTACACCAAATTTTCATACAACCAAATACTGCTAATAATGCTACCAACAGCCTTCGGGAGCAATTTGAGGTAAAGTGTCTTGCCCAAGGACAAATCAACATGGACTAGAGGAGGACTTGGACTTGGAGGACGGCCGTCTTTACCACTGAGCCACAGTCATGTTACAATGCCCTTGGAACAGGTCAAATTTGAAAAGACGACAGAGGGCTGTAAAACTTGTGACATCTCCTCGATCCAAACTACTGTAAAACCTGTGTGAAAATTGTAAGCATATAAATTAAATATTGGATCAACAAATCTGCAGTATCCCTAATCTCAGTTTGACTTAGTTTAAGTCAAGTTAACCTCCCAACACATATAAGATTGCAAATAGGTATGCCCCTTGAAACTCGATGCTAAACAGGAATTGGTTCACAATTAGTAAAAACCCACAGTACTGATAAGGTCTGGAGTTCGGCTAATGATACTCTAGAAATTCCAGAGTGAGATGTCCTCGTCTCAAATCTCCTCTCTCTTTCTCTTTGTCTTCGTGCTTAACTCTGACACACACACACCGACACCGTGAGATACACATCATGGCAGAGAGAACATAAAGATCCAAAGTGAGGCTACATTTAACTCCAGTAGATGCTGAGAACTCGCATTGTCTCAATGCATAGAAAAAAAACCTTACAAGTAAGGGAGGTTATACTAGTAATTCATTTTTTTAAAACACTTGTCCAACAAGCAGAGCAGCAACCTTCAGAAATGCTCAGTTTTCTACTGTTTTTCTACAGCTGTCCACCCTCGTCCACTGCAGGTAATGTTAGCGATGCTAGTGTTTGATCATAAGAACAGACTAATCAATGAAAGCTATTCGCTCAGCTATTGTTTAGCTTTTTGTATTGCTGCTTAAGGAAGTCAAGGAAGACATGGCAGTGTTCTGGCTAACCACAGTGGAAAGCAAATGTTGGTGTATAGTTGAGTCTGACCAGCATGTTCAGAAGGCTCTCTGTCTGCTCACTGTCTGTCATGTGTTTATAGGCAGGTTGATGGTGCACTGAAGAGACTTCTGTTCATTATGAGCAGAGTGAGCTGGGCTTGGCTGGCTGGGATCCTTAAATGATCATGGTGATCCAAGAAAATTGTGCATCAAGTTTGGTTGCATGTAACCTCCGTCCAGTCCCTGCTAAGAGTTTACTTTTGTAAAGTTATAAAGGATCAAGGACAACAGGTAACGCAGGGTTCTGATCAACAAAGAGAGCTGTTACTCACTTCATATTCTCTATGTAATGTTAATCTCACAGTGTTTGAATTTGACCAATTCAACACACAACAAGGTGCTGATGTATTTGTTCATGTACATGGAGAGAAACACACAGAAGCCAGGAGGCTGCAGTTTTGTTTCCTTTAGCATACCTTTAACATTTAAAAGGGACTAATTAGATTTAAAATTATTTTTATAAAGTCATATACCAATCAGTTGTTTTGTTGATACATATGAGTGGACTATGACCCATTTAGTTGATTTGTATTTGAATAATTATTTATTTATTTCAAAACACGTAACATTTAAGTAAAAACTAAAATAGATTGACAAATAAAATTAACAGTAAATAAAGCAAACTGTCAATTAACAAATTCTTATTAACAACATAAAGTATAAACATTAATAAATATTACGTGTCCAGAAAGGAGTATGAAGAAAAACACACATATACCTCATCTCCATAACTCAAACAATGTATTCAATATTTATAATAATTAACCATGGTAGTCTATAACCATCTATTTAAACTTTGATAATGAGGTCATATTTTTCATGTTTGAAATTAGATAATCCTTTATTAGTACCTCGGCGGGGACATATGCAGTCTTACAGCAGCAAAGAGGACACTGCAACAAGAAGCATTATTTAAACAAAGCATAAATTAACATAAAATATAACTGAACGGTTCAATTCACATTACTGAACATATTAATATCGATATCATATGTGTGGTCTACTGGGAGTATTATTGATTGTAAAGAGTGACCGCAGCATAAGGAAGAACCTGCAGTGAAGGTTCAGTGGGATTCTCCTGGCACTGTTGTTGTCTTTTCCCTAAATCCTCACTCCTTCACGTCTTTCCTTGACCTCAAGATGATTTCCATCGACGTCAAGGAAAAGTGGTTAGGAAAAGACAGTAGTACCCCCTTTTATTTTTTCGGCAGCAGCCCAAAACCAACAATGGATGAGTCCGTTTTCAACTGTTGCACTCAGCTACCTGTCCTACTGACAACATCAATGTTTAAATAGGCAGATTGGTCAAAGTAAAGTCAAGTTACAACTACTGTCTTTGTCATGACGAAGCATGCAAATTGCACGACTTGCCATAGCAGTCTGTTCCGTGAAATTCACAATTTGGCAACATGAAGGTCTTGGCGTATTGTCACATGACCCATGACATCACCATTTGATGTACTTATTAATCCTTTGCAATCTAGTGTCAAATTAGTTTAATTTTATTAATTAGCCACTTTTTAAGAATTTTTTTATGTATTCATTAAGATGGTAGCAATGATCCAACCAAACTTTGTGAATATTGACAGAACTTTATCCCAGCTTCGGCCCCTGCTCAAGCCCAGTTCCTGTTGTGTGCCATTTTTTGTGAGTTTTGGAGCATTCCAAGTCCCTCAAAAATGTGCAGGGAATTTAATAATAGAAAGAAGAAATAGCTTTTTGTGGAGAACCGTGCCAAGGCCCCAACAATTGGAAAATCGTGTGGGACTGGACCCAATTTACCATTTGTTGTGTATACCAACAGGTGGAGCAGGTCAAGTCCAGCTCTCAGCAGGTGGAGCAGCTTCAGCTCAGCAACTTCAGGCCACTCTAGACCACACAGGTTAGACACTGCCTCACACACAGAAATGTTTATTAGTGTACAGGAGACACACATATTCAGTTCAGTTTCATTTGTCCCCTGTTGGCAGTGTGATGGACATACTCAACCTGTGGAATGATGACCCGGAGGAGGTTCTCTTGGACCTGGGCTTTGGCTGTGACGAACCAGACCTCTCTGGACGCATACCGGCTCGATTCATCAATCATCAGTCTCAGGCGAGAGGAATAAACCTCCAAGTGTTTCTAGAAGCTCAGAAGAACCGGCTGGACCTGGAGAACCCAGATGTCAGCAGTAAGTCTAAGTTTTAGTTGGTAGACTGACCAGCAACCAATGCATGTATTACTATGTTTAATTGTATCATGCCATCTTAATACTGGCATCATGCACTCTGTTTATCTGTTTTGTTCTGCCAAATATTGGAACCTGGCTGCTTTGATTTTCTCCTATTCTTCAAAAGAGCATAGGTCATCACTGATCGTTGATAAAGTCTGACTCACAGTTGGTGTTTCAGTTAACCCAAAGGTGTTGGATGGGGTCGAGGTCAGAGCTCTGTGCAGGCTAGTCAAATTCTTCCACACCAAACAGGGTAAACCATTTCTTTATGGATCGGCTTTGAGCATGGAGGCCTTATCACGTTGAAACAGGAAAGAAACAGACTGTTTACACAAAGTTGGATGAACAGTGTTCTCTTAAATATCACTGTATCCTAAAACGTTAAGATTTCCTTCGTGGAACAAATTCATTTCAATTTATTTTGCATAGACCAAAATTACAAATTTGCCTCAGAGGGCTTTACAATCTGTACACATACGACATCCTCTGTCCTTGGACCCTCACTTCGACTAACTAAGAGGCTCAAACCAGGAAAAAACAGACCTGGACCAAACACATTCTTCAGTCTGTGGAGCCAGGTGTAAGCACAAAGGTGAACTGATCCCAGCTGACATATGTGAAGGTGTGGTACACCATGGACAGCTAGCCAGACTATCACAGGGCTGACACATAGAGACTGGCAACCATTTACTCTCACACCTACGGGCAATTTAGAGTCATCAATGAACCTAAGCTTCCCTTCATGCTGTGAGGCCACAGTGCTAACCACTACACCACCGTGCTGCCCTGAAAACAAAATGTCAAATCTGTAAATTGTAGCTAAACATAGGAGGCAGAATACATGACAGTGATTGTTATAGATACTTGTAATTTATATGAGAAGGGAGATGTACTAAACAGATATGGTTTAAGTTTTACAAGATTCATTTATTAACTTTTATTCAGTTTGCAGTTCAGTTTTCTTTTACTGATTTTAATTTCAGTGGTCTGTCTTTCCTTGAGTCTTTGTTGACTCTAATGAATGTATTGATTACAGTAGTGGCGCCAGAAACCAAACTTCATAGATCAAAGGCTGCATAGGGTCTGCTTGATAACCAACCATCTAATCCCCTAGTTATACCTAAGCAGCCATGAGAACAAGGCCAAAAAGATAGGCGTGTATGGCTCTTCTTAGCTCTTTTGTCTTTTTAAATGTTCTCTATACGGCTATTCATATAGCATAAACAACTATTGTCCATGTAAAAATACGAGGGTTTAATGTCTACTTGTGTCACAAATTATACGACTCTACTCTACATTCCCCTTCACCTGGTCTTCCACGCCCACCTCACCTGCAGCCTATTCCCTCATTGGTCCCTGACTATTTATATCCGTTCCCTTGCACTTAAACCCTGCCAGAAAGTCTTGTGTGTTGGTGCGAAGCTCTCCAGCATTATCCTGATTCCTGTATCTGTTCTACCTGTTACAACCCTGCCTGCCCGTTTTCAGATTTGTTTGCCTGTGTGACTGATCTCCAGGTTTTGACCCTACATGAATTACAAAGTAAACTGAACTATCCTTGTATCTCTGTCTCATTGTTTTGCTTTTTGGTTCCAGTTTGCTACTACATGTAACCGTTACAACCTGAGAAGAGAAGGAAGTCTCTTTCCATCGGTTTGTGTGTTATCAGAGCTTCTCCTTGCTTTCCTCCCACAGACGGGCCAGTTGCTCATGCATGCTTGCGTTAGTGTGAGCGTGCCCCACTGGTTAGCTCATGTCTGCTGCTCTGCACTGCTCTCACACGGTATAGACAGCTGATAATGGCGTCCAGACCAACGGCATCATCGCCAAAGAACACTAAATACAGCTAGAACCAGTTTCCAACGAGCATCTGGAAAAATGTAGACACCCCAAAGTCTTCTAATCTTTACAACTTGACATTATGAAGCTTTTTTTTTACCAGTGATCCAGCAATATACTCATGCATATCAGTACTTTTCTACCACAATGGCTGTATAATATGAGTTCAGACCAGGAGGCTGAGATGCAGTCTTCCATTAGAGCAGTTACCCACCCAACTCCATATAGAGACAGTGTCTGCCCCATGGCCACTTCAATTAATGAAATCAAAATCAAACAGAAGAGGAGTTATACAAAATGACCAATGCAACAGTGCAACAAAACAGGACAATTAAATGTGGACTCTATCAGGAATATCAGATCTCTGTCATCTAAGGCTGTACTAGTAAATGATTTAATATCAGATAATCATATTGATTTATTTTGTCTTACTGAAACCTGGCTGTGTCATGAAGAATATGTTAACCTAAATGAATCAACTTCTCCAAGTTATATTAATACTCATATTCCTCGAGGCACAGGCCGAGGAGGTGGAGTAGCAGCCATCTTTGACTCAAGCTTATTAATAAACCCTAAACCTAAATTAAATTATAACTCATTTGAAAGCCTTGTTCTTAGTCTTTCAAACCCGACCTGGAAAGCATTACAGCCAATTCTACTTGTTATAGTGTACCAGGTCCGTATTCTGAATTTCTATCTGAATTTTCAGAGTTCTTATTTAGTCATGTGGATGTCGATAATAATAGCCTTAGTACTGCGTTTATTAGATTCGATTGGCTTCTGTCAGTGTGTACAGAAACCGACTCACTGTTTTTTACTGTTTTTCCATATCCTCGACCTTGTACTGGTATATGGGATTTAAATAGAAAATGTAGTTGTCTTTCCACAGAACCCTCTTTTATCGGACCATTACCTAATAACTTTTGAATTTTTACTACCAGAGTGTACGCCATTAGGCAAAAGTTTCTACACTAGATGTCTATCTGATAGTGCTGTAGCTAAATTTAAAGAAGCGGTTCCATCAGCGTTTAATTCATTACCAGTGCTCAATATAACAGAGGACTCCTACGCTAACTTTAGTCCGTCCCAGATTGACCATCTTGTCGATAGTGCTGCATGCTCACTGCGAATGACACTAGACTCTATTGCTCCTCTAAAAAAGAAGATAATAAAGCAAAGGAGGTTTGCTCCATGGTGTAACCCTCAAACCCACGAATTAAAGCAAACATCGCGCAAACTTGAAAGGATATGGCGTTCCACCAATTTGGAAGAATCACGGTAAGTCTGGCGAGACAGTCTTAAAATATATAAGAAGGCACTCCGTAATGCTAGAGCAGCCTATTATTCAGCATTAATAGAGAAAAATAAGAACAACACCAGGGTTCTCTTCAGCACTGTAGCCAGCCAGGCTGACAGAGAGTCACAGCTCTGTTGAGCCGTGTATTCCTATAAACCTCAGTAGTAGTGACTTCATGAACTTCTTTAATGATAAGATTCTAACTTTTAGAGACAAAATTAATAATGTCCTGCCCTCAACCAGTACCGATCGATCCTCAAATACAGTAACCTTAGAAACAGCTGTAGAACCTGATATATATTTAGATGGCTTTTCTCCCATTGACCTTCAACAATTGACTTTAACTATTTCTAAGTCTAAACCTTCCACCTGTGTCTTAGACCAGATCCCGACTTGGCTGCTTAAGGAAGTTTTACCTTTATTTGGCAATTCATTATTAGAAAGGATCAATCTGTCTTTACTAACGGGCCATGTACCACAGGCCTTCAAACTAGCTGTAATAAACCTCTTCTTAAGAAACCCACTCTTGATCCAGAGGTGTTGGCTAACTATAGACCTATATCTAACCTTCAGTTCCTCTCTAAGATCCTTGCGAAAGCAATAGCAAATCAGCTGTTTGACTTTCTACATAACAATAGTTTATTTTAGGATTTTCAGTCAGGATTTAGCGTGTATCATAGCACAGAGACAGCACAGGTGAAAATTACAAATTACCTTCTTATTGCATCAGACAAAGGACTTGTCTCTGTACTTGTATTTTTAGATCTTAGTGCAGCGTTCGACACCATTGACCATCAAATCTTATTTCAGAGATTGGAGCATCTAATTGGCATTAAAGGGGCCGCACTTAGCTGGTTTAAGTCGTATACAGCTCTACAGCTTAAGTCGTATACAGTTCTACAACTTAAGTCGTATTTATCAGACCGATCTCATCTTGTTGAAACCTCGATGAAAACTAAAGTCAGTCATGGAGTTCCACAAGGGTCTGTTCTTGGATCAATTTTAGACTTATATATGCTTCCTTTAGGGAATATTATCAGAAAACACTCAAACTTTCATTGTTATGCAGATGATACCCAATAATATCTATCGATTAGGCCAGACGAAACCAACCAGTTCGCTAAACTACAAGCAGTCTTAAGGACAAAAAATCCTGGATGACCTGCAACTTCTTGATGTTCCGACAAAACTGAAGTTATTCTACTAGGCCCAGATCACCTTCGAAATCAATTATCTAACAATTAAGGTCCTCTAGATGGCATTACCCTGGCATCCAGCATTAACATAAATAACCTCAGAGTTATCTTTGATCAGGATCTGTCCTTTAACTCCTATATTAACAAATTTCAAGGACAGCCTTTTTTCACTTACGTAACATTTCGAAAATCAGGCAAATCCTGTCTCAAAGCAATGCAAAAAAAATAGTTCATGCATTTGTTACCTCTAGACTAGATTACTGCAATTCCTTATCATCAGGCTGCTCTAATAACTCTCTTAAATATCTCCAGTTGATCCAGAATGCTGCAGCACGTGTTCTAACAAAAACTAAGAAAAGAGAGTATTACTCCGGTATTAGCTTCTCTGCACTGGCTCCCTGTTATATCAAGGATAGAATTTAAAATTGTTCTCCTCACCTGCAAAGCTCTAATTGGCCAGGCACTGTCTCATCTTTAGGAACTTATAGTTCCATATCTCCCAACTAGAGAGCTGCGCTCCCTGAATGCAGGGTTACTTGTGTTTCCTAGAGTATATAAAAGTAGGATGGGAGCCAGAGCCTTCAGTTATCAAGCTCCTCTTTTGTGGAACCAGCTTCCAGTTTCAGTCCGGGGGGCAGACACACTCACCACATTTAAGAGTCGGCTTAAGAACTTCCTTTTTGATTGCGTTTATAGTTAGGGCTGGTTTAGGTTTGCCTTGGTCCAGCCCCTAGATATGCTGCTATAGGCCTAGACTGCTGGGGGAGTACCTGCAATACACTGAGCTCCTCTCTCGGATCCCTCCTCTGTTGCTCTCACATAGGTTTCTTCCTTTTATTTCTCCCATTAAAGAGTTTTTTTGTGAGGATTCCGGAACAGAGGATGATGCATGTTTATAGGGCTATATAAAATGTATTTAATTTAATTAATATCTATTCTAAAAGCATCAGGGGTGTTGGGTGTTATGGGGTAGCAGATGGGGTGGTGCTGTTTGGATTAGGTTGGTTTCGCAGTGCTGATGTTTTTTGATATTCTGTCAATGATATTAGGTGTTGGAAGTAAATCTTTGTATTAGTTAATTGTAGAACTGGTATAAAATCAGTGGATAATGCCTGAGAAATTGGTGCCAGTGAGGTACTTGTTCCAAGACTATGAACAGATCTGCTTATTGTACTTTTTTCCTTGTCTTTGGTCTTCTCCTGTCTCCATCAGATCGTTTTAGACAGCTCGAGGTTATCCAGCAAGTAACAACAGCATTCTCCTCCTTGATGAGGTCGTCGTCGTCCTCACCTCTCAGAGCACCGCTGGGGAAAACCCTGTCTCCTGAGGCTCGGGAGAGGAGGAAGCGCATGGGCATCATGTTCAGAAGAGCATCAAAGAAGTCACTCAGCCAAATCCACAATCGTAAAACCCAGGACCTAACCAAACCTGATGCCAAATCTTCTCCGTGTGTTTCAGCTGAGTCTCTGCAACCTCCAGTCAGCCTTGGAGACAAAAACATCTTCTCAAAGAGACTCGAACCTGGTCTTCTGGAGACTGTGTGTCTGAGTCCTCTGACAGAAGAGAAAAGCGCTGGTCCAGACACTCAGCCCCAGCCTAACGTGGCCCCTTTGAAAGCCCAGGAGGGAGCACTCAGACACCTGCCCCTGACAGCCAACACTTTTCTACTGAGGAAGAAGAGTCCACGGCAGCTCAGGGAATCATTTGAAATTGAAGAGGCAAGTCAGACTGCAACAGTTCTCAAAGTTTGTCAAGGGTAACACAAACACTATAGTTTGTCTGTAGCACATGAGGCCCATGCACATGTGGGGATCATTCTAGTAGTAATATAAAAGGTGAAGTAATATTTAAGTCTAGCTTTGGAATACTAAACCCTCATTGCCTGTACACATCATTTGCTTGCATTAGATAAAATACAATGACCTGGTAAGGTGTGTGTTCTACTATTTTTCCTGCTGTAGTCTTATTACTATTAATGTTGTCTTATTGCATATATTATTCCAGATCCACAGTTTAGATGAAAGTAGTGTCACAGGGAGCTACACAGGAGGAGCAGAACATTTAGGTGGGTCATTAAGCATATCATTATGATATTATAATACAGTTCTCTCTCTCTCTCTCTCTCTCTCTCTCTCTCTCTCTCTCTCTCTCTCTCATCAACCTTAATGATTAAATATTTTTAATGCCAATGTGTGATAAAAGAAGAACTGCCTTGCTCTCTCTCTCTCTCCCTTAATTGTCCTACAGTGTAATGTACATTACAAAGTAAAAAAAAAAGTAAAAGAAATTATTGACATTAGGAGCAACTTAAAGGCTGGCAAAATACATGCTCACATGTAGCTTTTTAAGACCTCCTGTTTTTAAAGCATTTAAAATGGATTTGGTTGTCTTTGTAACCTCCTCAAACATAATAATAGTGTTTTTATCAGATATTTTGAAAGAGTGACATGAAACTGATATCCTCTCATACACCTCTTGGAAAGAGGGAATACAACCTAATTTCCAAAGACACTAGACGGTTGCTCTAAAAAGGTTGTATTTTGCCGGTCAGATTTGGATAGTAAGCTATGATTATAATGCACCGTCTCTCCTTCCATTTGTCTTCCTTTTTTTCTCTTGTGTGTGAGCAGCGCAGGGTTTTATACGGAGCAACAGCTGCCAGTCAGACAGCAGTGGTTTTTTAGAGGAGCCCTTCATCCCCCCTC
This sequence comes from Anoplopoma fimbria, assembly GCF_027596085.1. Classification (NCBI taxonomy): domain Eukaryota; kingdom Metazoa; phylum Chordata; class Actinopteri; order Perciformes; family Anoplopomatidae; genus Anoplopoma; species Anoplopoma fimbria. The sequence goes on from NC_072469.1 coordinate 10,247,892, forward strand.
TTTCTCAGCAGGCCTCACCAGGAGCTGATCTCATCAAGGTCTCCTCGCTTACTAATGCACACTCACAAGCCCCGTACATGCAATGCTATATCCACTGTACCTCTTTAAATCACTCTCACTGGCTAGATGAGAGAATGTGCTAAAGTGGCTAAACTGCGATGTATAATATATACAGTATATGTAACTGCCTGTATTGTTTGGTTGCAGGCTCTGTCAGGCCTGGCAGGAGGGAGCACTGACAGCCAGAGCAGTGAGAGGCCAGCCTCCCCCTCTCCTACGTCCCCCTGTACCCCTCCATCTCCCCTGCCCTCCTCATCTCTGACCTCTTCTGCTGTTAACAAATCTCTCCTACCATCACCCAGTCCTTCTCCAAATCTTTCATTAGTCTTTAACACTTCCCTGTCTCCTGTCTCCTTGTGTGTCCCGAAATCTGACCGGAAAAATTCAGAGACGGAGACTGCTTCACTGTCTGCATTGGTGAGCGAGTCAACTGAGTTACAGAACATAACTTACTCTCAAGATCTCAATCTCCCATTTTCTTTAGTCTCTACCGCTCCCTCCCCTAAATCTTTCCCTTTGGAACCAGAGGAGCTTAAAACTGAGGACACAGATGCCCCATCCCCCCACCTCTCTGCTCTAATCCACGACTGTGAAGGCACAGCATGCTCTATCTGTTCAAGTGTCCCTCCTCCTGCCTCATCTCCTTTTCCCTCTCCAAATTTGGATCATCTGTTTCCTCTGTCGATTGCTAAGTCTTCTACACAGTCTGACTCCTCTTCTGGGAGTCCAGGCCACTCTCAGTCAGAGCGGACTGAAGTGGCTTTGCATGGAAACTCCCTCTCTGGTTCTTGTGGTTTATCATCTCTGTTTGCCTCTTCCCCATCTGCCCCTCCTGATTTTCATTGTCCAGCCTCTCCCCGCATAAAAGAGTCCCTCTCACAGAGTCCGGAAATCAATCATAAAGATTCATTTTTCCGAGATTCAGATGGGAAAGGCATCTCTAATCCATATATCAGTCCACTAAAGGATGAGGAAGAAACACCCTCCTCTCTCTCCTTTCAGTTGGACAAGAACAATGCCTCAGCTCCATCCTCTCTCATTCTGGGCTCCAATGATTTTGAGGAGCGTTGTCCCACACTGTCAAGCCTTCCTCCTAACCCTTCTTTTCCAGTTTGTCGGTCTGCCTTGCCATCACGATCCCATGATTCCGAGGGTCTGGTAGATCCAGCTGTTGGAGGAATTTCTGATCTGTCAGAGCAGTCCATCTGCCAACATGATGATACTACAAACACTGCTCCAACCTCTCCTGTCCAAGATATTATGCATGTTAAGATGAATCACCTCTCCTTGGAATTTGAGGATACCAATCAGAGGAATGGAAAGGGAGCAGTAGAGGGTGAGAGACATACCGACACTGTGCAGACTCAAGAGACTGCTGTTTACATCTCAGATACAGAGAGTTCTGCAGGCCCGTCAGTAGGTTGTAGATTAGTCACCAAGGAAGTATGTAATCAAACAGAAATAGATCCGCATCTCCTGTTCTGTAGTCTGCACGACAAGCTTTCAACTGTAACCCAACCGGAACAGTGTCAAAGGGAAGTTAATGGCTCAGAATATGAATCACTCAGAAGTTCTTTAATTTTACATGATGATGAGCCAGAGGCACACAGTAGAGCTGAAGTGAAACCGAAGGATCTAATCAAGATTGAGAGCTTAGATCGGGTATTCCAAACATCAGTGGATGGCTCGGAAGGTGAAACTGGAGATGTTGATGCATTTTTCAGCAGCTTGATACTGAAGGCCGAGTCTATTGGGCAGAACCCATCCAGGTTTCCAATCCAAGCCCTGTGCTTGAAGAGTCAGTCAGTGTTGAAACCTCAGACGGATTTCCTGGGAATTCTCAGTTGCCCAGATGCCCAGCTGTTCTAGACTCATTTCCATCCACAGGCAGAGCTATGCTTTTGTCTCCGTCATCCTCAACAACAATGGACACTGACCAAATGTCAAGAATGACAACTGCCTCCTCAGATACACCCTCCTCCTTGACCCTAGCTCCATTCCCTTCCCCCTCAGAAACCTCAGATCTCAAGACATCAAGCCGCTCTGTTTCTGTCCAGATGTCTTCATCTCTATTTTCTCATATTGTCTATAGGAAGGATGTTCCCTATATAAGTGACTCAAAACCCACTCTTCTGCCTAGTGTTCTCCCTTTGGACACCTCCACCCCTTTCCGTGCTGTCCAGTCATGGACAGACCTGCAGATTCAACGAAAACCTCTAAACAAGAAGTCATCACATGGGGCTCTTCATACTGCCACAAAGGAAGTAACATTATCCACTAGTGCCACAGAAACAACACATGGACCTACACTGAACTGCTCTTTGTCTCCATCTTTCCCTCTGCTGTCTAATGACTGCCAGTCACAAGGCTGTCTACCTGAGATAACTAAACATCACCGCACTATGTCAGTCTCTGTGGATAAAGGGCTGTGGCCTGATGAGGAGGAAGAGGTGGATGGGAATGGAAGTAAAGAAGAGGGGAAACTTTGGAGGGAGAATCAGACACATCAGACTATGGCATGCTGCTGCTCCTGTGACCATCAGTGTACCTGCCTTACTCAGAGCAGATACAACATCCCTGTGAGTAACACCACACTCTCCTTGGTGTGTCTTTATTTTACATCATGTATTCTGTCACATTGATAGCTTCCCACTGTGTCTTGTAACAGTTGCGATCCGGTTCAGTCATGGGTCCGTCAGGTTTCAGAGTCCGCTGGAAGCATTTGAGAAGTAGTGTCACATTTATTATATAGTTTAAAGTTGTTTAGCCGTCAGTAATGTGCTAAATGATTGACTCTTCGGACCATCTGATAGCCTAAGCAGCATCAAGGAAGGTCTCTGGAAAAACCTTGCGCAATTGTCACTCAAGATGTCTTTTAAAAGCTTTCTATGTTCAGAAATGCATTTATTCACAAATATGAATGCAGGAACTATTGATGTGGTATTTCTTCTTCTAATGCCATTCAAAACCTGGTTGTTGCTGGTAAGGTGTTCTGCCATGGTGATGCTTTTGCAAATTGTCAGCAATGCAAATGTTGTGTAGTTCAGAAAACCTAACATTACCAAGTAAAATCTCAAAAAAACATCATGGTTACACTTGGTTAGAAATAGGGCCTAACCATAGGGTATTTCACAAACTGGCTCATTCTTTTTCTGTTTTACAGCATTCATACATGTTTGCAGCCAAGTTGGATGTGACAACAGATGCTTTGTGGCTGTATTTGAAAATCAAAACATTTTCTTGATACTAACTTTATCTCTGGTCACTTATTTTAAATGTCAATACAGCAAATGGTTCAACACAGCTGCTGTCTGATATAAATGTGATCAGCAGCCGGCAATGACTGCTGGGTAACAGGTTGTATTTATGAGTCCAGATCAAATGTATTTCTTCCTTTTATAACCTACTTAGAGTCTGCAGGATACTCAAATACATTGTTGGACCAGGTCTAGGTTTGTACAGAGAGGTTAAAAATAGAGGAATAGACACACCTAGGAACTGGAGCCACAGAATGGTTTGAATTCCAATATTATATTAAACCTTGTGAAATAGAAAATAAAACATTTTAAATTGACATTTAGTGCAACATTGACAATGCTCTCATCAACGAATTACTCAACACATTTCCGTTGAAATGGTAAAAATGTCTTTGAAATGTTTCAGTGCTCATTCAGTTTGTTCCTTTAAGTTCAAGTTCCTTCCTTGTTTCTTTTTTGCAGTGAGTTCAAATAGTAAAATAACATCAGATCAGTTTCAGTTTGAAGTCAAAAGAATAAGTCATGTAGTAAGATGATTTTGCCTTCTTAATCCTACCACACTGGTGCAATCAGGTGATGAGAAATGAAGAAGCTGTTGTTTTCTCCTCAGCAACAAAGTTAATCTTGGTCCAACTCCTCGATGTAAGGAGATGCTTGGGTTCAGTGGTGGCTTGCCATCTCCCTCGTCAGGGAGAGTTCAATATCCAGTATCAAAGGAATCCAGGGAACCTCAAAAAACCTAGCCTGTACAAAACAAGGCTATTACTATCAGGAAATTCCAATCTATGTTATGGCCATAATGCATGTCACATCAATTCTCAAAATAATACACAGCAATTCTCAAAATAATACACAGCAATTCTCACATGGAACAATTTATCTTTCTTTAACCAATAAGGAATTATTTTAAGCTAATTTAACCATGAATTGTGATTATTGTGTTTCTATGTTAAATCATGAACTAAGTAACAACAAGAAATAATATTTTTACCTACTTCAAATTCATGTTTTTAAGATAATCTCAATGCAGATATTCAGCAGTTCTCTTAACTTGACTTTATATTCTTATTAGCAAGAGCAGTCACATTGTAAACGTGCACAGTATAACAACAAAAGTACCAAAAGCAACCAACAGCAAATCATTTAGCTACAACTCATATTCACAATACCCATCATATTATCAATGCAGTTTGTTTTTTTAATTAAACATGTGACACTCTCAATTTTCACAGCAGTAGTTTCAACTTCACATAACAAGGCCCTCGCCTCTACAGACAACGTGGCTAATAAAGTTAGCATGCCAGCTTAACTCAGCAAAACTCAAGACGCTGCCGAAAGCTGTACAACTCCTGGCTCCTTGGTCTCTGAATCACCTCTCTCACTTCGCATAAGTGCATTCTCACAACGCACTTAGTGTTTCTGACAGTTTTAACAGCTAACACTTGTGTTGGCTGAACTAATTCGTAAAAAACAAATAGCGCTCATTCACTTTTCTCACTTGGTAAAATCCAACTTCTTTCTGGTGGGGCGGGATTTATTTCCCTTTGCCCAATCGGGGGCTGCATTTCCCAAAATAAACAATGAGAAGTTTATCCAGGTAAAACTGCTGTGATTGACACTTTGTTTGACAAACAGAAATAAGATTTCATTGAAATATCTGCTTAGATACATGACAAATAGAAAATAATCCTAAAAATAAAAATATCAGAGACTCCAATTCTCTACCTGGTTACACTTGGTAATGTATAGCAGTGACTAAAGTTACGTACTATTTTTGTTTGATACGTTTACCTACCACCCTACCCTACCTAGTAAAACAAAGGATAATATTCTGGCAGCTTGGCTACCAAAATTATAATAAGTATTGAACACGTCACCATTTTTCTCAGTAAATATATTTCTAAAGGTGCTATTGACATTAACTTTTCACAAGATGTCGGTAACAACCCAAGTAATCCATACATACAAAGAAAACCAAACAAATAAGTTCACAAATAAGTTATGTGTAATAAAATGGAATGACACAGGGAAAAAGTATTGAACACGCTTTACATGAAATTTATTTAATACTTGTACAAAAGCCTTTGTTGGTAATGACAGCTTCAGACAACAGCCTGAAATCTATCAGTATTGCTCAAGTGTGATTTTGGCCCATTCTTCCACAAATTAGTTTCAAATCTTGAAGGTTCAGTCCCAACTGATGAACTCTGATCTTTAATTCTTTCCATAATTTATCTATTGGATTCAAGTCAGGTGATTGGCTGAGCCATTATAGCAGCTTTATTTTCCTCTGAAACCAATTGAGAGTTTCCTTGGCTGTGTGTTCTCATTGTCTTGCTGAAATGTCTACCCTCGTTTCATCGTCATCATCCTGGTAGATGGCAGCAGATTTTTATCAAGAATGTCTCGCACATTTTTCCATTCATCCTTCCTTCAATTATATGAACCTTGCCAGTGCCGTGGGCTGAAAAACAGCCCCAACCATGATGTTCCCACCTCCAAACTTCACTGTTGGCTGGTGTTCTTGGGGTGATGTGCAGTGCCATCAGAATTGACCTCCAAATTTGTTGTATTATGGCATCCAAAGACAATTTTGGTCTCATCTGACCAGACTTATTCTCCCAGTATTTCACAGGCTTGTCTAAATGTTGTGCAGCAAACTTTAAACGAGCTTCAACCTGCTTTTTCTTCAAATGGAGTCTTAACCAGCGTGGTGAGCGTGCATACAGGCCACGGCGTTTGAGTGCATTACTTATTGTTTTCTTTGAAACAATTGTACCTGCTAATTCCAGGTCTTTCTGAAGCTTCCACAAATGGTCCTTGGCTCTTGGACAACTCTTCTGATAATTCTTTTCACTCCTCTTTCAGAAATCTTAAGTGAGCAGCACCTGGTCGTGGCCGGTTTATGGTGAAATTATGTTCTTTCCACTTCCGGATTATGGCCCCAACAGTGCTCACTGGAACATTCAGAAGTTTAGAAATCCTTCTGTAACCAATGCCATCAGTATGTTTTGCAACAATAAGGTTGCGAAGGTCTTTGATGTCTTTGCTTTTACCCATCAAGATGTTTCTTGTGTGACACCTTGGTAATGAGACACCTTTTTATAGGCCATCAGTTGGGACTTACCAGCTGATAATAATTTGCACTGACAAGGGGCAGGATTGCTTTCTAATTACTGATAGATTTCAGCTGGTGTCTTGGCTTTCCATGCCTTTTTGCACCTCCTTTCTTCATGTGTTCAATACTTTTCCCCTGTGTCATTCAAATGTTATTACAATAACTTAATTTCTGAACTTATTTGTTTGGTTTTCTTTGTATGTATGGATTACTTGGGTTGTTACCGACATCTGGTGAACATTTCATGTCAATAGCACCTTTAGAAATATATGTACTGAGAAAAATGGTGACGTGTCCAATACTTATTTTACCCACTGTACATCCTAGAGCAGGGGTCTCAAACTGCGTTCCGAAACCGGCTCAATTGCGTCCCGCTAGACGATATTTTGTGGCCCCCACCTTAATATGAAAGTTTAATTAGTGTTAGTGCGGCCCGCGAGTTTTATATGAATGGCACTTTACAGTGTTGTGTGCGGAGCTGAACGAACCTACCAATCACGGTGGGGTATATGGCTCTCGGGGGCGGGACATCGACCGGGCTTGATGCAAGCAGAGAAACATTCTCAATGAGTGACAGTGACAGCAGCGTTGCCATGGAGAGTGACAGCAGCGTTGCCATGGAGAGTGACAGCAGCGTTACCATGGAGAGTTACAGCAGCGTTGCCATGGAGAGTGACAGCAGCGTTGCCATGGAGAGTGACAGCAGCGTTGCCATGGAGAGTTACAGCAGCGTTGCCATGGAGAGTTACAGCAGCGTTGCCATGGAGAGTTCTCTTCCGTGCCTGGCTGGCTGCCTCGTTTCTATTAAACGCGGACATTCGTCCCAGCGCGCTGCGTTCACAACACCTCCAAAAAAAAGTTTTTTAAGTTGCTGCCCAGCGGGACATTATACGTATATATGTCTCTCTCTGACAAAATAAATCAAAGTGATGCGTACGCGGCGAGATAAAAGAAAAGTAAGAAAATAATGTAGCCTAATGTGGTCTGCAGTCACATACCGACACCTGTCCGTCGGCAACAACAGTCCCCGATAAAGCAGAAGAGCTGCTGAGTTTGTGTCCAATGCACGGCCGCACCACAGCCAAGGATATATTTCAGGAGCTGTGCGAACAGACTGGTGGGCATTACCACGGATGGAGCCCCGTCTATGACCGACTGGTAGCGCTGGTTCAAAGAAAGTTAGAGGAAAATGCAGATCCAGCAGTCGTTCTGCACTGCATCGTACACCAACAGGCACTGTGCAGCATGTCATGTCTGTTGTCCTGAGATGTATCAGTTACATCAGGTCCAGGAGTTTACAGCACCGCCAGTTCAGGGCCTTTTTACAACATATGGTGATGTACTTTACTTTAGTAAAAGTACATCATTTAGTAGTGTCCTGAAGAGATTTTTTGACTTAAGAGCAGAAGTGAAGAAATTCATGGAAGATGACAGAATGGATGTTCCTGAACCTGATGATCCAGGGTGGGTTATGGACCTTGCATTCCTAGTGGACTTAACACAGGAGCTGAACATCCTTAACCTGAAGCTCCAGGCCCTGGTCAGCTTATCACTGCAGCTTATGAAAATGTGAAAGCCTTCTCCGCTAAACTGAAATTGTGGAAAACTCAGCTTTCTGTAAAATATCTCAGCCATTTCACAACATGCAGGTCTCTTGTGGAGGAGGGCACAGCCTTCAGTGGTGGTGAATATGCCTGTGCTAGTGAAAACCTTCTGCAGGAGTTTGATCAGCGTTTTGCTGACTTCAAGGCACGCTGTGACACTTTCCAGCTGTTTGCTGACCCCTTCTCAGCTGATGTGGAGAGTGTCCCAAGTATGTTGCAAATGGAACTTATCGACTTGCAGTGCAACAGTGATCTAAAAGCTAAATTCAGAGAGGCACAGGGAAAAGCAGACATGACTGGACAATTCATGAGAGAATTACTTCCATCCTTCCCTGAGCTGTCAAAAATGTTCAGTCGGGTAATGTGCCTTTTTGGAAGCACGTATCTGTGTGAAAAACTTTTCTTGACTATGAACTTTAATAAATGCAAGTACTTAGTGATGCCCATGTTGAAGCTGTACTCAGAGTTTCTACTGTAACCTTGATCAGGGCAAATGTTGCTCAGCTGTGTGAGCAGAAGCGCTGCCAGGTCTCTGGTAAGAAATAGAATAAAGCACAAATGTATTCAGTTATTAAAAACATGGAAATAAAAGAGTAAATTTTCAAAAATATTGCGCTTTCTTGTAGTGCTTGAACGTTGAAGTGGCCCTCCTATGAGACGACAATACCAGCAGTGGCCCCAAGCAAAATTGAGTTTGAGACCCCTGTCCTAGAGCTACCCTTATAGAAATATGATCTATACTGGAGATCATGTGACGTATAACGTGTCAAGGTTGTATGTATTTTTTTACATACTTTATTTAAAAATGTATATTGACAATTTGGATTTACCTTCCAAACCCTTTTGTTACACAGATAATTAGGTTTATATTTACTAAAATCTACTGTATATGCAAGACCATGTCAAGGTCTCAAATGAAATGTAATTGTACAACACCATTCCTGTTTAAATGGGTATTAAACCAGGACAAACTTACTGAATGTTCTTAACATTTATTTAATTCTGTTGAACAAAAGACTGGAACATAAAACAGTTGCCCCTCTTGCAACATTCTTGCTTGTTAAACTTGAAATTGTGGAATTTCTAACACTTTGTTATACCAGGGAAAGTCCTGACTAGCAACATGCTCCAAAGAAATTGGGGACAGCATTTCACTTCTACTAACTGGGTCCATACAATCTAAATTTTTCAGTCATTGATAAAAAAAAAGCCAAACTAACTAACGGCGGGGCAAGAATACGCAATTTTAACCAAACTGTTGAAACTCTGAGAGCTGCTTAAACAACACTGCTTTTTGTAGTCTTCACGTGTGGCGTCCGCCAATAGTTTACATCAGCCATCTTTGTGTTTACTGTGACACCAACGGCAGGCTGCACAGCCCATGTAGGCTAGTTTGTTTATTTGATTAAATCCAAAGTGCTCCCTGCTCCCTGTAGCCAGGAGACCACCCCGACGGTAGGAAAGCAGTCAGCATTTGGCATGCCTTCTATCATGATATAGGTCATTTTTGACATGATCTTGGTTTTGGTTCAGTTTGTTTCCTGTTTTATTTTGAAGTTCCCTGCATCTTGTTTGTCATGTCTCGTCCTGTCTCCTAAGTTATCTTTCCCTTATTTCAGCATTTATCAGTATTTCCTGTTTTATTTTGTGTTACTCACCTCCTCTCTTTTCGGGTCACTTTACTTCCTGCCTTTGTGTGTTTTCCCGCCACTGTTAATAGGTTTGTTCGAAATGAACTGCGCCTTGCCTCGAAAGAGGGAGCAGGCTGTTATGTACAGATTATGTTTACATGCATGCTCACAAATGCAGAGTAATCTGATCAAGACAATAGTTTGATTTAACCGAGTTAAGTGGGATTCACTAGGCCCGGTGATAATGATGCAGCATGGGTTGTTTTAGGTTAATTGGAATATGCACGGCTGCATATAAATGGGACTATTAGTGGAATATTCATTTTCATTAGCCATGTAAACTGTTTATTAGGAATTATCAGTCAAAAATACTATTATAGGCCATATGTACATTAAGTATCAAAAATACAGTTAAAGTACTAATTATGCAGTATGGCTCTTTTGACCGTTATATAATTATAGGATATTATACTGTTGTAAATAACTGTTTAGAGTTGTAACACAGTACTGAATAAGATCATGTATTTTTTAATGCAAAAAGTAATTAAAGTTAAGAGATAAATGAAGTACATTAAAAATTACAGTATTTCCCTCAGAGATGTAGTGAAGTGGAAGAATAAAGTAGCAGAAAATGGAAATACAAGTATGTCAGAACATAACTTGAGTGAATTTACTTCGACACATTCCCCTCATAGCTGTACCAAAAAAAGGTACAACGAAATCTGGTGCGACCATGTTTCTCAATTGGTAACATCAGTGGAAAAGTAAATGTGGAGCCCTGCAATGTATTGGTACTCTCAGCTAGTGGCAACCTGGTAGTTCTCTATTGAGCAGTATAGTGAATGACAGAGAGTTGCATTGGGGATGAAAACTCCTTTACAACTGTCCCAACAGATCAAGAACACTCCCCAGTGTGTGGGTGCATCTTGCTTTCCTTATTATCGCTGTCTGTGAGTGAGTAGGTGACTGTGTACCTGTTTGTCTTTCCAGGACTTATCTCAAATTCTTCAGCAGCAAACTGCGTAATATTTTGGATGGCCAATTTTGGATGCATGTTCAAGGACCTCTTGTGTTTGAAGTGTCTCTTTACTTGCCTGTTTTATACTGTTTGAGTACTGCAGCTTACTGCAAATGAAGAGAAACATAAATTACCATAATACCATATGATATTCATTCATCTTCCGTAACCGCTTATCCAGTTAAGGATCGCGGGGGTGCTGGAGCCAATCTCAGCTGTCATTGGGTGAAGGCAGGGTACACCCTGGACAGGTAACCAGACTATCACAGGGCTGACATATAGACACAAACATCCAGTCACACTCACATCCACACCTAGGGGCAATTTTTAGCGGCATTAACCTAAGCTGCATGTCTTTGGACTGTGGGAGGAAGCCGGAGAACCCGGAGAGAACCCACACTGACACAGGGAGAACATGCAAACTCCATACAGAAGGCCATCTAGCCCAGGAATTGAACCCAGGCCCCTCTTGCTGTGAGGCGACAGTGCTAACCACTACACCACCGTGCAGCTAGCATATGATGTTTTAAATTATATTTATTTTATTTCTATTGCTGGACCAACATTAGAAAACCTATGAATATAATGCACCAGCATAAAACTGCAGCCTTCAAATTTCAAACTTCTTCCTAACATAGTCTGATTGGTAGGGAGGGTCAATTGAAAAGCTGTTGTATTTGGATTGCATTAGTTTATAGAGGTGTAAAAAATGTTCCTGTCATTCTGTAGCGGTTTTGATCATAGACTGTATATAAGACGTAGTAGTTGTGAATCACCAATTGGTCTGTGGACTGTTATTTTGAAGGTTACAGGGTGTTTTATTTGTCAACAGGGTTGTGGAACAAAATTCAGATCCTAGTCCCATTTTGCTACAAAGGAAAGTATAAAAAGATTATATATTCTATATGGAGAGTGTAGGATGAGTTAAGGAGTTACAGTCAGAGGAAAATAAGCTGTTCTGAAGTCTGGTGGTTCAGCAGCTGAAACGTCTGTATTTCTTTCTAGACGGCAGCAGGGTGAACAGGTTGTGTGGATATGTCTTTTAATATCCCTTTAGCTCTTTGAAAGCTTGAGTTCGGCGTTTGGCCGCCACCATCTTGGATAATGGTTGCTGCCATCATGTTTTTTGGCAAGCAGTGAACGGAAGTGAACATATTTGGTCCATTTTTGGACTACGAAGGAGTGATGTAGAGATGACGTGTATGGCTCTTGTAGTGGTAGTGACTTGCCAATTATAAGGTTGCCCTCTCCTTAAGCATAATACGCTTTATGGTTTATTTGACTGTAAATGGGACCATAATATCATGTTCACAATGGTTACAGAGGTAATAAATGCAGTGAGAAGCAGGGTCATTTTCTCATAGACTTCCATACAATCAGACTTCTTCTTGCAACCAGAGGAGTCGCCTCCTACTGGCCAGTAGAGATAATTAAAGTTTAAGACAATTCTGCATTGGCACCACTTTTAATAACTGGAGTTTGTCAGAGTTTTGACTTTTGACTGAGTTTGAGTTTTGACTTTTGACTGAGTTTGTCAGAGTTTTGACTTTTGACTGGGCTGCTGGGTGAGAGATATTCAGGCAGTATTAGGAGAAATACATTAACTCAACAGCTTCACTTAAGGCAGGGATGACGCTAATCTTAATGGTCTGGTCCACAGATAAAATGTACTGGAACACTAATTATTGTGTATAGGAGACATTAGCTAAGTACGTAAACGCCACCTCAACTTACATTAGCTTTGCTAGCAAGCTAACTCTTCACTCAACGAGAGAGGAGAGAGTTAGCTTAATATCTGAAAAGTCAACGTACATTAGCGGAAACTTTAGTTTACAATATGAAATATGACAGGTCATACCAATTTTGCAACATTACCGTTGCAAAGTTGGAGTAGAGTCAAAGTCATAGTGGTAAATAATTAGCCAGCTAGTGCTTCTAGCTAGCTGGTTCAGTCTATCAATAGCCCTTTTTCCCTCTCCCGCATTTTACCACTGTTTGCCCCTACGCGCTTTCTATGGATGACCCCTACCCCTGAAACGTTGACATTGTACAAAATGATCTGGATGTTCACAGGTTTAGAGTCACATCTAAAGTATCCCACTGTCCCAAAATACACAACGCCTTGTTTGGAATGTCAGTGTCCTCACCACGTTTGCAAGGGTTACTTATTTGATACTTTAATGTGTGTAATATGAGGACGACCAGCAGATTGCGCTATCTCACCAATTGTAGAAGTACAACAGCAGGAGAAGAGTGTGTAACACAAAGTTGGCACCCTCATTAAAACAGTTGTTTTAACTATATTTAAGATGAGATTTGTATTAGAAAGGCACATATTGTTCAAGATTGTTTAATCTTCTTAATAAATGCCAATTATATACTTTAAGTAATTTGTTTAGTAGAAAACTTTTGAATGTGAGGTTTCTAGCCTAACAACCAAACCTGTTGGTTAACATGACTGTGATGTGTACGAGCATGTTTATTTCAGTAGTATTGTTTAGTTTGGACAAGATTTATTGGAGAAGAAAAACAGCAAGAGGAGCGGTGTAACTCAGAGCAGGCACCCTCATCAAAAACATTTTATCTAACTACATTGAAGGTGTCTGCTGCCCTCATTTGGTGTGCCCCCCATCGTATACTGACAACAGGGCAACAGATCTTGGCGAGCTAGCCAGGAGAAAGGTGTCTTCAGAGCAGAATCTCCAGCAGTTAAGAGGAAGATTTTGATCCCAAAACAAACCTAGTACAACAGTTAGAGAACTGCAGTTTCATCATAGAACTTGAAGCGCTTCTGTATAGAGCCAGCTCAATTCGGACCAAACTACACTGGGATTAGATAGTGCAAGTCTGCATGCTCCTCAGTTGTAATAATAGGAGTCAACGAGCCCTTATCAAATAAATGGAGAATAAACTGGATGCTGTTAAACAGGATGGAGATGTGGAAAAAGCATGTCAGATTATCAAAGATTTATGGGGACAGTGGTGGACAGGAGTAGTGAGGGAGCAGAGCAGGAATTTACGAGAGATAATGGGGTTGTATGTATGTAGAGCTGCTGAGGTCCCAAGAACTGTCCCGTGAGCTCATAGAAGAGGAAATAAAAACTCTGTGATAAACTACGTATAACTTACCCTACTGTGGATGAGTTTATCCAGTTCTCTCAACAACCATAGTGCCCGAAGTAACCATTCGATCAGATTTAGGGATCAGTGGGCAAATTTGTTGGGGAGGACAGCGCGACAATTTGTCATTTACCAAGGTTGTGCACCACTTTGAAGAAGGACTTCGGAGAGGTCACAGTAAATCAGTTATCATTGAAGCAGTTATAAAAGCCATCAGGCTAGGGATGAAACTGCATGATATACTTGAAATATAAACTGACCTGACTCTCTCAAAGCTAAAGACTATTCAAAAGAGGCATTATAAGGAGGAAGATACACCAGACCTTGACCGAGACTCATTCGCATATCTCAGGAACCAAAATAATCTGCTCAAAACTTCTTGTTTAGGGTTATAGAACTCAAAGACAGGCTGCTGTTTGCTTCAAGGAAACATGAGACAGAAATTCCTGAGGTCCGTGCCCACAGGACTGTTGAGTGATAATATTAAATTTCAGATTAGGTTTTTTCCTGGATGACCCAGTGGTCAGTGATGAGATGCTCATTGAAAGAGTAAATTAAGGCAGCAAGCCTTGGGCAGAGAGACTCAACAAACTCAAGAAATCCACTGTTGAGTCAGGCCATGTAAATGAGCTACATAATAGTGTTTCAGGTGAGGTCATGAGTAGCCAGCATAGCTCTTCTCCAGCCCTAGCTGCACAGCCTGGGAAGAACAGCCGAGATCAGAAGGAAAGCCTCTGACAACCAGCCACACATCAGAGGCTGACATCCATACAAGTGTGAGGAAACTGAAAACAGAGATGAAAAAGATGATACAATAGGTTGGTAGAAATGTGAAATAGGGGGTAGGGGTTATGTGAAGTGACAAAGTCAGGAGCAGTCATAATCACAGTTCACAGTGGTTATAATGCCAAAGAAAAGAAAATGTCATGCCCTTAATGTTAAATAGCAACATGTTGCCCAATCATTGCAATACGACTCTATTGATGTAGGGGTAAAAACAAACAAAAAAGCAGTAGTGTAGTTAAATGTCGAGACGGGTGGGGGAGAATGGTTTTCTTTCTTTAGTTTGCATGGGTTACTAATTTTATACTTAAATGTGTGTAATATTTGAAAACGGCCAGCAGATGTCACCATAGCACTGATGGGGGGTGGGGGGGGAAGACTGTGTAACGCAGAGTTGGCACCCTCATTATGAACATTTGTTTTAACTATATTCAAGGTGAGATTTGTATTAGTGCTCCAGCTGTGCTACAAGTTCAATATTGTTGATATAGCGCTTGTATGAATATCACAGTTACTATACAAAATGAACAATAAACCTATCAGCAGGGGAACTGTTTGTACTCACAATTGACCTTGATTATGTTACGTGTGAGCTATGACGTGTCCATATTCCAATGAGTCACCATGTTTGCACTTTGATATAAACCGTGTATTGTCATGTTACCATAGTTCTTGAGATGGAGGTCTTTCAAAGCCAGGACCATATTACCATTTCAATGTCTCATTTGCATTTGGATCTTGCGTAGCTCTCTGAGGTTTAGTGCATAGAATCACCAGGTTCAGTTTTGACCCAGGCGAGAATGAGACCTGTCCCTGACCATCTGAGAGGTGTGGACGATTTTTAATGTGGCAACAGATTAGAAACTGAAATCAGTGGCTAATAAATGAACAGCATTATTTTAAAATCAATTCTTTGACTTGTACTAGACTGATGTGGTCCTGCTGCATGGGGCTGAGGTAGAGTGGGTCATCCACTAAGAGGAAGATTGGCGATTTGAGCACCTACACCTCCAGTTGGCATGTTGAGATGCCCCTTGGCAAGATACTGAATCCTACATCGCTCCAAATGGATGAGCCATCGGTGTTTGAATGCGCATTAGGCTGCATTCACACCAAATCAGGCGATTTAGGTACAATCTCTTTCTGTCACAAAATGTACAGAAGATACAGAAGAAACTGAAAAGTAAGAGGGTCTTGGGGCATGCTCTACCCAGAATTTCTTTTTCTTTTTAAAGTCTTTTTAAGTTACTTTTGCTTGTTGCTAGTTCCTTTTAAACTGTATATTTTCCTTTCCTTTTTTTATTGGGATAGGAAAATATCCCAAAAATATGTTATCATCTCTTACACATTTCTCTTTTTAAAATAACATATATATATTCCCTATATATATATTCCCTGCTGTGTCACTGCAGTGTGGTTTGTTTGATCACACAATTTCGGTGTTGTATCATCCAAATCCTGTTTAACATCCTGAAGCACATCTGTTACAGATTATTTGGAATACATCCTAACTGAGTAGTATCTGTACATCAGCACTGTCATCTAGATTGATGGATAGCTCTAGTTACTGCAAAGACTGACATTTGCAAAATGCTTCCATTTTTTGGCACACTATGTCCCAAAAATCCACACTCAGGAAATAATTAAATTAAACTGAAACTGGCTTAAACTGCTGCATCGCTCTGAAACACTCCCCGCTGTGTCCCTTTAATTCCGACACTTCCCTCTGCTCCCAGTTAGTTTTGGTGTTTTGTCTCATAATGCATTCTTGTATAATGTTCCTCCCCTGCGGTGATGAAGGGCCAGTTCTGAGACACCGGAATGTGTCTGCAGCACTTGTCCGCAGTGGTGGGCTGACTATCAGGGGTTAATTCCAGCCGGGTTGATTCAATCTCGCTGCAATCTTTTTTTTTACATTTTGGACCCATATTGCTTAAATGTAACTAAGCCTAAATCATTCTTGAATTTCCATATTTTCCATTAAATGGTGGTGGAAAGGTAACTCTTCGACCTGTTCTCCACAGTACTCTCTGGATGAGCTGGAGGAGATGATGCTGTGTCTGCAGCAGTTTCGCTCTGTTCTCAGCAACATGGAGGAGCAGCTCTCTGAAGACCAGGCAGCGGTTTACAGCGCTCTCTCTGACCAGGACAGGTACTCTGTTTGGACCATGACGTTAAGGTTATTAACATGATGACTGTAGTCTCATGTTATAATTGGCTTTAGTTTACACTCTGTCCATGTCAGGGTCAGACAGACTCATAAATCGAAACCCAAACAACGATCTTTACCTAAGTTGACTAAGTATTTCATGATAATACTAAGTAGTTTTGTTTCCAAAAGATCAATTCTGTCTTCACTTCACTTCTGTCTGATAAGACAGAAGTTTACTTTGAAAAGACCTTATGCATGTAAGGAGCGGAACTTGTCACGTGTTGCTGAACTTTCGTAGGAAAACACATGTTAAATGGGGAGTAACTTTTCATAAGATATCATACAAACATTTGAATGAGGATACTTGCAGGAGTGAAGGAGGAAGTCAGATGAGGGAGGAGGCACTGAAAACACCTGTCACTGTGTTCTCCCCCTATAGGTATGGATCAGCAGCCTAAACTGAGATACACTTTGTTGCCTCAATAGATTTAAGTTATACCTCTCCAAATAATTTATTTTACTGTAAGGAATTTTGAAGCTAGGTAATATATACTCGAGTTTAAAAGTAATTTACACAACCACATGGTCGGTGGTTCGAAGCCTGGCCTCTACAGCTCAAATGCCGCGGTGTCTTACCCCAAGTTGCTCCCTGGGTGCTTCTTGGCAGCGCATTGCTCCTCAGGGATGTGTTAAATGCAGAAGGGAAATTTCATGTATATATGTATGTACATGACCAATAAAGCTAATTTATTATTAAAGGTGGACGAACAGCTAAACTGTTCCTCCGACTCTCAAAGGAGTTTTAGTTTACAAACTGAAACTCTCAAAAGGTAGAGACCGTTTGCTGTTTTGAATATAATGCAGTAACCCTGACCTGTCAGCCACAAATGTTGTCAGTAACTACTTACAGACATCCAAAACTCTGTATCTCTTTTTTTGGTCAAATTCTCTTAATTTCTCACATGCGTTCATGCTAAATATGATTATGATATTAACATACATGTTGACAGGAAGACAGATTATATAGGGAAGGCATTTTAAATGTATTAGAGTGCATGGATTTTAAAAAGTATGTTAATGAACCAACTCATGACCTAGGTCCCACTTTGGAGCAGGTCATTTCATTCAGGCTGAACAGTTGATGTGAAATGCTCTGGAAGGTAGTAGCATCGCTGTACTCTTCCTCATGGACCTTTGAGCCTATCCCAGCCTTTTTTGAAAGGTTTTAATTCTGTATCTGAGGAGGTTCTTACAATTATTAATCACTTAATGCGATGAGGTGTTTTCCCTTCAGCATTCAAGACAGCACTTGAGAGACCTCTTTTAAAAGAAGTTGATCCCTCAATGCCCAGTATCCACAGACCAATCTCCATTTCACCAGCAAGGACCATGCCACAATAATGATAGTTATGTGATCTGTTATAAGAGGAATTATTGAATAATGTAAATGAGTAATGGTAGAGAAGGAGAGGATGAGGGTAGAGGTCCTGTGATCAGGCGAGTCCGGGTATCAGGGCAGAGGGAGACTCAGGATGGGGGTTCCGTCTCGGTTTGAAGTTAGGCCGAGCCAGCTACAGACCCCCAAAAGATTGGGTAGAGCTGAGGTGAGCGTGGGCTTGACGAAGGTCGTTGAGACTATTTCGAATGTAGGATTGGTAGGCCTGGGATGGCTAACGCCCTAGGACTCGAATTGTCTGGTCGGAGATGCCTGGTCTGGCTGCCGTGGAAGTGCTCCAATGTGGAAGGACTGTATTTTGTAGTGGGAAATGTCGTTCTTAGCTGGTCGGTTTTACTTCTCCGGAGTGTGAATATGAGAGAGTCTGGGGTGTGGATGGTGATGTCGGACAGACTAGGATGGAGGGATGGTTTGCAGATGGATGAAGTTGGAGCAAATTCTGAGAACCGGAGGAAGCCAAAGAAAGCCAGCAGGAACATGGTTTCCAAAGTTAGGTCGACTGACGGGGATGAGTAGCCTGGTCAAAGTGAGAGGATGCAGAGGCTGAGTAGGTCGGATGTTAGTGGCAAGCGTCTAGCGGATAGGATAGTTTCGTGTTTTCGTAGGCCTTTGCGCAGCATGGACACGTTAGCATGGGAGATAGAGGGGCAATGGCTGCCGGTGGCTAATTTATGGATGAAGTTGATTCCTGCTAGGTAGGTCTGGATGGTGGAAGAGGGGATTTTTTTTAGAATGGAATGAGCGTGGGTGATGAAGTAACGGATTGACGGGACATCAAGTGAGGGAAAGAACAGATTGTAGGTGTTTAGGTACACCTTGAAACAGTTCCAGCCGTAGGTAAGAGGAGAGTGTGCGCGGGGCTAGGATGTTAAGGATGGCTTCTTGCGCCTCGTTTGAAAGATTTGCCGGGTCTGGAGCTAGTTGAAAGTGGTGGCTGAAAACTGTGGGATTGGAATTGGGTGGATGTCCGAGTCTGGAACCAAAGGTCTGAATTCCTGGAAAGATAAACGAGACAATGAGTCGACTATGAGATTTTGGCACCCTGGGACATGAGCTGCACGGAGGAGAAACTGGTGTTGGGCAGATAGTAATGTGAGTCTGCGCGTAAGTTGCGTGATTGCTTGAGAGCGGGATCTGGCTTTGTTTATAATTTCTCCTACGGTGTTGTCTGAATGAATGATTATGGACTTCCTTGACCATTCGTGCCCCCAAAGAATGGCTGCTAAGATCATTGGATGCTGTTCGTGAAGTGCTGATGAAGGTGAACCTGACTGTGCGTCTAGGTGACTGGACTCTGGGGGCCATTTGGAGGCGAACAATCTCCCGCTGTAGTAGCCGCCAGCCTATAGAAAGGGCTGCATCGGTATAAAGCTGGATATCCTCGGGTTTGGTGTCGCTGTAGAAAAAAAGAGATGGGTTCTGGGGGGATAAGAAATGTTGCTAGAGACGGGTTTCCGTTTTGCAGGGGTAGTGACTCTGGTGGAGAGGAAGGACGAGCTGCTTTCATGAGAAGGTGGGGGAGTATGTGTAGGGCGTAATTAAGGTGTCCGAGAAGGAATAGCAGTTGCTGTTTGTGCCTCTGTCTGCTAGGGAATAGTTTGAGAGGAGCAGTGTGATGTGCTGTATCTTCTTGAGGGGCAGAAATGCCTGAAAAGAGATAGAGTCTGGGGGGAGTCTGGGTGTTTTTGTAGCGTGGTGGCTAGAACCTTTACCCTGCCGGGTGTGCAGAAGTGCTGTGCGAGTCAGTCTGCCGTTGTGGTTGGATTATGGGGGCAGGTGTTTCTTGCGTGAGCGCCGCCGCAGAAGGAGCAGACATGCAGGAGTCTACAGTTGGAGAGAGAGCAGCTGAGGTGATTAAAGTTATTGCACGCCATCCAGCCTCCCTGATATAGGATCGGCCACACTCGTTTGTCGACACCCTTGGGGATGGGCACGTTGACCAAAGGGTGTATGCCGATGGGTTTAGGGATGATGGGAGGAGGCAGCAGGAGATAAGCTGCTGAATGCGGGGGTGCTGGGTGAGGAGGGGGGCTGAGGCTGAGTGAGCTGAGAGGAGCAAAGGTAGTGCATGCTGAGGCTGATCTTCGATCTGGATGGTGAAACAGATGGTATTGCGGTAGAGGGAGAAAGCTAGGGCGAATTCAGTCGGAGTGAGATTTTTGACCGGGAAGGAACTGGATGGCTGAGCTGCATTACGCCTTGGCTTTTCCCTAGTCTGGATGGTATTGGTGAGGGATGGCTGAAGGAGCTGGGCTAGGTCTGTGTAATTACTGGAGAGGATTTGCTGATGTTTAGCTGGGGAAACTGGGGAAGGGCGGTTGACTTATGAAGCTGGCCTAGGGGGTGGCACTGCTGTGGCTAGGGTTTAAGCGTTAGTACAAGTTGGATAAACATTTGGGTATTTGGGAGGGGAGGGAGGGGGTAAAGGATAGACCAGTCGGAAATGGAGGAAGAGGTTGGAAATATTCAGATTGTGTTGCCTGAGGTGGAGGCCCTTGAGGTGCTGGTTGAAGCTCCTGGAGGGCAGTGTTAGCTGATCTGGTAGCAGGAGCCGTGTAATGGTTTACAGCTGAAGGAAGGGTAGGGGAATGGATGATGGGATGAAAGGATGTATGTGCATGGGGGTTAAGTGCAGCCTGCGAACACGAGGATGAAAAGAAGGATGTGATTACCCTGGGGAGATCAGACACAGAGGGAGCAGGCACAGGGGGAAATACGACCTGGCCCCCTCTAGGGGGGGTGCTGATGGTGCTGGCTGCCGCCCTGGAGGGGGAGGTGCTTTGAACTGAACTAACCTGTATGAAAGGCGCTAAACAAATAACGTTTGATTGATTGATTGACTACATAGCAAGCATATTTATTTTAACCCAAAACCTTTTCCAAAACCTTACCAAGTGGTTTTGCAATCTATTGTTTTTATGTAAATAGAAACCAATTGTTTATCCTTTTTTGTGTCCCTCAAGATGAAAATAATTCCTATGAAAAGTTAATCAGGATCCTTTTCTGTTGTTCGACTGTTGTGGTTTTATGGTGAATGGTAAATGGTCTTGTAGTTGTATAGCTCTTTTCTAGTGTCTCGACCACTCAAAGTGCTTTAACACTACATGTCATCATTCACCCATTCATACACTGATGGGAGGGGCTAACATGCAAGGTGCCACCTGCCCATCAGGACAAACAAACCATTCATACAGCAATAATACACCGTAGACACAGCTACAGGAGCAACTGGGGGGTTAAGTGTCTTGCCAGGACACAACAACATGAAGTAGGGGAGCCAAGGATTGAACCGCCGGTCCTCTGACTGAAGGACGACTCTACCACTGAGCCACAGTGGCCCCTATGCCCCTATGGTTGTGGTTTTGTTGCCTAAATCTAAAATTTATTTTGTTGCCTCAGCCTGAGAGTGTACATACTTAGTTTAGTTAAGTGGTTTGGTTGGCTTAACTTAACTTTCGTTTCAAAGTAATGTCCTGAATAGAAAGGCGTTACGAGCGACACTGAAAATACGGAACATTTGTGTCCCTGTACACCAAGCCAATGAATTGCATCTTGTGACTATTTGACACACTGCTGTGAGAATGTGTTGAATGGTGGGTCCTAGTTGGAAGTGTAGGGCCTCCGACCAAACTGCTGCATTTCACAATTTGGAGACAGCATGTTCACAGCAAAGAACAGCAAAAAAGTGTGTCAACACGTTCGACACACTTTTTTGCTGTTCTTTGCTGTGAACATGCTGTGTGTGTACTTTTATAAAATAATTTTAAAATGTGTAATTCATCCTTTATAGCTAGTGTTTATCAAGAGCCAGTCTGCTCCCCCAACCACTTTTACTGAACTGAAAGCTGTTGTCATTAACTTAATCTTTCTCCTGAAATTCAATTAAATTCAATTCAGTTTATTTTGTATCGCCCAAAATCACAAATTACAAATTTGCCTCAGAGGGCTTTACAATCTGTACACATGCGACATCCTCTGTCGCGGAACCCTCACATCGGCACAGTAAAAACTCCCCTAAAAAAACCTTTAACAGGGAGAAAAAAGGAAGAAACCTATGGGAGAGCGACAGAGGAGGGATCCTTCTCCCAGGATGGACAGAATGCAATAGATGTCATGTGTACAGAATGAACAACATAACATAATAGTGATAATAATAATAACATAATGCTATCGGGAATGGTATTAGTAATGTGACTAATAATAATAATCGAAGTAGCAGTGGGTGTCAGCCGGATCACAGCAGGAGGCACGACCACGGTCTAGGTACCACAACGATTCGTGGAGACCTGCGAGGCGAGAAAGCACAAAGACTCCAAGGTAGAAGCAAAGCCAATTAGCGTAATAGTACAGGGAATAATAATAGTAATGTGACTAATGTTACAACCTGGCTCAACGGGCAACATTGAAGGGGCCACACATGGTCTTGGATGAACTTAATACATTTATTAAAGAATACCGTGAACAAACAAACATAACAGAAACTAAGGATCGGGCTGCAGGCCAGGAAGAGACAGGAGTCACTTGATCGGGGCTGCTTTATAGGCTCCTGAGCCCAGCCTGCTCAGGTGAGCTGCATCTCGTTAGGTGATAATCCACCAACCAGCAACCTGCAACACAGAACACACCAGAAGCAGCACCACCACCACCAAAGGCAACCCTGTGACCGTCACACTTCCCCCATAAGACAGGAGTTCACATCACTATGATGACATTCATAAATGGTATAAACTCCTGTACACTGCAACAGAATACACACTTTCAATTTCACTTTGCGAGTTACAAAGGCGCACGGGACAAAGCATCTGCCATGACGTTGTGATTTTGATTTGTGGATGTCTAAGTTGACAGTTGCAAAAACAGGGCCCATTGATAAGGGATTAGGGTTCTGCAAATGTTGATTCAAAAAGGCTACTGAAAGCCAGGGAAATGGTCAGTATGAAAAGTACAACAATTGGCATTCAAATCGAGTGTAAAACACATTGAAATGTTGCAGAGCCAGAACTAATGCCAATGCTTCTTTTTCGATAACTGAGTGTTCAATCTGGTAACGTCTGCCACTTCTTTGAATGTTAAATTTGATTCAAAATCTGTTCCATCATTTTGGAGAATCCATCTACAGTTTCATAAAACATGGTATTGATATTTTTTAGTGTAAAAATGGAAAACATCCAATTGGCATTTGTTATGCCACTTTTTCTTTAACAGACTGTATATTTCATAATTATAATTCTACTATAATAATTGCTGCTGTTATTATAAGTAGTTTTATTATATGAATCATTTATGTCATATACATTGAATGTGTTGTATATCTGTTATGCTGTTCATTCTGTACGCATGACATCTATTGCATTCTGTCCATCCTGGGAGAAGGATCCCTCCTCTGTCGCTCTCCCATAGGTTTCTTCCTTTTTTCTCCCTGTTAAAGGGGTTTTTAGGGGAATTTTTCCTGTGCCGATGTGAGGGAAGGACAGAGGATGTCGCATGTGTACAGATTGTAAAGCCCTCTGAGGCAAATTTGTAATTTGTGATTCTGGGCTATACAAAATAAACTGAATTGAATATAACAGAGAGACGGTGGGAGACAGCAGGCAACAAACATTATAAGCCACTGGATTTGCTTAGATTCTTTTGGGTTTTAAAATTATATTTAACTTGTTTTCATGAACGCATCCGTAAAGTGCTATTTGTTTTTACTAAGGATTAGTTTACTTTCTGTACTCTGTTTTCTGATTAGATTTCTTTGTTTCTGAGTAGAAGATGCACAGACTGTTGGATGAGCAGTCTCTGCTCTGCTCTCAACTCAAAGTCTTTCTCCCTGGACCGGCGCCCACATCATCGAGCCCCGTACCAAACAGGACAGTAGCCACTCAGTGCTGTCTGCTGCCCTGGATCCCTCCAGCTGACGAGCAGCGTGGCCCCGCCTCCCCCTGGAGCACCTGGGATGTGGACTCCCTCAGCCAGTCAGGTCCTGGATCAAAGTGCATCTGTGAGGGCCCAGGCTGCTCTCCCACTAAGGCAGACAAGCTGGACATGATGGGCTTCCTCCAGAGAGTAAGAACATGCTGTAGGGGAACAAGTAGAGAGTGAGGCATCATCTACTGCTGCCTGCTGCATTTAAGACTTAAGTGGTGTTCTGTGTAGTTTATTTAACGTACCAACATTTATGTTTAATTTGATATTATTGTGTAAATTGGTCTCCTCTCACAGACAGGTTTTCTTACAATGCCTCAGCGTGTCAGTTTGCATTGTATGATGCTGTAGGCAGTCAGCCATAAAGCCAAATCAGTAAACAAAGCGGGTGTGTTTACTAAGCTATCTAAATGTCCAACCACTACATTCAAATGTCCCATCTGCCTGGCAAATATGCAAACCTATCACTGCATGTGACAGTGCTGTACAACATAACCACAACAGTTACTTCTCATGCATTGGCAGAAGAGTCAGGCCAAACAATGAAGCTTTACTGTTACTCAGGTCATTTACAAACTGAGAAAATGACACATACAAGCATTGAAGAAGTACCACTTCAGTTAACACAGAATTATTATGTCTGTGTTCAACTGTTCAACGGCAAATTGAATGGCAGGTCAATTATGCAGACCAGCTACAAAATGTTTGTCAGTGCATTATCTGCAGAATAACATGCTAGATGGCAGCTACTGTGTACTGTATATAGATAATTGATTCACTAGATGTAGCATTTTACATGAGATCTGATGTATTTGAGATCATTCTACTTTCTAAATGCTTTTTGTCCTGTTTTCCCAGCTGAAGGAGTCTTTGCATTATCCTGTGAAAACAGACTCATAAGAATAAAGGTGAGTTTTTTTACATTAATCATTTATCATTGTTAAAATCTTGATCTAAGGCAGGGGTCTCAAACTCAATTTGGCTTGGGGCCACTGCTGGTATTGTCGTCTCATAGGAGGGCCACTTCAACGTTCAAGCACTACAAGAAAGCGCAATATTTTTGAAAATTTACTTTTTTATTTCCATGTTTTTAATAACTTATTGAAACATTGCACTGAACCAACACATACAATCCCTGAATACATTTGTGCTTTATTCTATTTCTTGCCAGAGACCTGGCAGCGCTTCTGCTCACACAGCTGAGCAACATTTGCCCTGATCAAGGTTACAGTAGAAACTCTGAGTACAGCTTCAACATGGGCATCACTAAGTACTTGCATTTATTAAAGTTCATAGTCAAGAAAAGTTTTTCACACAGATACGTGCTTCCAAAAAGGCACATTACCCGACTGAACATTTTTGACAGCTCAGGGAAGGATGGAAGTAATTCTCTCATGAATTGTCCAGTCATGTCTGCTTTTCCCTGTGCCTCTCTGAATTTAGCTTTTAGATCACTGTTGCACTGCAAGTCAATAAGTTCCATTTGCAACATACTTGGGACACTCTCCACATCAGCTGAGAAGGGGTCAGCAAACAGCTGGAAAGTGTCACAGCGTGCCTTGAAGTCAGCAAAACGCTGATCAAACTCCTGCAGAAGGTTTTCACTAGGCATATTCACCACCACTGAAGGCACAGGCATATTATTTTTATAAGCTACCACCACTGAAGGCTGTGCCCTCCTCCACAAGAGACCTGCATGTTGTGAAATGGCTGAGATATTTTACAGAAAGCTGAGTTTTCCACAATATGTTGTAAAAAGGCTTTCACATTTTTATAAGCTGCAGTGATAAGCTGACCAGGGCCCTGGAGCTTCAGGTTAAGGATGTTCAGCTCCTGTGTTAAGTCCACTAGGAATGCAAGGTCCATAACCCACCCTGGATCATCAGGTTCAGGAACATCCATTCTGTCATCTTCCATGAATTTCTTCACTTCTGCTCTTAAGTCAAAAAATCTCTTCAGGACACTACTAAATGATGTACTTTTACTAAAGTAAAGTACATCACCATATGTTGTAAAAAGGCCCTGAACTGTGCGGTGCTGTAAACTCCTGGACCTGATGTAACTGATACATCTCACAACTAAAACTCTGCTTAAGCACAAAGACAGAGAGATGCAAACGCAAATACGATTTTGTTTGTCTGTTAGAATTATAAAACTGTGGGTACACATGGCATTGTGTTCTGAATCTCAAGTTTTGCGAAACTTGGTGCAGAATGTAAACTTTAGGTCAACCAGTGTTTCATATTAGCATAAGAAATGGAAACAGCTCACCGGACTAGTCTTGACGTCACTCATTGGTTTGTTGACTACGGTTTTGAAGCCCAGAGTTTGGCATTTTGCCCGTCTCGCGACTCTTGGTGAGTCTTCCAATGTTCCAACAAACAGCAACTCTGGTTTGGTCAAAATAAATTCTTAATTCACAGAGTAAGAAAAAATGTCAGCTCTCCATGCTGTCCCCCCCCCCCCGGCTGTCTCTCTCTTCTGTCCGGTTGCCTACTGAGCAGCTGGCCCGATGCAGCGGCTTGTTGCCATCTGAATGTATTTCTCTTTGTGCCTTAACTATATTTTTAATACAAATTTAAGTTTAAGCAAGTCCACATTTTGTTAATTGAGTTTGCTCATTCTTAAAAAAATGTAGTGCTCTGCTAATGCTAAAACCTGATGAATGCAGGTTGGAAATGTTATGGTCAATGAAACACATTGCCAACCACTTTACTCTCCATTGTAGAAGACAGTGAAATGAGACTCAAAGACAATATATGGCTTAAACAGTGCACTTGCAGGTTAAACCTGTATAAAAGTACTAACTTGCCTTTAATCTTAATGAGTCCTTTCTCAGAACATGAAGCAGTAAAACCAAAACAATATTCAATCCAGAAGCAATGAGTAGCCCTCAGTGGGAATCCAAAGAGGAACAGCCTACAGGGACAATTTGGGGTTAAGTGTCTAGCCCAAGGAGACATGGACATGGACTAGAACAACTGAAATATGACCCTGAACATAATCTCTGTGTCCATATTGGTCCATGTCTCTTCTATACAAACAATATCGTTTGACAGGCATTTCACGACTTTTGACAAGACCCTCTGAAGTCTGACTATTAGTTTTAATTAAACCATAGTATAAGTCTGTCTTTGTGAAACCGGGCTCAAGGGACAGTTTTGTTGGCTGGTCCTAACATTCATTCTGTAATAACTCAAATAAAATATGCTTTTTTAGGTGCTTTCTGCAAACCTGTTTCCATCAAAGATCCTGACAGAAAAGAAGCATCACTCTGGTCATAGCCAGGGGTTGTGTCTTCTAAATCAACAAAGTTCAATAGAGATGTTTATAGCTACAACATAACTAAGCCCTATTATGCTATTGTCCGGGTGCATATTTTTATCTCAAGTTACAGTTACAACATGTTTACATGCGTTAATGCTCATAATCCTCCTTGTTTTTCTCATCCTGGCTGTCCTGCAGAACCTCTTCTCACCCTCTCTCTGAAATGCTCCGTTGTAGCGCTTGCTCCTCCCTCCAGAAAGCAAAGTGTGCCCTGATTGGTCAGCTAACCCGCTCTGTAGTGATTGGTCAACGTTTCACATTTCAAAAAACTCTCCCTCCAGAGCTTCAGCTCCGTCTCTCTCTTTTGTTGTTTGAGGGCCAAACTAGCCGGAAGGAGTTTTACGTGACTTCTGTAACATTATAACCTCATAAAGTTGCAGAAGTGAAGGTGAGAATTCAATCGAGCCGTTTCAGGCAGCTCAGGAGCAGTGTTTCTGAGGGGGAGGGTAACTCCGTTTAGGCGTGGACTTCAGGTTTTACACTCTACGGACCTTTTACATGTAAAAAAAATAAATATATATAACACACCAAAGAAGAAGGAAAAAGTGGAAAAGCATAATAGGGCCACTTTAAGCAATGGAACCTCAACCAAAGCTCACACCATTGGACAACTAAAGATGTCAATTGCTGTGTTGATAAGAATTAATGCAATTTACACACTCAATGAAGCTGCACTTAATTTAATTTTTTTTTAATTTGTGCTCGTTTCTCAACTCTTATAACATCCTGTGTTTCAGATGTGACACTACCTCTGACTCATGAGACCTGAACTTGCCTGAAGATTTCCATTCACTGAAGAATATGACTTATCTTGTCATATACAGTTTTGTGATAGTTGTTTCATGAGTTGCAGACCTCTGGGTGTCTTTTTTGTAAAATAAAAAGTATCGTATTTTTTAATTAAAAAAAGTTATAATGCCCTTGTCAAGCACTTTGTGATGTATGTCTCTGATAACTATGTATTTCAATTGTAATTACTTGATCGTGAGCCCAGTCTTCTGGAAATAATGTGGGTATTGCAAATCTCTACAATAGATACAGCCAATGTGGATTTTGCATTTGTTAGGAGTAAGTCATGTAGTAGACACATAGATGGGGGGGGGGGGGGGGGGCACAGGGCTTTAACAGAGGAGACAGCGGTTCATGTCCCATGTGGAACCAAAAGTTAACGTCAAGTAAGATATGTTTCTGCCAGCATGATACAAAGCTGACATTAAATGTATTTATGAAGCTTGTTTATAGTTCAGAAGCATCTACATACATCATATCTGGTGGTTTACAGAAACATAAAATGTTACATTTTTTCTGGTTCATAATCCTAGGACCTAAAACAAAAGCAATAGACATAGAGTAGGCTGTTTTTGATGCTTATTTACCATGTAAAGCAATATGAATGTAAGATGAGTTATTGAATGAAGATGTTATTACACACTAGGCCTCTGTTCAGTGAGTGCACAATGCAACATATGAATAATACCACTACAATAAACATGTTTGTGTATGTTCATGTACTCTATGAGTCTTTGTTTCTTTGTCGAAACACATTGAGGCTGCTGTGATGCAGAGGACCACAGCACACACTTCAGAGCAGGAAGTACCAATTACCAGAGTAGTATCCCTCATTGAGACTTCAAAAGGCTTTGGTTTGATTGGAGCATCACGAGTGTTTTATTTGTAGCAAACAGAGCTTATACAACCTGCTATAGAAGGACATGGCCAGAAAAAACGTGTCGCTGCTGTTCACTTCTATAGACACGTCCACTTACCAACCAAAGTTATATGCTTGTGCAATATAACATTTTTAACATTTACTTTAAAGAAGTATTAGGAAATTAAAACAAATATGAGGGAAATATTCCTAAAGTGATCTCTATCTCCTCTGTTGTTAACGGAATATACCTAATGAGACAAAGAGGCTGTAATGAATTTTACACTTACATTTTCTGATGGCTGCTTTTGATTCTTGGTGAGTGTGAGGGTGCATGCATTTTAGTTGGCAGATACAAGGGCTGCAACTTGATTGGTTGTTCTGGTCTCTTTTTTATACAAAGCATGGATTGCATTTGATAGCATAAAACTTCTGTCTGTCATCAAAACCGTTTCTCAATAAGCAGCTAAATCAATGTCTAACAGTCAGACACCTAGGCTGTTCTGCACCGTAGGGGCATGGATAAGGACCTCTGTTTTATCAGCATTAAGCTTTCTTTCTAAGTTTCTTTCGTTTAAAGGGTTAAAATAGATATGTTAGATAAACTTAAATATACTGTCTGATCTGCACAAAAGGAACTCATGTCTAAAGCAAATGAATATCAATGAGTTTGTTTAATATTCTAAAGGAAGCCGTATGTTGAGCTTTAAATAACTTGTCTGTCCATGTCAGTCTTTCATTAAGTACAATGTGTCTGACATCTATTCATATTCAGTCTGTGTGCGTGTGAAGGGGGGGCAGATAGGAGAGATGATGCTCCTCCTCCAAGCTTTATAACCCTGAGTGTCACTGCTCCAGCCTGTCTGTGTGACGCTGCTGAGCCTGAGGTAAGAACACGCTTTGATTCTTTATTTGTCAGGCCTGCTTGTTTTCTCTTCATTTTATTTGTAATCCACTTTTTAACTTTTTTGTGTTTTTTCATCGTTCCATTTATTTTGTAGATCTTCTGGTTTCCTTCGGTTTTTGGTCATGTACTATGCTTGCTGTTATTCTTGTCCATTTGGAAAATCACACAAGATTGCCTCTACTTACTTGACAACATGTTAAAACGTGTTTGTTACTGTTTTTTGTTAGTGGTTTACATAGCAATAACATGTGGTGGTGGAGATGGTTTAACAGAGTGCTGCTGTTTGAGTGTGGTGATCAAAGCTTCTGTGTAAAAGTACAGTCAGACACACACACACACACACACACACACCCCTGAAGTGCTTTATCCTTTGTTGGTGTGATAAGGTCCACTAATGAATAATGGATTGTGAATGTGTGTGTGTGTGTGTGTGTGTGTGTGTGTGTGTGTGTGTGTGTGTGTGTGTGTGTGTGTGTGTGTGTGTGTGTGTGTGTGTGTGTGTGTGTGTGTGTGTGTGTGCATGCTTGTGTGTGTGTGTGTTATGTGATCGGTGCATAAAGCCCAGAGGACCTCAGAGATGACGACAGGCTGTATGAGGTCGACCCTGGAGCCTGAACATGGACTGATGACACAGGAGAGCAAACACTGTAAGCACAGTAAGCCAGTCTCTACCTCATAATAATAATACAAAGTTTCAATTCAAACACAGATAAAGAAAACACGCTAAATAGTATAAAGTAAAGAATTATCAAATTATGGAAATTTATGACACAATTTTCAATGAAAAAATACCCAGATTATTATGAGTTTACATAGATTTTCACTTGGATTGGATTACTTTACATTAAAGATCCTATTGTTGTACTGTATACCATTTGTTTAAAAAGGGCTGGCGTTGTTAGTTGTATTTGAATACTTGACTTTGACTCATTATTTTGTAGAATTTATTTTGATTTTCATATTTTTTGGGGGAGATTCTTCAAACACCATTAAATCTCCACTTTTTTTAGAATAATAAATAATAATAACAACTCTGCCAGTGGGCACTAGGGATCGCAATTTTTATGAAAAGCTTCTACACATCCAAGGTTAAGGGTGGAGCACAGAACAGTGAACAGCAGAGCTGTTGCTGTGACAGGGATAGTGAAAGGGTGGCATTAGAGGAAAGCAACATCATCATATGTGACAATATGATGATGTCTTGTGACAAGCACTTCAGTAGCCACTGGTTCTCAGGTAGAGTTGTCTATGGTTGGATCTTAGACTGCATATAACAGGTGGACATAGTCATCATGATGATGACTATGCCCGCCCTAAAGCATACCCTGCTTTATGCTCTATTTTACTCTGATTTATTAAATGAACATCGTGCTGTATTGAAGAAGACTTGAAACTAGAGATTGAGACCATAAACTCATGTTTACAATGTTTACTGAGGGAATAAATCAAATAAATCAAAGTCATTTTCAGACTTCTTTTTTGCAACCAGAGGAGTCGCCCCCTGCTTGTCCGTGGAGAGAACGCAGGTTCAAAGACACTTTCACATTGGCTTCACTCGGTAGAACCGGAGGTTGCAGCCTGGGTTAGGTGGCTATCATATGATCCAAATTGTTATGCAAAGAAACCTTGCACACTGAATTCAATGGGTTTTATTATTCTATTAACTGGCAACACAAGACAAAACTGACCTAATGACATGGGTTCAGTGGATAGCGCTATTCCAAAAAAGGGCCAATGAGAGAATGACATTAACAAGAAGTATCCTTAATTATAATTTAATCTGCCTACTACATACTACTGACAAAAGCAGTGTTCAATAGTGCATCTCGTGTTCATCATTAGGATGCAGTATGAAACTGTTTATTGTGCAGTATGCTAGGCCACGCTTTGGTCTTTAAACAAGCTCTTATTGCACTGGACAAAAAAAATGATATGTGTGTTTATGACGAAGGTGTGTTTACTTTATAAGATACTGTAATAGAAGTGAGATCTGGGGCCCTCTCAGTAGATTGGAGCATGACTCATGGGGACAAACACCCAATAGAGACCCTGAACACTGAATTCTGTCAAAGAACACTAAACGTTAAAAGGAAAACATCAAACAGCATGGGAGAAATGAAACAAAAAGCCAAAGTAGACTAAATTGTTGTGACTCTAAATGAGGAATATAAATGGACTGATCCTGACCAAATACAGGCTCAGTGACCACCAACTGGTTGTATAGACAGGAAGACACAGAGAGACATGGCTGCCCAGAGACCAGCGGGTGGATGTAGAGACAGAGATGCACTTCCTCCTCCACTGTCAGAAGTTCTCTGCACTAAGAGATTTGCATTGAGGGGAAATAGCAAACAAAATATCATTTTTTCTCATGTTAAGCCCTAAGGGGAAACTGTCAGTTCTTCTAGGTGAAGGGACAGCAGCTCCTCTGGAAGCCAAATATGTACCTTCCTGCCGCAGCCTGAGGGACGCACAATCACTAATTAGTTCTCTGTATTAAACTGTATACAATTGTAGTGTGCTGTATTGTATAATATGGGGTTGTATCAGTACAACCTGAATATGACACCTCTGTATTTAATATGAAGTATGTGTATTCTCTAAATGCTTTTGCAACAACAAATCTTTGTTCATGCCAATAAACCAATTATTTTGAATTGAATTAAATTGATATTCTGACAATTCATCATCGCTTTTTAGTTCCAGATATCATTCTGATTTTAGTTTCTTCTTTCCAATGTTCTAAATAGTTTTCTTCACATTGTGTTTAAGTTGAGTGTTTAGTTTGACTCTGATCAGAGCAATGGGCTGTCAAATGTTTAAGACACATTTCAATTGGAATTTGGAAATTATAAAATATTCTCTTAATTGCCTTTAGAGCTCTTTAAGCTTTTTTTGTATGTACATTCACTGGTTAAAACTGTTGAAACTCCCTAATGCTGTTATGGTTATACTGAGGTAGCCATAACTTATACTATGTTCAATGGTTAGGTATGCTGAACTGGTATTTGTTCTCCTGACATCTGGGCCTCTTTGAAAAAAACCCATCAAAATTAGTGTTCTACATATTTACTGGGCCCAGTTGTGACAAAATTGTTCTACCATGTCCAACTGTTGTTGTAATCCTTGTTCACTCTCTCTCTCTTTCTCGCGCTCCTATTTTCTCTCTCTCCTTCTGTCACTCTATCGTAATCTTTCTCTGTCTCTCTTTCTTTCATTCTATCTCTCTGTCTCTTTCTTTGTCTGTCCGCCTCTCTTCCTCATTCTCTCTCTCTCTGTCTCTGTCTTTCATTCTCTCTCTGTATCTCTCTCTCTCTCTAATTTGTTGTCTCTCTCTTTCATTGTCTCTCTGTCTCTCTCTCTCGCCCTCTTGTTGAACCAGAGAGGACAGGAACATTTTGAAGGATTTTTGGAGTCTGTGTGTAAAAGTGATTGATACAATGTGAGGTCATATTTATTTGTAACCATGCAAATTTTAAGCCAAAAAAACAGACTTCGTTTGCCAAGGCCTGGCCTTCTAAAAAGTATAAGAGCACATCTGTGTTTCAGATAAGAAAAGTGAAAATAGCAGCTTAGAACATCAGAGTCCAATCAATAAACTCTTCCAGATAATTGCATCATGTTTCATCCACATGGAACAGGTATAAATGAATGTATTTTCTTTGTTCACGTCTGTCTCTTCTATGGAGACGGGTATGGTGAAACTGGTTGACAATGTAACAGTTTGTCTGACTGTGTAACAGACGAGGACGGCCTGGTGGACAGGAAGTCAGAGATGAAGCATGATGAAGAGGACGAGGAGGCTCTCTGCACAAAGAATCAGGAGGAAGACCAGAAGAAGAAACCTCGCAGAAAAGATACGCCCGTCCTCCACTCTCCTCCACACATACCAGGTCAGTACAGACACTCTAACTGAGATTTTCTTAAGTGATGGACCGAAAGTTTGGCATATAAATGTTCATGTTGTAAGGCCCACAAAATCAACACACTATGTGCTTTTAAACATGCTAAACATTCTAACAGGAATCTGTTCCTTTTGAAGCTGTCACATATTGCCATATATATTTACTCAACTTTTCTCTGCATTCCAAACATATGACCTTTACAAAAAAAAAAAAAAATGAGTGAGCCACCACAACAGTTAAGCTGTAATTAGGTTTGGGGTTCAAATAAGTATTTGGTTAAAGAAAGTAATAGGTTGAACACTTGAACTAAGCTGATCATTTTCTCCTGGTTGTTGACATGTAACACTTTACTCTATCGCTATTCACTCTGTGACCAGATCTAACAAAGTAAAACCAAAGATGTAGGAAATTGTAGCTTTAACAACTTTTATGCTGTCCTCTGATATCACCTCACCAACCAGACAGCATACACAGCATGAACTGCTTCTTGGTTTAAAACTGACCACCTGTGTTTCCCCTCTCTTTAGGAGTGAGACTGCTGAAAGTGGAGAAGCAGATGGTCCACTTAGAGGATGAGGAGAAAGATGTGAAGGATTAAAGCATTTATTCAACTTTTATTTTGTCAATGAATGTTCACAGTTCATTAAATGTTGTTTTGTCAGAACATTTCATTTTCTGAAGTACTCTGGCCACATACACATGCAAGATCTAGCAGCATCTTGAATGTCTATGTGGCAGCATTTATCTAGTGCTTTTCCCATCTTAAAGGCCTTTCAAAGTGCTTTACATCACGAGGCAGCATTCACACACATTCAAACACACATGCATACACACATTCATACTCACATTCATACACACATGCATATACAAATTCAATTCAATTCAATTCAATTCAATTCAATTTATTTTGTATAGCCCAAAATCACAAATAAAAATTTTGCCTCAGAGGGCTTTACAAACAATACACATGCGACATCCTCTGTCCCGGAACCCTCACATCGGAACAAGAAAAACTCACCTAAAAAAACCTTTAACAGGGAGAAAAAAATGAATGAACCTATGGCAGAGCGACAGAGGAGGGATCCTTCTCCCAGGATGGACAGAAATGCAATAGATGTCATGTGTACAGAATGAACAACATAACAGAGTTACAACACATTCAATGTATATAGCATAAATTATTCATATAACAAGAGTAATAAGCAGAGTCACGAAGGAAAAAATTAAGACTACTTATAATAACAGCAGCAATATGACTATAGTAGAATTATAATAATTATATAGAGAATAATAATAGTAATGTGTCACAGCAGGAGGCATGACTACGGTCCAGGTACCACAACGATTCATGGAAACCTGCGAGGCGAGAAAACACAAGGACTCCAGGGTAGAAGCAAAGCCAATAAGCGTAATGGTACAGTGAATAGTAATAGTAATGTGACTAATAATAATAATGGTAGTAGCAGTGGGTGGCAGCAGGGTCACAGCAGGAGGCACGACCACGGTCCAGATATAACCACGATTCATGGAAACCTGTGAGGCAAGAAAGCACAAGGACTCCGGGGAAGAAGCAAAGTCAGTAATGTGCATAAATAGGACATGAATACATAAAGATGGAGAGAGAAGAGGAGAAAGGAGCTCAGTGTATCCTAGGTAGTCCCCCAGCAGTCTAGGCCTACAGCAGCATATATAGGGGCTGGACCAAGGCGAACCTGAGCAAGCCCTAACTATAAGCGCTGTCAAAAAGGAAGGTCTTAAGCCTACTCTTAAAAGTGGTGAGTGTGTCTGCCCCCTGGACTGAAACTGGAAGCTGGTTCCACAGAAGAGGAGCTTGATAACTGAAGGCTCTGGCTCTCATCTGTAGCGAGACTGGAGAGGCCTGGTGTAACTAACAACTGGAGACTCCTTTGTTCTTTCCCCGAGACATCCCCCCCCCTTCTCTCGCTTATCACCTCCACAGGGGAGTTCTCAATACCCTTTCCCAGAGACTCCCACATCCTCCCAGACAGTAACTATACACCTTCAGCCGTAGAGGTGTCAGTTCTGACATTGGCCACAGCCCTGAGAGGAAGATTTCAAGGATACGTAATCGACGCCTGGATGGGAAAACACGAATTGATTATCTTCAGCTTTTGAATTTATGCTTAAACATCCCTTCCTCCTCCTTTTCTCTATCTGGGAACAGGCAATCTGGCTTTCACAGGTCACGCCATAAATTACTTGAGTCAAGAGAACAGGAACTCACACTAAGTATCTTACAATTATTATCTGTAGCTCTTTATAACACTGTATAAGTCTTTAGAGTATTCAATTACCCCACTCAAGTTATTTCACAGTTGATTTCAGGAAAACCTTTGTCCCGTATTTATGAAGTGGAAACAGAGTTAAAACATTACATTACATTACATTACATTACATTACAGTCATTTAGCAGACGCTTTTATCCAAAGCGAAGTCATAACTTCTGGTGACTAGTAGTTCTCTTGAATACCTATGTTGAATACACTTATTGTAAGTCGCTTTGGATAAAGTGCATCTCCTTTCTTAAACAAGCATCTAAAAGCATAAACCAGAGCAAAAGTATAGTGCAGAATTAATTTAATACGAATACAATAAGTGCAACAAACTAATACGAATGCAATAAGTGCAACAAACTACTAATATGAATACAATAAGTGCTAAGTGGAAGGCTCAGGGTAGCACTTCTTGAAGAGGTGAGTTTTCAGCCTGCGCCGAAAGATGGGCAGCGACTCTGCTGTCCTGACGTCAGTGGGGAGTTCATTCCACCACTGTGGGGCCAGGATAGAAAAAAGCTGTGACCGGGTGGATCGGCCGCAGGGCCCTCTGAGCGATGGGGCAACCAATCACCCCGAGGTAGCAGAGCGAAGTGGTCGGGCGGGGGTGTAGGGCTTGACCATGGCCTGCAGATAGGAAGGAGCTGTTCCTTTCACTGCCCTGTAGGCTAGCACCAGAGTCTTAAACTGAATGCGAGCTCTTACAGGGAGCCAGTGTAGAGAACGGAGAAGGGAAGTTGTGTGGGAGAACTTGGGGTGATTGAACACCAGACGAGCTGCAGCTTTCTGGACAAGCTCCAGAGGTCTGATGGCCGACGCCGGGGCTCCGGCAAGTAGTGAGTTGCAGTAGTCCAGGTGGGAGATGACAACAGCCTGGATGAGCACCTGCGCCGTCTCCTCAGTGAGGAAGGGGCGAATCCTCCTGATGTTGTAGAGGAGGAATCTGCAGGAGCGTGTGACCGATGCAATGTTTGCTGAGAGCGACAGTTGGTCGTCCAGGGTCACACCCAGATTCCTCGCAGTCCGAGTTGGCATCACCACGGTATCATCAATGGTGATGGACAGGTCTCGGTGCGGGCAACCCTTCCCCGGGAGTAACAGTAGCTCGGTTTTGTCCAGGTTGAGCTTCAGGTGGTGTTTCCGGGGGGAAATGACAAGACCAGCTGGGTGTCATCGGCATAACAATGGTAAGAGAAGTCATGCGAGCGAATAACAGAACCCAGAGATGTTGTGTAGAGCGAGAAGAGAAGGGGGCCCAGAACTGAACCTTGTGGAACCCCCGTAGTCAGCATGCGTGGTTCCGACACGTCCCCCTCCATGTCACCTGGTAGGATCGACCTGTCAGGTAGGATGCAAACAGGGAGAGTGCAGAGCCTGAGACGCCCATCCCCTCGAGGGTGGAGAGGAGTATCTGGTGGTTCACCGTGTCAAACGCCGCTGACAGGTCCAGGAGAATCAGGACAGAGGAGAGAGAGTTCGCTCTCGCGGCGTGAAGCGACTCTGTCACCGCAAGGGGGGCTGTCTCTGTCGAGTGACCCACCTTGAACCCGGACTGGTGGGGGTCCAAGAGGTTGTTCTGGTG
Source organism: Anoplopoma fimbria (assembly GCF_027596085.1). Classification (NCBI taxonomy): domain Eukaryota; kingdom Metazoa; phylum Chordata; class Actinopteri; order Perciformes; family Anoplopomatidae; genus Anoplopoma; species Anoplopoma fimbria. The sequence continues at coordinate 10,285,667 of NC_072469.1, forward strand.
GAGGTAGGAAGACAGTTGGTTAAAGACAGCACATTCAAGTGTTTTGGATAGAAAGGGTAGAAGAGAAACCGGTCTGAAGTTTTTGACATCAGAGGGGTAAAGTGATGGTTTCTTCAGAAGGGGGGTGACTCTGGCAGTCTTGAAAGCCGAGGGAAAGCATCCTGAAACAAGAGACGTGTTGATGAGGTGGGTGAGGAGAGGAAGGAGTTCAGTCACAATAGACTGAAGAAGAGGGGAGGGGATCGGGTCAAGGGAGCACGTGGTGGGGCGGTTAGATGTAACAAGGTTGAGGACCTCGTTAGGGGAGAGGGGAGCAAAATAGGGTAAGATGGGGTGTCGAGAGGGGAGGGGGAGCTGAGGGGGAAGAGCTGGAGAGGGTAGAAAGGGAGAGGGTGGACAGGGAGAGGGGGGCTGAGAGAAGGAGGATCTGATATTGTTTACCTTCTTGTCAAAGAAGTTGGCGAAATCATCAGGGAGAAGGGAGGAAGTAGGATGAGGGGGTGGGGGTTGGAGGAGAAAACCATTTCATGTTTTGCAAACCCGACTCATCATGTGACCATACTGCCATCCAGTGGTCAATTGGTGATAACACAGATATGTGCCAAAGTGACGAGATGTTGTGACGCAGTAAGGTACATATTAGTGATAGTTATAAAATGTTTACACGCTAGTAAGTCACATGACCGATGCACATTTCTGATCTGCATTATCTTTGTTAAATCCTGTGTATTAAGTGTATGTAGCTGAAATTCTATTTCTGTAAACATACAAATTGATGAGTGTGTAAGGTTTATTAATCTCATAGTGAAAAAAAGTATGTGATTTATTTGTTTAAATGTTAATTTAATATGGAACTATAAGTTCCTTTATATAAGACGGTGCCTGGCCAATTAGAGCTTTGTAGGTGAGGAGAAGAATTTTTAATTCTATTCTTGATTTAACAGGGAGCCAGTGCAGAGAAGCTAATACCGGAGTAATATGATCTCTTTTCTTAGTTTTTGTTAGTACACGTACTGCAGCATTCTGGATCAACTGGAGATATTTAAGAGGCTTATTAGAGCAGCCTGATAATAATGTATTGCAGTAATCTAGTCTTGGGGTAACAAATGCATGAACTAGTTTTTCTGCATCGCTTTGAGACAGGATTTGCCTGATTTTCGAAATGTTACGTAACTGAAATTTGTTTGATATAGGAGTTTAAAGACAGATCCTGATCAAAGATAACTCCGAGGTTCTTTACGGTAGTGCTGGATGCCAGGGTAATGTCATCTGGAGAAACTATATCGTTAGCATAGGGTGGAGACCAAACACAGAGCTAAAGGGAGAGGGAATATTGGACTCATCAAGTGGATAGGAACATGACAAATGAAAAATTATACAGCTCTGTGATTCCTGTATGTGTACATAGGCAACTGCTTGCTAACACGTCGGGCGGGACGTCTGCGCTGCAGCCACACAAACCTACAACCATCAAGCTAGCCTCCAGCTGCTAGCCTCCACCTGCTAGGCTACAACCATCAAGCTAGCCTCCAGCTGCTAACCTCCAGCTGCGAGCCTCCAGCTGCTAACCTCCAGCTGCGAGCCTCCAGCTGCTGACCTCCAGCTGCTAGCCTCCAGCTGCTAACCTCCAACTGCTAACCTCCAGCTGCTAGCCCCAGCTGCTAACCTCCAGCTGCTAGCCTCCAGCTGCTAGCCTCCAGCTGCTAACCTCCAGCTGCTAGCCTCCAGCTGCTAGCATCTGACCTCCAACTGCTAGCCTACAACCACCTTGACTGCAGCTCTCCTGGGTAACCAGGGTTACTAGAGGTGCGCTGGATTTAGCTAAAACAGATAGGTAAGCTTGGCAACTTCATAGTTATCACTACAATATCATGAGTAAATCACAGAAGGCTGCAAGGCCTCATAGGCAGAAGCTGAAACAAGATACCCAGTCGCAGAAGATTACTGACTTTGTTAAACAGTCTCCAAATAAAAAGACATGCTCTGATGCTGAGAGTGGTGATGAATATCCATCAGATGATGCATTGGCAATTAGTGAGGTGGACAGTAAGGTGATAACATTACAGTCCATCAACAAGAAACTTGACAAACTGGATATGTTGAATGCTATGATGGAGGAGATAAAGGGCCTAAAAGAAAGCTTAGAGTTCAGTCAAGAACTCATTTCAGATTTGGTCAAGGACAATGTAGAACTGAAGGGTAAGATGGAACTTATGGAAGCCAGAGTTGATACCATTGAAACAGTAAACAAGAAGTTGAGGGAATCGCTTCTGGATGTACAGTGTCGCTCTATGAGAGACAACATTGTGTTTACTGGGATACCAGAGGCTGAGGGTAAGAACTGTGAAATAGTCATTAGGGAGTTTATGTCAGACCAGCTTAACATGCCTAGTGAAACTGTTCAGGGTGTCTCATTCTCCCGTGTGCACAGAGTGGGAAGACCCTCAAAACATGGACAGACCCTAACCCCAAGTGCAATTGTGGCTCAGACCCCGTGCAATTGTGGCTCGTTTCGAACACTATCAGCAGAAGGAGCTTGTCAAGGGGAGGGGCAGAGAGCTGAGGAACACCTCCTTCGGCATGAATGACCAATTCCCTCCGGAGATACATGACAGGCGTAAAGTACTTTTCCCTATCATGAGAGAACATCGGAGCCATAACAGCCGCGTTGCCCTGGTAGTCGACAAATTGTACATCAATAATCAACTGTTCAGAGACTCCAGCATCACTCCCTGGTTATTTTAATGTCACAATCCCAGTAGGCCTGTGTATTGGCATGCTGGACTTGTTTTATGGCTAGTTCAAGCATTGATGGGACTTTTTCCAAACCGGGTCTTCTTAAGGGCCTGGCACTAGCTCATTTAAACATCTGCAGCTTGAGGAATAAAACACATGAACTCTCAGCGAAATTGATGGACAATGGAATTCATGTAATGGCTATAACTGAAACACACTTGGATAGTACATTTGATGACTCATTGATATCAATTGAGGGTTTTTCCATGTTCAGAAAAGATAGAAATAGATTTGGCGGGGGCGTGGCAATCTACGTGAAACATCATATACCAGTAAAACTAAGACCTGATTTGATGAATGACAACATTGAGGCATTGTGGTTACAGGTTCATTTACCCCATACTAGCCCAATACTGATTGGTTGTTGCTATAGACCACCCAACTCTAGAATAGAATATCTCAATGGAATCTGTGATATGTTTGACAGAGTTGCAGATGAAAATAGAGAAATGTACTGTCTTGGTGATTTTAATGTGAACTGGTTTGAAGATGGCTGCTCTATGAAGAAAAGGTTGCTTGATATGACCAATACTTGTCATTTGAGTCAAATTGTTTCCATACCAACTAGGAATGCTCTGAACCGAGATGGAGCTCAATCATCCTCCTGTATAGATCATATTTATACAAATGTGCCTGACAGGTGTTCCAAGGTAATGTCATTGTTAGTTGGCTTCAGTGACCATGACCTGGTTGCTGTGTCCAGAAAGTCAAAGATTCCAAAAGCAAAGTCAAAGATAATCTGTGCTAGGTCATATAAGAATTTCAGCGACAATGCTTTCTTAGAAGATGTCAAGTATGCTCAATGGTCTAAAGTCTGTGTTGAACCTGATGCTGAAAAATCGTTAAATATTTTTATGGATTTGTTCGTACCCATTGTAAACAAACATGCACCACTTAGGAAATTCACTGTCAAGCCTAATGGAGCTCCCTGGATTGATGAGGAGTTAAAGAACTTAATGAAACAAAGAAATGAGCTAAAAAGATGCTTTATTGCCTCTGGTTCAGTCAATGATAAAAGTGCATATTGTAAAATACGGAATCTAGTTACGAAGGTGAACAGAGAAAAAAAAGAGAGAATTGTATCGGCAAAGGATTGATAGAGCCCTACATGACAGTAAGAAATTATGGAAAGTGATGAATGATATTATGGGTCGGAGTACTAATGCTTCTGCATCCTTCATTGAAACTGATAATGGTGTATTTATTTCTAAGCCTAAGGATATGTCAAATTACCTAAATAAGTATTTTGTGGAAAAAGTTGAAAATTTGAGGGGGGGGCTTTTGTACAAATGTAAAGAACAAATCGTGTCTGCTCATTGATGATCTCATAATGAAAGGCAAACAGTGTACTTTTGAGTTCAATTCGGTTGAAATCAAGGAGGTTGAAAAATTGTTACGATCCATTTCTAAAGACAACTCTGCTGGTATAGATTGTATTGATGGTAAATTACTCAGAATAGCTGTTGATTATATAGCTCTTCCTGTATGTCACATATTTAATTCCTGTCTATCTAATGGAACCTGTCCTAAAATCTGGAAAGAAGGAAAAATTATTCCCATACCAAAAGATACCAAATCAACATTCAGTGGTCCTAACTGTAGACCTATAACAATCCTACCTGTTTTGAGTAAAATTTTAGAAAGGATTGTATATAACCAAATCCATGATTATATGTCTAAGAATGATTTGATAAGTAATGCACAACATGCCTACAGAGAGGGTCATTCCACCTGCACAGCCTTGGTAAAAATGACTGACGATTGGTTAAGGGGGATTGACAATTCATTGTTATCTGGTGCTGTCATGTTGGACTTCAGCGCTGCATTTGACCTAATTGACCATAAGTTGTTGATTGAAAAACTCACGCATTATGGTTTAGGACCTATGGCAATCTCTTGGTTTGAAAATTATTTATCTTTCAGAACTCAACAGGTTTTCTTGAATGGTACTCTGTCCAACAGCATTAACATAGACTGTGGTGTGCCGCAAGGAAGTTGTTTGGGTCCGCTCTTATTTTCAATTTTTACGAATGATCTCCCGCTTGTTATTCAAGAATCCACTTTGGTTTTATACGCTGACGATTCTACACTGTACTATTCTGCATCTTCATGCTGTAAACTTAAGTCCGTTCTGTCACAAGATCTGAAAGCAGTGGTCAATTGGGTTACTGCAAATAGACTTGTTTTAAATCTATCAAAAACTGTCAGCATTGTCTTTGGATCTCGGCATAATGTAGCCAGTCAGCCTATGCTTGATCTGCAGATTTCTAGTCAGCCAGTCAAGCAGGAGAGCAAGTTAAAGCTTCTGGGACTTTCTATTTGTAACACTCTGTCCTGGACTGATCATGTTAGGCAGATAGTTGCCAAGATGAGTAGGAGCATTGCTACGGTCCGGAAATGTGCCACCTACTTACCAGCTACTTTACGGAGACAGGTTGTTCAAACATTAGTATTATGCCATCTCGACTATTGTTCTGTTATTTGGGCCTCTGCCTCTAAGACTGACCTAAGCAAACTACAAACTGTACAAAACCGGGCTGCTAGACTTGCCCTTGCTAGATCTTACAGATCAAATGTAGATCAGATGCATTCTGATCTCAAGTGGCCTAAAGCTCTTGATAGGTTATCCATTAGGTCCTTGATATTTATTAAGAATGTAATTTCCACTCATGTTCCTAGAGCTCTTTTTAATGAAATTGTTTTTTGCTCTGATGCTCATTCATACGGTACTAGATCTGCAACAGCAGGGCTAGTTGTGCTCCCACACTGTAGGAGTAATGCAATGAGGAGGACATCCTTCTATAGGTCCATTTCTTTGTGGAATATACTCCCTTCGCACATTCGTGTTATACCTGTGAAGAGGGAATTCAAGAGGCAAATTAAATCCTATTTTTATTTATGTTAAATATGAACTCGGGACTCTGACTTGGCTTGGCGCTCAATGAATTATGTTTGTTTGTTTGACTGTTGCTATGTATTTGTAGTTTTGTCACTACTTTTACTGTATTTGAGTGATGATTAATTGTTTGTATGTTCTGATTTTAATTGGACCCCAGGAAGACTAGTCTGCCGCTTCTGCGACAACTAATGGGGATCCACAATAAACAATAAACAATAAGCTGATTGATTTCGAAGGTGATCTGGGCCTAGTAGAATAACTTCAGTTTTGTCGGAGTACAAGATCAACTGGTTGGTTTCGTCTGGCTGAATCGATAGATATAATTGGGTATCATCTGCATAACAATGAAAGTTTATTGAGTGTTTTCTGGCACAGTTCTTCTTCCATACATTCCTGTCATTAGCTCTCTCATTCCCCTGTCTCTCAGTTCACTCCGGCCACTCCCAGCTCACAGTCAGCCACAGCCCAGCACATTTCTCTCACCACACCATCCCTCACTCACCTAATCAGCCTTACTCAGTGCACCTGTCTGCCACACCCACCTCATCAGCACAATCCCTCTCACCTGCTCACTCTGCTGCACCTACTCCCTCCAGTATTCAGACCTTCCAGCATTTTTCCCCGGATTGATTTCCCATTACCGACCCTGCCCGTTTGGACTCTGCCTTGCCTGTGCCCCGGTCAACGACTCAGCCTTCTGTCCCCAACCACCAGATTCCTACCTTGCCTTTGCCCCGGTTAGCCACCTTAGCCTTCTGTCCCCGACCACGAGTTTAGCCTCCGCTTCCTCTGGTTTCCGTCTGCCTGATCCCCTGCCTGTTTCCCTGACGGCTTGGCGTTCTCCTTATAGGAATTCACGACGTGAGTCTGATCCAGCCTGTTTGTCTGCTGTATGTCCCGCTTTCAATAAAGCTGCTGCATTCTACTCCGTCTCCTGCCGCACTGCTTCTGGGTCCACACCACACCCGTGACAGTACGATCTGGCCATAACATGGACCCAGCAATGTTTAAGAAGGAGTTGAATGAACTGTTGTATACTATCATCTGTATCCAGGGGGAATGGAGGAGAGCTCCTAACGACGAGTACAGAGAGGTTGCACTCAAAATGGCACAAAGGGAGGCCTCCTCCATGCCATGGCTGAGGAACTATTTGCCTCTCTGGGCTAGAGAGTTTCTAGGCACCCCTAGCCATCAGCCACCTAGCCTCCAGTCTCTTCTCCCTCAGCCTGTCCCTCAGCCTGCACCACAGCCTGCCCCTCAGCCCGCCCAGGACCCTAACCCGTTCCTGGGAAGCCGCCTGGCTTTCGGAGGGCCTCTGTGTGTCCAGCTAGCCAGACCAAGAGGGAGGCAGCACAGAAGGAGAGGTCTGTTCCCCACACGGCATGTCTCGCTGGAGGTCCGAACCTATGTCTCGCCAGTTCCCGCGCCGGAGGTCCGGGCCGAGGTCTCGCTGGTTCCGGCCCGGCCTGGTCGTCCCCGTGGCCGATCCCCAGAGAGGCCCCGTCGGCCTGGTCCAACATAGGTGGCACATATTTAGTATATGTGTCTCCACCTATGTTGAAACCAAACCTTTGCCTAGTTAAAGTACACTGGGCGTAAATTCGAGTGTAAAAAGACTTAATTTTCTGCATAAATTTATAGTGGAAAAGTCATTATTTTTGTTCAGCAAGAAACTAAATTCAGGTGCAAGGTGACAATTCAAAATGTAAAATATAAAGGAATACAATGCATTATGGCTCTCAGGCATTCTGTATTGCTTTTAATATTATTATTTTCCTGCAGATCAACATTTCTCATTTAATGTGTTATCTTTGATGGGATGAGTACAAGCATTTTTTACTCTTCCCTCCTGTTTTTCTTTAACCTCTTTAAATGTGCATGTGGCACCTTTTCACATCAATGATACATGAATTAATGTTAATTACTTTATAAACCCTTGGACATTAATAGCTCGACCCCTGCCGCTCATGTTCATACTTTTTGTACTTTTCCCACATATGTTCTCTAGACAAGAATAAACTCAATTTTATGAATAAAATGTCATAACACTTCAAGAGAAAATAGACCTGATATAAAAAAAATACTGCTGATCAGGTGTAATTCAATCAGACATCAAATAGAATTAAAGAATGACATATCAGAGCGTCAATAGCGTTCTTTTATCTTCTAATACACACCCTCTGTCTTCTCCAGTCACCTCACAGATAGCTGTCAGTTTCACATCACTCAGATGCAGAGGGACAGTGGGCTTTTTAGTAGGCTGGATAATTAATGAGGGTTGGACCTCAGTGAGCATGATGGACGCACTAGAAGCACATTTCTCCGTGCAAGTCAACTATTCTGCTCCTCAGTCTGCTGCTCTCTCACTCTCTCTTTTCCTTGTGTCTTTTCACTCAAATGATAATGCGAACAAGTTTGCTCAAATATTGGTAGGGACATGACCCTGCTATCCATATACAAACTTACGCCCTTGGAATTGACAATTAGCTGCACAAATGTTGGGATGCATTGACCCATTGAGAGGCTGTCTAATGAAGAGGACATCTTTAAGGCATTGTATGACTACTGGACACACCCCCAAAATTTCCATTTATAACTATTTGCCACACATGGAATAGGGTGAGAGATGTCCCTATCGCAGACTACTTGCGCTTGACCGCTTTGACAGCAGGAATTGCAGAACCAGTGATGCCCTGGGTCGTCTTCACCATCCTCTCTCCAAAGAAGAAGATATGCTGATGATCCTTCTTGAGCAGGGTCTAAGTGTTAAGGGTCTAAGTAATGTCCTTAAATAAGTCAACACATTTATAAAGCTAGCAACATGCTCAGCCTCTGTCATGATTTGGATGGGAGATTGTGTGAACCTTTGGTATTCCTGAAGTCCTAAAGGGATGCTCCAATCCCAACAGTCTGTAGAACACTGGACTCAACCCTGTTCGCTCAATGTTGCTATTGAGCCATGTTTCCATGATGTTGCAGTCCATAATCCCTTTTTGAGTGGTAATCTGCAGTCTCAGCTCATCTGTTTTGCTTCAGAGACCGTTCATTAATGAGGAAAATACTTGTAAGAGATAACCAATGATGAGCTAGCTTTACCTTCCCGTTAGCCCTCCTGTCTTCCCGTATTTTGTATCAACGCCAACAGGGAGCATTTTGATTTCGATAAATTTCGATACATTTCTCAGAATTCGTACGATTGTTAGGTCTACAATAGGCATGCAAGACTCTTCTAAGTGAAAATACTTATGGATAACACCTTATTCACACATCTAGAGAGCCTTATGCTTGAGCCAAAATACCAACAATTCTGCTTGCCTAATTTGAATGAACCTCTCACCTGTTTGTGTCTCTCCTCCCATCTTTGCGGGGGCGCTTTGCCCTAGGGGCAACAATACGAAACATACGGGCAAAAGAAAGGTCCGGACCGCTGAGGACACAAACTGTCTGAAGAGCAGTTGTGCTGTTTTTTGCCCTGCCTATATCTTTTCCACTGAGGTTCCTGATGTTTGCTATTTTTAAATTAAGAGGTTACTTTGATACTTTGAACAGGGAATGGTTGTTGTTGCCAGCTGGGCTGGTTTTGAATTTTCAGGAAACTGCTTATCAAATAGGGTTTTAATGCACAACCATGTCTCGGTTTAACAGAGAAAGCGACAGTTCTCTAGATAACAAATCCTTGTTGTTGGCAGAGGCCAGAAGAGAAGAGGCCGGACTAGTTTGAGCTTATAAGGCAACAGTAACTCAAATAACCACTCATTATAACGGAGGTATGCAGAAGAGCATCTCTGAACGCACATGTTGAATCTTGAAGTAGATGGGCTACAGCAGTAGAGGACCACACAGAGTGCCACTCCTGTCACCTAACTACAGGAAAATGAGGCTACAATTGGCTTGGGATCTCCAAAAGTCTTTGACATTCAGATAGTAAGGTCAGAATTTGTCATAAAACAACATGTAAGCATGGATCCATCCTAATCATTTATCATATTTTTGGCACACTCTGGGCCCCTCAGTACCTATTGAGGACCATTGCAGAGCATCCCAAAGGTGCTCTTTCTGATTGAGATTCGGTGTCTGTGATTGCCATTTGAGGGCAGTCATGTACACTCTGGCCGCTTCTTTCCCCCCTCACTCAGGAATAAGACACAGAGATACTTGAAGCTTGAATACTTCTGAAGCTTGGTTTGAACTTCGGCAGATCGTCTTGCCCATGCCTACATGCCTAAATGCATTGTGTTGCTGCCACGTGATTGGCTGATTAGATATTTAATGACCAGTTGTAACAGCTGTGCGTAATAAAGTGTCCGTTTGAGTTGTAAGAGAGAAAAACGCCTTTGACTCTTCCAGAACTTGACTCAAAGTGAAACTTAAAGAAAGAACAGTGTAGAAAGTTAGAACAAGAACGTATACCTAGACTCACTGTGTTATCCCACAGGTCACTATTGTTGCCGTCAAAATGTTAAACTTATTCTATGACCACACTGAACAAAGTTAAATAATTAATACTAGACAGATTAAAGATTTTATGTAGCAAAAAATCTTTGCCCTATCTTTGTGTTAAGATCTTTCAATAACCTTTTGTTCACGAACTTTGATGCAGCCATCCTCTTGTCATGCTGCCTGCAGGGAATAAACAGCTCTGGTCATTTTACCATTTACACTTAATATGCACATATTTTATTAAGACCCTTTATTATTTCAATATTTGCTTGAAATGCAATGACAAGTCATTCAGTAACTTTTTTAGAGCCTTATAACTGAATTTATTTTATTTTATTTAAACACAAACAGCTGTACAGAAACGTTTCTAAATAAAATGCAAAATACAGTGAAAAATCTTAGGTACTGTTTAACCACAGAATAAGTTATTTAGACAACAAACTAGACGAGATGTTCAGCTTTAAGTATTTGACAGTTTCTGATTGTTATTGCTACAGACCAGGGCCATTTCAGAAAGCAGGTTTAGTGAAAACTCTTGAGTTAGTTAACCCTGAGTTGAGGCATTCTGGGTTTTCAGTTTTTGAGAGAGTTACTTTAACTCTAATTCTGTTACAATGGTAACTGACTCTGTGAACCCAAACTCTCTGGCAGGTTTTCTTAAACCCAGAGTTTCTCTCTGTCTCCTCTGTCTTACAGAGACAGGGACACTGTTTTATTTCCTCATTCAGTCAGTCCGTATCTGAGTGCTTATTGAAGGTTTACTGTCTGTCAGAATGTAAATCCTGGTTAGAGATTAGTGTTTTACTCAGGGAAAGTTACTGCCTTCATGTGTTGACAGTCATTTCTTTTCTTTTTTTTGCCCTGAGGTTGAAATATTACAGAGTCGAGCTTTATATAAATATAAAGCACTTTGACTCAGTGCACACCGTTGATGTCAGTTGTCACTGATGGAACATAATTCCTATAACTTTGGAAATTAAATGTTAATATTTCTTGATGAGCAGGATTGTGGTGCAGCTGTAGAATGTAGTTTGAAAGTGAGTTCTATAGGTTGCATATAGTAAAGGTGTTTAACTTTACTACATTTGTTGAGGTAGCTGAAATAGCGTGAATTAAAACCCACTTTATTTAATTGATTAAATATTCAATCAAATAATAGAATAAATCTAGGACTAAAATTGATAAATAAAATATCAGATAGGATGGATGTTAATAAGAGATGTTGTGAAAATAAATGTGTAATAACTTGTAGGTTAATATTCAGTTTGAACTAACTGTCTGTAAAACATCTTCAAACCTCACCTGTGATGCTGTGACTCAGTCCTCTCTGATAGTCTGCGATTCGGCAAAACAATTAAAACGTTTCCTAAAGCTAATAAAAGGAGCTTTATGAAAGTGACACAATAATGTTAAACCATGCATCTATATTAAAACCCACTGAAAAATATTTACCTTGTATTTATTTTTTTTCAGCTCATGAACCAAGAGCCAGACATTTCACACCTGCTCGTCTGCGACTCACCTATTGGGCTGGTTTCCTGATAAAATGATGCATGACATTCACTAACAGACCAATCAGTTGGACAAGCTGGGGCATATTATCCCTATAACATCCCTAAGATAATGGCTTATACCATAGTAACTCAACACCTCATCCCCTCATGAAAAAGGGAAAAGTAAGGATAGATCAATAAATATTTAACCTACACAATACCAACTGAAATTTAAATATACCAGTTGACTGATATGGGTTTTTTATCCAGCAAATAATTTTTTAAATATTCACTGTTTGCAATGCTTAAACTATAATTCTAACTGCTTCAACCCTTATTGTAAGTCGCTTTGGATAAAAGCGTCTGCTAAATGACTGTAATGTAATGTAATGTAATGTAACCCACAGGTCATTCATCACCATTCAGACAAAAGCACAAAAAACTTGCCAACTCTGCATAGGTCCCACTGGTAACATTATGAGTTATATTTACAAGATCATTTGAGATCAGCATAAATATTAGTAGGGACAATTCAGCAGTGCCTTGACATTGTCAGCACTAAATATAACAAATAGGCAAAGACACACAATGAGGATGTTACAGAATAAAAAAAGCAGTGGAAGAAAAATTAAATATACAGTATAATCATTAACATTTCATCAATGGACATATAAATAATTAAACCAAATAATTGGCAGGTATAAAGGGCAGAGTAACATGGTTGAGATAATGCAGCATTGGTTACCAATACACGATTGAAATGAAGCAGAAGATCAGTTGGAATACAAGGTTGCAATAGTCAAATATCAATAAAGACAAATTATCACGTTATACTATCTTCTGATGTGACATCATGCTGATGTGATTTGATGACTTTATACTATGAGGTCACTTTCTGCGACGCAGAGAGATGCGCTGCAGTCTCCTAGCTTTCCCCCTGGCATCAATTGGCCGTATCTCAGTGACCTTTGACCTGATCATCCGGTAGGAGCCAGCAGAGTAACTAGGTCTCTTGCAGTAATGGATCAGAGGGCAGTCACGCTGAAGGCCTGCAGAGACAGCAACATTTAAGTTAGATTCTGTGGAAACGGCTACGCATGTACTTGTCTGTAGCTCCCTGAATTTAAATTTTTTTGTGAGAAAGTAAATTCTTGTGCCAGTTTGATCAGAAGATTAGAACAGAAGAATATCAAAAAACAATAGAATACACATTTAAACAAGTATGAACAATAAAATAACAATTATTAAGTGTAAAAGAAGTAATCCTAACTCCAGTGCCTAATAGAAACTAAAATAGAAAACTGATATTTAGCATGATATTGAGAGTGAAATTTTCAGTGATATTGAAAAGAAGTATGAAAATATATTGCACATAGTATAATAAAAATGATATTGCACATTATTGCGGTGCCGGAATACTGCCACTTCTGGCGCCGCACGAGTGGCAGCCTTTTACAGCAGCTCCTGCTCACCACTGAGCTTTTTCTTTTATATTTGTTATTTTTGTTACTTTTGTTACTTTTTTACTTGATTAATTGCTTTAACAGTAGTGCAGTATGGCAGCAAGACACGTCGAGTTTGTCGTGGTCTATTTGCTGTTTATTGCACTTTTCACCACCGTGTCTGGGGATCCAGCACGCAGCCATGGTCCCATTGTTTACACCAGGGATCAGCTGTTAGCATTTCGAGACACGGCGGTGCTTCGACCTGAGGAGAGACCCGAAGTTCCCCGCGAGCTGAGGAGGAAGAGACGGGGAAGCCGTGCTGGGGCAGAGCCTTGCGCCAGGAGAAGACGTTTAAAAACCGTTCTCCCCTCCATCATCATGGGAAACGTGAGGTCTCTCCCCAACAAGACGGGCGAGTTATCAGCGCTGACTCGCGTTCAGAGGGAATACCGGGAGTGTAGCATCATGGTGTTTACAGAGACATGGCTAACGGAGCTAACTCCGGACACGAACGCTGCACTGGACGGTTTCCGCATCATACGGGCGGACAGGACAACGGAGAGCGGTAAGAGGAAGGGAGGAGGTCTGGCAGTGTTTGTTAACAATAGATGGTGTAACTCTGGGCACATCACTGTTAAGGAACAGACCTGTACAGAGGACATTGAGCTGTTGGCCGTTAGCATGAGGCCAAACTACCTACCAAGGGAATTTTCGCATGTTATTGCAATAGCTGCGTATATTCCCACCTCTGCTAGCGCCCCAATGCCCTCCTCCTTCTCTCTGGTGACTTTAATCATGCCCCTCCGTCCTCCACTCTGCCCACATTCACCCAATACGTCACATGCCACACCAGAGACAACAAAACCCTGGATCTGTTCTATGCCAACACCAATGAGGCATACACATCATCACCTCTCCCTCCCCTGGGAAGATCTGACCACAATCTGGTGCACCTCCTGTCTGTGTACAAACCTCTTGTACACAGGCAGCCAGCTGTGACTCGCACAGTAAAACAATGGTCCGATGACGCCGAGGAGGCCCTGAAGGACTGTTTTGAGTCAACTGTGTGGGAAGTTTTCAGTGATGCCCATGGGGAGGACATCGACAGTCTCACAGACTGCATAACGGACTACATAAACTTCTGTGTGGAGAACACCGTACCCACCAGGACTGTACGGTGTTTTTCAAACAGCAAACCTTGGATCACTCCTGATATAAAGACCCTCCACAAGGAGAAGAAGAGGGTTTTTAGATCAGGAAACAAGGAGGAGCTGAGGACTGTGCAGAGGGAGCTGAGGAGGAAGCTCACAGAAGGGAAAAAAGTCTACAGGACAAAGATGGAGGATCAGCTGCAGCAGAATAACTTCAGCAGGGTCTGGGAGGGCCTTAAGGCGATGTCTGGCCACAAGGGGCCCAACCAACAGCCTGTGGGGTACCAAAAGTGGGTGAATGATCTGAACTTATTCTTCAACAGATTTGATCAGTCATCCACCCCCATCCAGTCCTCCCTGCTGCTGCAATCCCCATCGTCTGCAGCCCCTGTAGATTGCCCCTCCTCCTCCTCCACCCCCTTCCTCACAACACTCAGCCCCCCTCCTCCACACTCCTCATACACTACACTCCATGACCAGCATCCTGGACTACTTCACCAACCGTCCACAGTATGTGAGGATACGGGAGTGTGAGTCAGACCTGGTATCATGCAGCACAGGGGCCTCACAAGGAACCATTCTGGCTCCATTCCTCTTCTCCATCTACACATCGGACTTCACATACAACTCTGCTAACTGCCACCTGCAAAAGTTCTCTGATGACTCAGCAATCGTCTGCCTCATTTCCGCCGGTGATGACAGGGAATACAGGGAACTGAACCAGGACTTTATAGGATGGTGCCAGCGGAACCGCCTCCAGATCAACTCTGCTAAAACGAAAGAGCTGGTGGTGGATTCCAGGGAATGGACATTATAGGTACTTATAAGTACCTGGGTGTTCACTTGAACAATATACTGGACTGGACTGATCACACAAATGCACTTTACAAAAAGGGTCAGAGCAGACTCTATCTGCTGAGGAGACTGAGGTCTTTTGGAGTGCAGGGAGCACTCCTGAAGACCTTCTTTGACTCTGTGGTGGCATCAACCATCTTTTATGGCGTGGTCTGCTGGGGCAGCAGCATCACGACAGCCGACAAGAAGAGACTCAATAAACTTGTCAGGAAGGCCAGCAGTGTCCTGGGGTGTCCACTCGACACGGTGGAAGTGGTGGGAGACAGGAGGATGATGGCCAAGCTATCATCCCTGATGGACAACATCTCCCACCCCATGCGGGACACTCTGACAGCTCTGTGCAGCTCCTTCAGCCACCGGCTGCTTCACCCCCGGTGTGTGAAGGAGAGGTACCGCAGGTCCTTCCTTCCTCCTGTTGTCAGGCTGCACAACCAGCTCTGTCTGCCATCCCAATAGACGACAAAACACATTAAAAAATCTGTGCAATATAAATACACTGTGCAACACTATAATTATTCTGTCTGTATATATAATATTTTTAGTTATTGTGGATTTTTTGTACTTTTTTTACTTTTTAATATTCTTTCCTGTTTTATTACTTTTATTACTTATTTACTCATTTATAATACTTATTTTTTTACTATGTCTCTTGTTTGCACTCTATGCTTCTGCAATCCTGTAAATTTCTCTGCTGCGGGACTAATAAAGGATTATTTTATCTTGTTTTATGAAATTGAAATGTAATATTGAAGGATGTTGAAAGAAGTTATATTGCACATGATATGTTTAATGTTGTAAGTGTCCAATGATTCAGCTGTTCTTTATATAGTCTGTCCAGGCCACAGAGAGCAGGACTCCGGAAGGCTGAGAGGAGGTGGATTCTGTATTTACACCAATGATGCTTAGTGCTCAAACAAAGTCAACGTTGACAGACAATGTTTTCCTGATGTGGAATTTTGAATGTTAATATGTAGGTGTGGCAGTGAGCGTGGTCTGCGCTCAGCTGCAGGCGAGAGAGGTGTGGGAGTGGTTCATGGGAACAGTGCCGTGGTGAGTTCAATCAACACGGCTGCAATGTGGTGCTAATTATGCTGAATGTACTTAAACAGTAGCAGACGGGAGTTCGGGAGAGGAACAGTCACACACGAGGAACAAGGACTGAGGCAAGAGCGTGAAGCCATCAGAGTGGTGGCGTTCCGGGAACGTGGGACCGAGTGCGCCCGAGAAGCCGGGCAGCGAAGCGGAGCGCACGACGGTCCGCATTTTGTGTTGTACTTTGGATGAAATAAATATACCTTTGTTAAACTTACCCACTGAAGCCATATCTGTGTTGGGGAGAACCTACGGTAGTCGAGAGTCGGCTACAGTAGGCCATATAATATTTTTGGGGTTGTAATATGTTGTTCACATTCCTTAGGTTGCAATTCAAAAAACATGCACTACGGTAATGTACTACTGTTTTTTTGCAATTTGGCTACAACTACATTTCGTTATGCATCACTGTGTTACATAATGACAATTAATGATCCTTGAATCATTGAAATATTGTAGTCTTTAAGGTGTGTGTCTGTGTGTGAATGTATAAAATCTTATTTTAACTGTGACAACATCTAGTAAATTTGTGCTCTCTAAAAATTAACAAAATCTACAAAGTCAGCATTATACCCTGTTAACACACTAGGCATCTTGGATGGTTCGTGTAGCCATTGTTTTATTTGTTTTTTAACCCATGTAAATGCAACCAAGGAGTATTAGAGACATATTACATTTTGACTGCTCAAACCCCATCAGGTCAACTCAGTTGTTTTTTTTAATTCTTGCTCCTCCTGTTTATCAGTTCTGATGAGTTACTGGCTTGCTTTATTTCTGTTATATTTCTTCCTGCTACACATTCCCACTCCCCCGATACCAGTTCATTGTCATTGTCAATTTCTCCACCAGATGCCCCAGGCTTTCCCACCTTCTGTCTTCTGTCCTGCAGCAACCCCATCCCCTTAAGTACCATTCACGTGACCTTCCCCACCCACCTGCTCTCCTGTTTCTACTTTCCCTCCTCAGCCTTTCAGAATTAAACCAGCGCTTTTCTACTGAATCCCTGTCGGATTGCTGAAGTTGCAATGTTGCTTTCTTACTTGATGCCATTGCTTTTGAGCCTCTGATGCGTTCACCTGGAACCTGTCCCTGTCTGTCCGTCTGTTTATTCCTTTTTCCTGCGGATTCTCAGTTAATCTGTCCAGACTTCCTACCCATGCCAGTAAGCCTTTGTATTTTTTATTTTCTTTATTTTCAATTACTGCACCTGTTTACCACAAATATATATATATATATATACAGTCAGGTCCATAAATATTTGGACATTGACACAATTTTCATCATTTTGGCTCTGTACACAACCACAATGGATTTGAAATGACACAATCAAGATGTGCTTTGAGTGCAGACGTTCAGCTTTAATTTGATGGTATTTACATCCAAATCAGGTAAACACTGTAGCAATTACAACAAATTATATACATGGTCCAACCTTTTGAAGGGACCAAAAGTAATTGGGCAAAGTAACATCATAAATCAAATTGTCACTTTTAATATTTGGTTGCAAATCCTTTGCAGTCAATGACAGCCTGAAGTCTGGAACCCATAGACATCACCAGATGCTGGGTTTCATCCCTGGTGATGCTCTGCCAGGCCTCTACTGCAACTGTCTTCAGTTCCTGCTTGTTCTTTGGGCAGTTTCCCTTCAGCTTTGTCTTCAGCAAGTGAAATGCATGCTCAATTGGATTCAGGTCAGGTGATTGACTTGGCCATTGCAGAACATTCCACTTCTTTGCCTTGATAAACTATTTGGTTGCCTTTGCAGTATGCTTCGGGTCATTGTCCATCTGCACTGTGAAGCGCCGTCCAATGAGTTTTGAAGCATTTGGCTGCATATGACCAGATAATATTGCCCGAAACACTTCAGAATTCATCCTGCTACTTTTGTCAGCAGTCACATCATCAATAAATACGAAGGAACCAGTTCCATTGGCAGCCATACATGCCCATGCCATAACACTACCACCACCATGCTTCACAGATGAGGTGGTATGCTTTGGATCATGAGCGGTTCCTTCCCTTCTCCATACTCTTCTCTTTCCATCATTCTGGTCCAAGTTCATCTTTGTCTCATCTGTCCATAGGATGTTGTTCCAGAACTGTTTGATGTTTTTTGGCAAACTCTAATCTGGTCTTCCTGTTTTTGAGGCTCACCAATGGTTTACATCTTGTGGTGAACCCTCTGTATTTACTCTGGTGAAGTCTTCTCTTGATTGTTGACTTTGCCACAGATACGCCTACCTCCTGGAGAGTGTTCTTGATCTGGCCAACTGTTGTGAAGGGGTTTTTCTTCACCTGGTAAAGAATTATTCGGTCATCAACCACAGTTGTTTTCCTTGGTCTTCCGGGTCTTTTGGTGTTGCTGAGCTCACCAGTGCTTTTTTTCTTTTTAAGAAACCAAACAGTTGATTTGGCCACACCTAATGTTTTTGCTATCTCTCTGATGGGTTTGTTTTGATTCTTCAGCCTAATGATGGCTTGCTTCACTGATAGCAACAGCTCTTTGGACTTCATATTGAGAATTGACAGCAACAGATTCCAAATGCAAATCCCACACTTGAAATTAACTCTAGACCTTTTATCTGGCTCCTTGTTAATGAAATAATGAGGGAATAACACACACCTGGCCAGCTGATCAGCCAATTGTCTAATTACTTCCTAATTCATCCAAGATGGCAGCACGAGCGTTTCCATGTCTGTTTGTCCTGTAATTGTGTGTTTGTTTTACTGTGTTTAATGGTCTGAGAGCCCTCAATACTACACTCTAGGCCTGATTTCACACAGTTGAGTTATAAGCATCGTGAATTGAGCGAAAAAACATAGAATTATGTCAACTCTGCACTGTGAGTTTTCCCCGTGAGCTTTTGATGCCCTACTCGGCTCTGCTCTCCGCTCACCTGCCCGCCTGCTTGCCGCCTCTCGTTGCCTGCTGCGGGGCCTGTGGCTGCCGCTCTGTCTCTGCGGCTCAGTCCCTGCCGGCCTGCCGCTGGCCTGTGGGTTTTTCTTCGTGGTGGTTCCGTGTGCTGTTCCCGGTTGCCTGGTCTGCTGCTTGCCGCTTCCCGCTGCCTGCTGCTGGGTTTGCCGCTTTGTTTCTGCCTGCGTTTCCGCCGGCTTGCCGCCGGCCTGTGAGCTATCTGCTGCTACCTGCACTGCTGCCTGCTGCTGGTCTTCCTCTCTGTGTCTGCCTGCTTGCAGCGGGGCCTGCCTGCTGTGCTGCCTCTGCGGCGGTCCTGTGATTCAGGTGTGTCTAAAAGCTGTTTGCTTTTGTTGTTGCAAACTGAACTACAGCACTGACAATGAAATTATTGCTTATAGCACTGCTTTTCTGGAACTTTGGGCAAACCGATCCTCGTCGGGGGGAGTGTACCGAGGAAGGTGCACTCTCCGCTGATCATGCCCAACACGGTTACCAGCGCTTTTCCCCATGAATCAATTGGGCAGAAACCAAGACACTTTCAGGCGGACTCTTCTAATTCGGTGATGTTGGTCCGTCTTCTATGCCTTTCTGTGCTGAAAAGATATTTTATATGCTCTGACATTTCACTCATTGATTTTGTTAACTTGATAAAATCAAGAGAGGAGGCGCCTGGCAACTTGACCAAGCAGAGATTCTTGATTTTTCTGTTATTGTTGATTTCAGGAAATGTGCAGCCTAATCCTGGCCCAGTTGATATTACAAAGTGTAATAGCAAGGAAGCTTCAGGTTTTAATACTCCTGCTGATTTTAAATCAAGGGCTGGTGTAGGTTTTATCCATTTGAATGTACGCAGCTTATTTGATAAACTGGATATGATTCGTATTTGGGCACGCTCAACTGATGCAGATGTAATTGTTATGGATATCTGAATCATGGTTAAGTAAATCTGTTAAGTAAACAAGGATGTTAATATTGATGGTTATACTGTATATAGGACTGATCGACCAAATAGGGGAGGTGGTATTGCTATTTTTATAAAAAGTAAGTTTCATGTAAAGGTGCTACTCTCTAAATCAGTGAGCAAACAATTTGAATTTTTGGCTCTTGATCTTGAGGTATCTAAAATGCTTCGTATTACAATTGTTGGTTGTTATAGGACACCATCAGCAGTCAGTGAAGCTCTTCCCTCTTTAATGCACCTCATATCAGGATTACATTTTAATGAAATTGTTTTGATTGGTGACCTCAATTGGAACTGGTTAAAACCAGTGTCTGATAATTTCAGGGCACAATGTGACTCACTAAATCTTTTCCAGATTGTTGATATGCCCAGTAGACCAAATCTGAAATGTCCTGAAACATCATCTTTGATCGATCTTATCCTAACTAATGTTCCCCATAAATATTCTCCTGCCAGTATTTTCGCAAATGACATTAGCGATCATTGTGTTATCGCTTCAGTTAGATATACAAAAATTCCCAAAACTAAGCTACGTATCATTATAAAGCGAAATATGAAACGTTTTGTGGAACAAGGGTTTTTTCATGATCTCTTTGGCTTTGACTGGGAAAAAATGTACCTTATTGATGATGTTGAAAGTGCTTGGAAATTCTTTTATGATGGTTTTATTGAAAATATTGACAAACATGCTCCTCTCAAAAAGTGCAGGATAAAAGGCCGTGATACTGCATGTTTCAGTCCAGACTTATTCAAGTTACTACATGAGCGCAATGTGGCTTGGGCCAAGGCAAGGGGTTCTGGTCTTGATTCAGATTGACTGCTTTTTAGGCAATGCTTGCACAGTTGCAATTAAAAAAGCTAAAGCTGAGCATTTTCTGAACAAACAACCTAAACAATCCAGGACTGTTTTGGAAGACAATAAAATCTTTATCTGGAAATAAGAATGGTATTGAGCTTCCCCCTTGCATTGTCAAGGACTCTAATGACATCTCTGACAAAGCCATAATGCTTAACTGTTTCATTGAGCACTTAATTGCCTCTGGTACCCTGTTTGACACTCTAAACCATCTACATGAGAAATCCCCTGTTTGTTTTGGTTGGTCATCAGGTAACTGTTAGTCAGTCTTTCAGTTTTAAGCCTGTTACTGTCACCGAGGTGCACAAAGCCCTTAAACTTTTAGACACAGGAAAACCGGCAGGTCCGGATAACCTAGAACCATATTTTTTAAAGTTAGCTGCTGATTTTTTTCCTTTAACATATCTTTTTAATCTCTCCTTAGTCTCAAACGAAATTCCGCTTATATGGAAGTCTGCCTTTGTTCTTCCCCTGTTAAAAGGAGGAGACCCCACACTTTTAATCAATTACAGGCCTATCTCCAAACTGTTTTAGCTAAGACACTAGAATCCCTTGTGAGTGAGCAACTTAAGGAGTTTTTACTCACAAACAATATTTTATCTGATTATCAATCAGGTTTTAGAAAAAAAACAGAACCACAGCAGCATTAAAGGTAGTAAACGATTTTATTGAATCTTTGGAAAACAAGCACCACTGTGCAGCCCTTTTCATTGACTTGTCCAAGGCTTTTGACACTGTCGATCATGCAATAATGAAGCACAGACTTCTTAGTATTGGACTGTCAGAACAAACTGTCTGTTAGTTTGGAAATTACTTATCAAACAGATCACAGTGTGTCCTGGCTGAAGGCATTACTTCTAGCTCTCTTAAAGTAATAAAGGGTGTGCCCCCAGGGTACTTTTATTCACAATTTATATAAACAGTATCGGTCAAAATGTGCCAAATACAAATTTTCACTTTTATGATACTGTTATTTACTCCTCTGCTCCTACACAGTATCAGGCTCTTTCTCAGTTGCAAAAGGCCTTTGACACTGTTCAACACACCTTTTATGAGTTGAAATTCATTTTGAATCCTGACAAAACAAAACTCATGATGTTTACAAACTCAAAGAAAAAGCCACTGAACCTTCCATCTATAATTACATCTCAGGGCAATGTGATTGAGTCTGTAACGTCATATAAATACTTGGGATTCTTAATTGATGATTCTCTCTCTTTTAAGCCTCACATTCAGCAACTTGTGAAGAAGTTGAAGCTGAGGCTGGGTTTCTATTTCAGAAATAAGTCTTGCTTTTCTTTTGATGCTAAAAAGAGACTTGTTGCTGCTACTTTTATCCCAGTGAGCATTTTTCCGTCTAAAAGACGTCTAAAAATGGTTCAAAAGTGATTAGCACAACATAGAGGATTACAAATGCACTATTGCAAATCACGTCTAAATGTGGTCTAAACGTGAACGTCTAATAGACGTCTACAAATAGACGTTGAATAAACTTTCACTTTTGAACCACTTTTAGACGTCTTTTAGACATAGACGTCTTTTAAACGTCTTTTCAACGTCTTTTAGACATAAACCTTTTCTAAAAGTCTTTTGAACCTCAAACTGCTCACAGTAAAATATGTAGCAATTAAACACGTAGTCATAGTAACACATTAACAGTTTACATTGACAGGACAAATAAGACCATCTGACACAGGCAACAATGAATTAGTTTTTAGTCATACAACTACAAAGAAATTGAAAATACACACAACAGAATCTCCGGTTTCTTCTTTTAATGTCGTTGTCAAAGCCTCCAGGAGCCAGTTTCAGATGGATGCCTGTAAAGTAAACAAGAATTATAAAACATATTCACTCTTGAACGTCTGTTCACCGGTGACCATAGCCGTTTTTTAAACGTCTTTCCAACGGAAACATGCTCACTGGCATATTACACATTATAATACTTTATATTGTTTATAAGTTGTTCTTATAAACCGTCTTCTTGTTTGTTCATTAATTTAGTTTACTCACTTCCTCCCATTTAAACTGTGTACAGCCCCACTAGCTCTCTGTAATGTATTTTAGACTACAGCGACAGCCCATAAACACATCAACATTAACTTACACACATGTTAATGTTTACTGTTGGTCCATGTAGCAGTAGCTACAAGCTAACATGCTAACGCTACAAGCTAGCAGCCTCACCTGCATCGTGAGCATCTTAGAATTATATTAATGATGCTAACTTCTCTTTGAATAACTGAATCCAGTAGTTGAAGTACTTACACAGTGTGTGCAGCGTGAAGCCTCGGGTTCATCAGCCCGTTCTGTCGTTGTGTCTCGTCAGTCTCGACCGTTGCTCTCGTGCAGTTCAGTCGAAGTTCCAAACTCTAGCGTCTAAGTTCTTGCGCATGTGCGTTACAGCTGTAAACGAACTTTCTTATTATGAGTAATGTATAAAAATGACCGGATTACGACGTCCTAGAAGCTTATTTTAGCAACAAACAGTCGATAAAGTCCAATATTTCCTACTTTTTATATGAAACATTAAAAGCGTTGAAATCGAGCAGTTGAATACTTTACATGAATACTATAATATATATAATATGTTAATATCGTCTCTCTTACAGCCTTACGTTACAACAGAACACATTATCAACCAAATGGTGTTTTGTGACATGTTGAAGTTGTAACTGTGTTTTAGCCGGTTGAAAAGACGGCTAAAAGACGCCTATAGACGTTTAGACCCGATTTCAACCAGTTTTAGACCAGATTTAGACGTCTAAATCTGGTCTAGTGCTCACTGGGTATGTCTGTGATTGATTATGGTGATGTTTTATATATGCATGCATCTTCTCAATGCCTTCACTCCTTAGATACTGTCTACCATGGAGCATTGAGGTTCATGACCAATCTTAAGGCCCTTACTCACCATTGCTCCCTCTATGCTAGGGTTGGTTGGACTGCATTGTCCATCCGTAGACTCAATCATTGGCATGTCCTTATTTATAAGGCAATTCTTAACTTGCTTCCATCTCATCTATGTAATTTAATTCATCAGAAAAATGCTGGAAGCTACTGTCTCCGCTCTGTGACATATTCGCAAGACTTACTCTTGCTATCTGTCCCCAAAGTCCGTCTCGAAATGGGAAAAAGGGGTTTTAGGTTTGCTGCTACTGCGGCTTGGAATTTGCTGCAGACTGATTTGGGTCTACGGGAGCTGGTCTCTTTAAGTGTTTTTAAAAATAGATTGAAGGAGTTGGAGGAAGGTTCATCTGGTTCTAGATGTTTTTGACTGAGGTATGTGCCCCTGTGTGATCTAGGATATGATAACCTGAGTCTTAGTTTTGGTTTACTCATGATGTGATCTGAAATTTTTTATTGTCTGTCACTGCTTTATGTTGTAAAAAAACTTATGGTCCCTTCAAAAGGGACCATAAGTAATAATAAAATGTCTTGTAATTCCTACACCGTTCACCTGATTTGGATGTAAATACCCTCAAATTGAAGCTGAAAGTCTGCACTCAAATCACATCTTGATTGTTTCATTTAAAATCCATTGTGGTTGTGTACAGAGCCAAAATGATGAAAATTGTGTCAATGTCCAACTATTTATGGACCTGACTGTATATATATATATATATATATATATATATATATATATATACACCTGCTGAGGCCTTGCTGACGCCCACTGCTACTACCACTATCATTATTAGTCACATTACTATTATTATTCCCTGTACTATTACGCTAATTGACTTTGCTTCTACCCTGGAGTCTTTGTGCTTTCTCGCTTCGCAGGCTTCTATAAATCGTGGCTGTACCTGGACTGTGGTCGTGCCTCCTGCTATGGCCCTGCTGACACCAACTGCTACTACCATTATTATTATTATTATTAGTCACATTACTATTACCTGTACCATTACGCATATTAGCTTTGCTTCCACCCTGAAGCCCTTTTGCTCTCTCGCCTCGCAGGTTTCCACAAACCGTCGTGGTCCCTGGACCGTGGTCGTGCCTCCTGTTGTGAGCCGGCTGGCAAACACTGCTACTTCGATTATTATTATTAGTCACATTACTAATACTATTCCCTATATCATTATTTTAATTCTGCTATAGTCATTGCTGCTTTTATCAGTATTCTTAATGTTTCCTTCATTACTCTGCTTACTACTGTGATTATATGAATCATTTATGTCATATACATTGAATGTGTTGTATCTCTGTTATGCTGTTCATTCTGTACACATGACATCTATTGCATTCTGTCCATCCTGGGAGAAGGATCGCTCTGTCGCTCTCCCATAGGTTTCTTCCTTTTTTCTCCCTGTTAAAGGTTTTTTTTAGGGGAGTTTTTCCTGTGCCGATGTGAGGGTTCCGGGACAGAAGATGTTGCATGTGTACAGATTGTAAAGCCCTCTGAGGCAAATTTGTAATTTGTGATTCTGGGCTATACAAAATAAACTGAATTGAATTGAATTGAATAGATAGATAGATAGATAGATAGATAGATAGATAGATAGATAGATAGATAGATAGATAGATTTATAAAAAAAAATGTATGTTATATTTTAAGACTTTTTCACTATTTTATGTCTTAGAATTTCATTAGTAAAATTAAATTCTACCTGAGCAGAGTACTTTAGTAAATATAATTAGTTCCCTTTACACTGTGAAAGTGTTCCCACAGGGAGGAAGTTGTTGGGATGCTTACCCTTCTGCCGTTGCTGCTTCTCTGTAGCGCCCTCAGCCTTCTTGTTGTAATTTGGGCCTGATCCTGCAGCTCCACCTGGATTATTGTTTCCTTCCACGTCTTTGGACTTTTGCACCTCCTGCTGCATCCTGTTCTCCACCTCTACCTTTCCCTCCATATTTGTCTTCATCTCCTGTCCTGAATTGGGACTACTCGACTGTTTCTCCTCTTCTGTTTCCTTCTCTTGCTTGCCACCCTCCTCTGCCTCCTTCTTGACCTTCTCCTCCAGGTCTAACCAGAACACACACAGACACACGCACACACATTAACAGATGCAATATTCATCTATCATACAACATTTTTTTTTGTGACACTGTCGTGAGTTACTGTGCACTAACAAGGTTATTTGTCCATGAACATGCCTATATCGGCCCAAAAGAACCAGCGCCAACGACATCTTCCACAGCTCACAGGATGTCTTCTCAGAGCTAACACACTTAGAGCTGGTTCTCAGATCTGTATTTGAAAATGTGGAATCCATTCGTACGAGCCATGTAACGAGTGAGAGATATTAAGTGGTGAGTGTGGCTACCTTTGGTTGCCTGGGCCTTCCATGTCTCCCTGTTGTGGTGAATCTCTTCGTTCCATGTGATCTTGAAGCTCTTAAAGTCCACCATGGTCAGAGAGCAGCTGCCCTCTGAACCTGTACTCCTCACACTGGGCAGCTTTCCATCACTGCCACTGATACTGTTGACACTGTGGACAGTGTAGATATGCATGTGCACAAACAAACACATACACACATCCATTCAGTCATGTTTAAGTTAAAAAGCTAGTGTCTCCTGTTGGACTGAGCGACACCTTTCATATTACACTTGAAAGTACTATTTTTAACTTGTTTAGCTGATAATGCAGCTGTGATCATTTGGTTTAAATATGCATAATATAATGTCTTAAAGTACTCATTTTCTTAAGGTTGCATTTATTAAAGAAACAGTGTGCAGGATATAGGGAGATCCGTTGGCACAAATGGCATATATTATTGAGTATGTTTTCATTAGTGTATAATGTTTTTGTTTTTTTTTACCATAGAATGAGTCTTTTATATCTACAAAAGGAGCAGGTCGCCATTTTTCTACATTAGCCCAGAATGGACAAACCAAACCACACTTGGCAGATAGGAACATTTTCAGTTGGTTGTAATCTCACTGCTAGATACCCCAGGGACAACACACTAGACCTTTTATTAAAAAATGTTTTAAGCATGATAGTTAAAAATATATACAGCGGGTAAAATAAGTATTGAACACGTCACCATTTTTCTCAGTAAATATATTTCTAAAGGTGCTATTGACATGAAATTTTCACCAGATGTCGGTAACAATTTACTGAGAAAAATGGTGACGTGTTCAATAATTATTTTACCTGCTGTATCAACAGAAACATTGCAAATTTAATTGTATAGTTTTTCCTGATGCCTTATGGAGAGTCTGAATTACAATGCATAGGTCTCTGCCCTAGTCCATAACTGATAGAAAAGTCGTACCATGATCTCCACCTGTGTTCACTTTTCTTTCATTTAATTTCAAATGTACTCAAAAAAAAACAACTTCTTGCCCCTTCTGAGCTGATAAATTCCTTTCTCATACCTATGCACATTCTGTTTTATGTATCAATTTCTTTTTCCTGTCTTTCTCTTTCATTTATAATGATAAATGAGGGCTTGTGAGTTAAGAACTTCCATTCTTTATAAATATGACATCACAAATTGTATGTAACATCACCCTCAGGTCCCAGCCTAAGTCCACCCGCAGCACAACTTTAAAAAATACAAAAATGGGCAAGGGGCTGAGAGATGTCAACTTCTGCATGACGAAAGCTTCAACGCAGGGTCTAGCTTGGAAAATAATGATATGGGGGACTGAATTTGAAGGATTATTAGACCACAAATGAAACAAGAATAACACCCTATTTGCCCCCGAACCCTCACTTATGTGTAAGTGAGGGGTCGGCTCTGAGGTAGGGGTTTTCTATTAAAATAACCTTCAATCATTTTTTGTACTATTTTCTTCCCTGGCTGCTGCCTTATGCAGATGTGAAAGTACAAACTGACCACTAATGGACTGTTCAGAATCACCATGGTTCTCGAAGACTTCACCCACAGCAGCCTACCTCCAAATCAATGAGGCCTGGCTTTTTGAGTTTGCAGCCAGCCGGCTCTAGCCCCAAACCTGTACCTGTGAACCCGCCTGGCCCTGGGAGGTCCTTGAGATGTCGATCCCGAAAGCTGCCCAGTAATCCAGAGTTTCCCCAGTCTAGCTCGATTTTCGACACTCATCCAGACCACAAGCCACTTTGTGGGTCAGGGTTTCCGGCCGAAATCTGATCAGTTCCTGTGTCGGGTGTCCCAGCCAAGCCTGCTCAAAATGTTCTGCCTGGGTTCTGGCCGATACCCATTCCCACGTGGCCGCAGGGACCTCCTGATGCCACTAGGTAGAAGCACCCTCCTGCTCCTGTCCAGCACTCCACTGGTCCAACCTACAGCTGGGTCATGAGATTCAAGCTGCCCTCCCTGTCCTCAAGTTTCCATTTTCAAAAGGGTTCACTCCTCAGTGTCATTCAGCCGCCAGTATCTAGTCAAGAGCTCCAGTTGCCAGAATCTGTTCCAGAGCTCCAGTTGCCAGAATCCGATCCAGAGCTCCAGTTGCCAAATACCAGTCCAAAGCTCCAGTTGCAAGAATCCAGTCAAAAGCTTCAGTTGCGAAATACCAGTCCAAAGCTCCAGTTGCCAAATACCAATCCAAAGCTCCAGTTGCCAGAAAGCAGTCAATAACTCCAGTTGCCTGAATCCCGTCCTGAGTTCCAGCAACCTGACCGGCAGCCTTTCATATGCCTGAGCTGAATCTTCTGGTGCCAGCCAGATCTAGCTCTTGTGGTAAGCCCTGAATTTGACCCAGTCATTCACAATAATTACTAGATCTGCTTTGTCTCTTTATATGATTACTACTATTACTATATTATTACCCATAAATCTTTATGCCAGAAAATGCTCTCACTGAGAACTTTAGGCTAGCTTACAATTCTAACTCTAGTTGTCTGGGTGCAAATAGTCGAATATCTGCTGTGTGACTATTCTCACCCGAGTGCAAATATTTTTTTTTTCCGTAACCTGCTTATCCAGTTAAGGGTCGCAGGGTGCTGGAGCCGATCTCAGCTGTCAATGGGCGAAGGCAGGGTACACCCTGGACAGGTCGCCAGTCTGTCGCAGGGCTGACATATAGAGACAGACAACCACTCACGCTCACATCCACACCTACGGGCAATTTAGAGTCTTCAATGAACCTTAGTTGCATGTCTTTGGACTGTGGGAGGAAGCCGGAGAACCCGGAGAGAACCCACGCTGACACGGGGAGAACATGCAAACTCCACACAGAAGGTTGTCTAGCCCGGGAAATGAACCCGGGCCCCTCTTGCTGTGAGGCGACAGTGCTAACCACTACACCACCATGCAGTCCGAGCGCAAATAGACATTTTGTTTTTGTATTTTATGATTTAGATTATTCCAAAATGGTAGACTCTATCTCAGAATTGGACTTGCAAGATAAGGGCTGATTTAAAACAGTAGATGGCTTTTTGAGCCATTTTCAACCATTACATGCACATTTTTATAAATTTGTAAAGACATTTCTGTAATGACTTTTAACAAAATA
The DNA here is from genome assembly GCF_027596085.1 of Anoplopoma fimbria. Taxonomy (NCBI): domain Eukaryota; kingdom Metazoa; phylum Chordata; class Actinopteri; order Perciformes; family Anoplopomatidae; genus Anoplopoma; species Anoplopoma fimbria. The sequence continues at coordinate 10,314,960 of NC_072469.1, forward strand.
TCTAAAGTTATGTATAATCCACTGAGGGCAAACAGGAGAACTTGGCAAAGGAGACATGTGTTCCACTGACCAGTGAATGTCTTTGGATCTGTTGATCCATTTATTCACAGTTTGACATTGTAACCACAGTATTAAATCAGCATCAATCAATCGTTATCTACATTTCGCAATCAATGAGTCTAAGCATGCTAGTCATGCTCTCACACCAACACCTTACACAGCACGTTTATTATCGTAAGCTTCCTGTCCCAAACACCTGTTCTCATCACCAAGCACTTAACTATATTATACTGTATATTATACTTATACTCTGCTGAGGAGACTGAGGTCCTTTGGAGTGCAGGGAGCACTCCTGAAGACCTTCTTTGACTCTGTGGTGGCATCAGCCATTTTTTATGCAGTGGTCTGCTGGAGCAGCAGCATCTCAGCAGCCGACAGGAAGAGACTAAATAAACTTGTTAAGAAAGCCAGCAGTGTGCTGGGGTGTCCACTGGATACGGTGGAAGTAGAGGGAGACAGGAGGATGATGGCCAAGCTGTCATCCCTGATGAACAACACCTCCCACCCCATGCAGGACACCCAGGCAGCTCTGTGCAGCTCCTTCAGCCACCGGCTGCTTCACCCCGGTGTGTGAAGGAGCAACACATTCTCACTCCGAGCGCGTCGATTTCTGACGAACGGTCAGTGACTTTTGCTTCAGTTTCTGACGCAAAAGGGTACCCTTGCGCTTCTTTTTTCGACGCATGGGGTTTTCAACTAGTTACAATGTAACCCTTTGATGGCTGCACATAGAGACGCTTGAGCATTCATATCCCATTGGCTCATTGCAATGTAATCCCTCCGCGGCAATATATGAAGCTATGAGCATTCATCCCATTGGCCAACGGAAGAGCCGATGGCTGCACATAGAGACGCTATGAGCATTCATCCCATTGGCTAACGGAGGACCTTGCGCTTCTTTTTTCGACGCAGGGGGTTTTCCACTCATTGCAATGTAATCCCTCCACGGCAATATATGAAGCTATGAGCATTCATCCCATTGGCCAACGGAAGAGCCGATGGCTGCACATAGAGACGCTATGAGCATTCATCCCATTGGCTAACGGAGGACCTTGCGCTTCTTTTTTCGACGCAGGGGTTTTCCACTCATTGCAATGTAATCCCTCCACGGCAATATATGAAGCTATAAGCATTCATCCCATTGGCTAACGGAAGAGCCGATGGCTGCACAATAACGGCGATTTTACAGTGACATCTGTGACATTCCTCAACACAACTACACCAACGTGTCCTTGTTAATTACACAACATGTATGGGTTAAGGCTCTGGGCATCAGTTGTCCTGTTTTGGTGCTTTGATTGAGAGAAACAATCGTGTTTTTGATCAGTGTTGGGTAGCTGAGGTCGTTGCTAGACCACGTCCGTCCGCTTTGTTTCACAACTGACAGAGCTGCCAAGTCTCACCATTTGGCCCTGAGACACACTCATATCAACCAGTTCACACACTATCACACGCCACAATTCAAATTTCTCACGCGGATAAATGAATCCCCAAAATAACGATTGTTTTGAGGGACTTTTATTTTGACAGACTTATATTGAAGAGCTAACGGACATGATTTCCGTGACATCCTATTTCTCCATGCGCGTTAACGTGATGCTTGGGTGTGCACTGCGCAGCCGCCTTCAAAGCAGCTCGGAGGTTCGGAAGCTCTTACGTTTCTTTACGTAAACCTTCCCTTCTTCCGAAATAGAGAGTTCAGGAAACGTTCGTAGGTTATAATATATTATTTATTTATTTATTTATTTATTTATTTATTTATTTATTTATTTTAACTTAAATGTATTATTTGTTCTATCTATCTTGTAAAAAAAAATCTTGGCATTCAGTCTGTGGAAACAAAGGAAGAATTTCATTGCACAACTGAGAACATCTCATTTATGCATATGACAATAAACACTTTGAATTGAATTGAACATAAAACCGGAAAAACAGGTCGTTCGTGAGACTAGACTCCATAACAACAAGTATGTATGCCCGCAACACACACACGTTATTTTGTACTTAAAATACATTGTACAGAACTTACCACACTGGCAAAGGTCCATATTCTGTACAGTAGTCGTTGGGGGCAATGGCTGGAAAAATCCTAAAGTACTGGCATCTCGGTTGTGAAGGGGGTGTCTGGTGTGCATGACGACGTCGCACTCCGCACAGAATAAGGGCCGTGGTAGACAATCACGACAACGAACAACAGCTAAATTGCGCCAACACTGTTGGCACTTTCGGGTTCCCACATTTTCTTGTGCCAGTGCGGTGTTGAACCCCCTGCGTCGAAAAAAGAAGCGCAAGGTCCTCCGTTAGCCAATGGGATATGAATGCTCATAGCGTCTCTATGTGCAGCCATCGGGTCCCCCGTCAAAGGGTTACATTGTAACTAGTTGAAAACCCCATGCGTCGAAAAAAGAAGCGCAAGGGTACCCTTTTGCGTCAGAAACTGAAGCAAAAGTCACTGACCGTTCGTCAGAAATCGACGCGCTCCTTCCTGCTGCTGTCAGGCTGCACAACCAGCTCTGCTCCCAGCAGACCACATGACACTAATACACTAATACACTGTGCAATACAATATTCATAATAGTTTCTGTCTGTATATATAATATTTAATTTCAGTTACTGTGGATTCTCTATTGTTCTTTACTGTTTTTTTACTGTTTTTTATTGCTCATTTATAATACTTATTTTGATCTTGTGTTTTTTTTATTTACTATGTCTCTTGTTTGCACTATCCTCTTTGCTGCTGTAATCCTGTAAATGTCCCCGCTGCGGGACTAATAAAGGATTATCTTATCTTATATGCACTTCTATAATAATGTATACATTAAACCTTGTGCTTTTCCAAAAATAAAATAAAACAAACACAAAACATTATGGCTCCAACTCAGCGGACCTTATTGGTAATGGCAGGAGGGCATAAAAAATTCAATACATATTTATATAATGGAGCCAATAAATCCATGTCAAAATTTATCAACAAACAAAACAAACAAACAACCAAAAAAATTCTCTCAGGGTAGGAGGTCACATATAACAACTTATTTTTCTGCTCCTTGAAGAAGACAAAGTGTGGTCACTGGCCTATACAGCATGCTGGTCTTGGTAAATGGACTCTACTTGTACTTTCTAGTCTTCCGAGCACTCAGTGTGCTTTAACACTATATGTCATCATTCACCCATTCACACCCATTCATACACTGATGGCAGTGGCTACCATGCAAGGTGCTACTTGCCCATCAGGACCATCTAACCATTCATACCCATTCACACACCGTAGGCACAGTCTACAGGAGCAATTTGGGATAAGTGTCTTGCCCAAGGACACATCGACATGGACTGACCAATCCACTGATTGAAGGACAACCCGCTCTAACACTGAGCCACAGTCAACCCACAGTTTGCGGTAGTCCTTTTCTGAATGAGTAAGTATCTACCGAAGAAGAAAATAAACTATGTGGAGCTGTAGAATCTGCAGCAAGTCCAATGTCTCCAGGAAAAAGACTGGAGCGGGTCCTCCATACCTTTGACACACCTAGAGCTAAGGCAGGTATTTTCTGTACTATACTTGTCTCCATCTACTTTTAGTGTAGAGGTTGGTTTTCTCAAACAGTCCAGGTGGTAAAACTAGTTTTCATTTCATTGTGATTGGGTGTAAGAGCTTCTGGATCATTGGGACCTCCAGATAACTTCATAAAAGGGCAATCATTTAGAATGGCTTCAACCTCACGCAGAACTGTATGCAATCCCTTGTCACTTAGGGTTTGTTGATGTACAACAGATGCTAGTATTTGTCTAACCATCCTCATGATGCGCTCCTATACACCTCCATGATGAGAAGCTGTTTGTGGGTTGAGGTTCCACTTTATTTCTTCCTGTAGAAAAGCTGCTTGTATTTTCCTGTGAAGCAGCAAGAACTTCACTCAACTCCCTTTTCAGCAACAATAAAGTTGGTTCCATTGTCAGGTATTCTCCTCTTGTACAAACAAACCGTCAGTATCCAAAGAGAGGGCAACTTCCAAGTTGACTACTCTATATGCCATACGTGTAAACATTACTCCATAGTATTTTTAAGGTAACGTCTTCTCTTGATCTCAATAGGCCTAGACATGTTTTGCTTCCTTTCATGGTGCTTACAGAAGCCACAGTTGGACAGGATCTTTCTTGTTGTAGCATTAGCACTGGTAATCCTCCGTAATCTCGAGAGAATGTGGTTTCTTCCACAATGGCCCAACCTGTTTGTGAATGTACCTGTTTGTGTTGGTCTTTGGAAAGGGTGACTCCTCAGGCATGGCTGCCTTCCAACTCTAAGCAATCCATCTTCCAGAACAGGGTCCAGCTTGTAGATGGTGATATCCATTTTCACCTCACATTTGACAGATGATAATACAGCCAATTCATCATGGAACCTTTACTGCTGAGTGAAGCAAAAGGATAGATGTTTATCCTCCGAAAAGATCGTCTGGAGTCAAACTCTGTCCTCCTACTGCAGCTTTAATTTGATGCATTTCCTGTTCAAATTTTTTGCCATTCATGTCTGCATATTCATAACCCTCCGTTTATTTTTTGCAACTGCCCTCTTTAAACTTTTCCTGTCAAAATAGTATGTTATCAGTTGATAGGTGGCACTTGGTGTATCCTCAACAATCACTGCATTTGTTATCAGTTCCCTTTCAGCGGCAATGTCGGAATCCAAGCTGCTAGCAGGCCACTCCTCCTCTACTTTCTTTAAGGGAAGATTCAAACTATAATGCCCATTTTTTTTAAGCTTGACTGAACATTTCATGATTTCCATGAATTTCATGGACATTCTGAAATGTCCCTAGACTACTCCCTTTTGTCCTCTGATGACCTTTCATAAACATCCTGATTGTACTGATTATTCAACAACTCCTCAGAGTTTTTTATGGAGCTTTTTATGGAGCTCACAGTAAAAGCAGGGTAGCCACTCTTACCCCACTAATCACTGCATCCTTGAAGGGAACTATTTATAACCCACTCCAATAGGTTCCTAACATTTTCAACCATTTTTGAGGCATTGGTGCTTTTTAACAACTCCACGTCAGCTTGAATGTAAAGCACACAAATACCATCCAATATGGGTGACTTTGTCACCCATATTAGACTGCACCTGTACTGGTCAGATTGATATAACCCCATCACTTTTCTTGGCCCCTGTATGATATATCTGCAGAGAGACAAATGCACTGCTCAATGATGGTTCCATTGGCTTTATTTAATTTGCATGGACTGCTCTGTCTCTTTGGTAGATGTGAAGCGCATAATTATTTTCAGCAAGCTTTGAAATGTGTGCATTTGAAAACCACTTATTCACAGCATTAATAAATTCAACACTCAACATTTTTGCTTTGAGCCATATCTCATGTTTCTCCTTTTCTTCATGAGATTACATCTGTGACCGATATTTGCTTGTCTTACACACCTGTCATTTCCTCTTTTTTTTTTTAATGAATTGTATTTCATATTGCCTGTCATGCATTGTTTCCCCATGGTGAAGGTTGCTTGTCCAATTATAATCCAAAGCTAAACCCAGATATCCAACAATATCCAGTCAAACAATTGTTGAATCCCGGCTGCAAACAATGGACCATACAAGTTCAAATGAAGCCAGTTTTTGATTTAATTGTAGTGACAAAATAACTGATGTTATCTTTAAGCAACTGATGGGCGACTTGTTCAGACATGTGTTATAGGCTCAAAACAAACCACTGTCCAGTGTGATGTTTATCTTTGGATCTGTTGATCCATTTATTCACAGTTTGACATTGTCCATAGTTTTGAATCACTATCTGCTTTCACCGACCAATGATTCCAAGCATGTCACGCTCTCACACCAATGTGTTACACAACACATAAAAAAACACAAGATTCTTATCACCATGCAATTACCTATAAGCACTTCTATATCAGTGCCCCACCCTGTGTTCAATGTCAGAACTGCACGTCCTTGTGCTTTTACAAAGATAAAATAAAAATAACAAAAACATTGTGGCTCCAACAATGTCAATATTAACACCAGCATTGATGTAGCAGGGCATATCCTCCGTCCAGAAGCTGCTTTTTAATATTCAATTAAACTATGGGTAGTATTTGACATATTCTTTTGGTGAAAATACACTGTTGCTGATGGCAATGGACAATATAACTACCATAATTATTATTTTTTATTATTTGATGCAACTTATTTTCATGAATATTGATTTTGAATGTATTTATAATACATAGGAACTATGTTTATGTCCTATGTTGTGCAGGGACACATTTAGTTGTGGAAATTTCCTCCAAGAAGACATCTAAAGCGGCAGAAAGATAGATGATGATGAATGGTGAAATCACCTGTGAGGGTGGACTCATCATCATCATAGAAACATGACAGATTTTATATGTGTCAGGAGGTATTTTCTACACTACAGGATACTGTAGTGTAGAAACTACTGTATTATCTAATAGCATTAGTCTCAGGAATGTCATGCAGAACATGAGGGTCTTTTGTGTGTCACCTAGAGCGTCTGAAGCCAGTCAATCCAGAGCGCGATGCCTCCTCAATCAGCGGCGTCACAATCTTCTCGGTCATTTCTGTCAACACTGTAAATGTAGGCTCCACGATGAAGTCAATGAATCCTGCAAGAAACGGTTGACATGCCCAATTAAAATTGACTTTACCTTCTGCTTGTTCTTGTAAATACCAAGAATTAATTAGATTTTGTTAGGCTATCTAGTTAGTCAGATATTTCATATTTATATGATGTACTGTATAATATAAACGATATAACAATATTTCATACAGTGTAGTTAAAAGGGAAATACTAGCACAATGAATGGAGAAAAGTTAAATGAGCCTGAGTCCTACCTGAGCCCAGTCTATCAAATAAATAAAAAGATTGCCCAAGCCCGACCCCAATCAACTCAGTTTGTTGGGTCCCGATGGGCTTGCAGACCTCTATTCTGTGCACATAAGCCCGTCCTCAAACATAATTAAAATGTTAAAAAATTAAATTGACATAAATTTGCATGTGAATGTGTGTGTGCCTTTGTTCCATTAGGTGATCTTTTAAATCACAGTGAACAGTATACAGTATGTGTTTGTGTAAACATGTCTAGATGAATTTGATTTATACATTTGATTTATCAAAATGTACTGCAAACTTTAAAGGCCTTTTTCCCAAAATCATGACTTGGTTAAAGTCAGCATGTAAAGTGACATATTTTTCTCAATATTTGGAGTACAAAAACAATACTGATAGCATTAGAATGCTACGAATATATTCTTTATTATATATTAAACTCAATGTGTGTTGGGGTCAATGTTACTGAAATTAACTTTTGCTTTCATGACCTAATTTCATAATGCAGCAATGGTGGATTTCAGCTCACTCAGTGGGCTATTGGCCCATTGACACAAACACTGCAGCGGTGTGTGGACTCTGACCATTTCCAGTTCAACATTCTTTTCAGCCAGAAGCCACATGCCTGAGGAGGCATGCTTTCTGTTGTAAGCTCTCGGCTTTCCCGCTCCTCTCATTCTCCCAGCGAGGCAGTTTTTTGGAAGGACCTTTGTCCCGAGGCTATCTCAGATCAGTGGATTGAATCGATAAACAGTTTGGAAAGGATTAAACGCTTCAATGTTTCATGTGGTATGAAACTTAACAGCTACGGAACACCCAAATGTGCAGAACTGTATCACTTTGCTGACTCCAGTGAAAGAGCCTATGGCTCTGTGAGTTAGGCAAGGCAACATTCAGGATGCTCTGCATGTTTCTTTTGTACTAGGAAAGTCCAGAGTACTTCCTTTAATGCTCATCCCAGTGCCTTGACTGGAGCTGGAGGCTGCAGCACTGCTGGTGAAGGTTGACAAAGTAGTAAGTAAAGAATTACACCTAGACTTAAAACCTTCTGTGTTCTTGAAGAATAGCCAAACAGGGCTCAGGTATATTGGAAATTACAATACTAGGTTTAAGATCTATGTAGCCAACAGAGTCTCATTCCTTTGTGACAACACAGATCGGTCTCAATGGATATACATAAACAGCGAAAACAATCTTGTTGATGACGCCTCAAGAGGTCTGGTCTGTTTCATTCTGTTCTGTCTTCCACTAACTATACAGAATGGACGGATAAAGCATTTCCAGCTGCTTACGCTGTTTTATTAACTTAGCAGAGCTCATACAACATAGCATACATGCACAACTCACTAAACCTGTGTTGCCCTCTAAAAGGTCCTTGCGGAAACAACAACCGCATAACAATACTATTGTTACATGGTCGGCTCAGTGAAGCTCCAGACTAAGACTTCAGTCATTGGAATAATAATAATAATAATAATAATAATAATAATAATAAATAATAATTAAGCCTTTATTAGTCCCACAATGGGGAAATTACAATTCTCTGCATTTAACCCATCCCGGAGGAGCAGTGGGCTGCTAAGAAGCGCCCGGGGAGCAACTGGGGGTTAGGTGCCTCGCTCAAGGACACCTCGGTATGTTGACTGTAGAGGGGTTCTAACCACCAACCTTGTGGTTACGGGACGAGCGCTTTACCTTGTGTGCCACAGCCGGCCCAGGAAGGCCTATAACCAAGCTGTGTGTATCCTAGAGACTGAAGTATGAGTGGTCCTCCCTCTTAAGATCAAAAGAGCTGCTCTAGAAGTTGGTGAGCGTGGCACATGGTGAGGAGAGGACGGGTTAGAGCAGATACCGCAATCGACCTCTGCCTTCCTCTGCTTCAGCGGATAAATGGGATTTGCAACCGTGAAAACATAAGGGCACTCCAGTCCATGTCGATGTTGGGCAAGACACCCAACCCCAAGTTGCTCCTGGAGGCCGTGCCTGACACAGTAGTGTAAAGAACTTTTAGTATTCGGAAGACTAGAAATGCAACATGCAAGTCCATTACCAACTTATTGTGATATTATGTTTATCTTACAATACATTTGAATAAACAGAAAATGTTGAATGCTCACTCTGGAATTATTTTCAGGAGGAAAAAAACCCAAAATGAAGTTTTCTTCCACTACAACATCAATCAATCAGCCAAGATCTATTTTAATAGCACCATGTCACAGAACACTTCACAGATTAAAAAGAAAGAAACCGACATTTCGCACAACATACAATTACTTCATGCAAATTTATAGGCGGCGATGTCACCAATACACAAATAAGCCTATGACATCATCTGGCAAGTTTTATGCAACTTTATGGAGGTAGTGCTAGCTACTTTCATTGGAATAGATTTGGCAACATTGTTTCTAAATCAAAAACTTCTAACTGCACACGTTCCAGAAGGAATCTGGTTCAAACATCCACAACCAATATTACAGGCATCTTTGACTTCTGGCACAGGGAAATACTGCTATTTACATCTCTCTGTCACATAATCTCAGCTTCTAATGGGGGCCTACAATTGAAGCGAGCCATTAGCTGTGCAGCATGCTAACACTATGTTGAACAGGCTGATAAAATAAACAGCAATTAATGGTAAAAAAAAAAGAAAAATTGCAAAACTTACAGATTCCAAGTTTGAAGTTGGGTCACAGACAGTGGGTATCAATCTACCTTGAGCTTCAGTCTTGCGGTGAATCCAACTCTATACTGTTCCTCATTGAGAAAGTGTTTTCAAGTTGTTGTGAGGACATTTCAGACATGAATAAAGTTAATTCACTGGGTCTTCACTTCCTCGGAAGATTCCTTTTCTGTTCATTTTTGCACCTAACAACAGAACAAGTACTGTGCTTTGATCGAGACGTGTTACCAGGTTGCAGACAGTAAGGAAATCACCTTGGCGGACAGTGCGGTCTATTCAGCAGTCGCTCTGTGGGTGTGGATGGTCACCTGGATGTGGTTGTATGTTACAGTAAACTCCATAGGACTCTAAATCCAGCATAAAATCTGACTCGCTCGTTATGAACACAGGTTTTCTGATAGATGAAGCAGGAGGAATAGAGAGAGGATGGTCTTTTCTGACACTCTTTGTTTGAGGTATGTGTTATTTCTTTCTTTTTTCTAAATCTTATGGCCTGGGGAAGGAAGTGATTCCTTTGCCTGCTGTTGTGTGTTTTGGGGATCCTGTACCTCCCACCTGAGGTTGACCCTCAGCGACTTTCGGAGGCACTGCTGGGTGTACAGCTCCTGCAGGCTGGGCAGCACCTTGCTGGGCAGCACCTTGCAGTCCATGTTAGTGCAGCTGCCATACCAGGTGACAAGCAACAAGTTCTGGCATCACTGGTAGCACCACCAGTCGGATCACCTTAGGAAGGCTTGTCTTTCGCTCAGGTTAACTCAGGTGCTTGTCTCTTCAAAACCTGCCTTTTCCTTCCTCCACTCAGCAATCAGATCTCCAGATCCAGATCTACTAAAAGGTCAAGTCTAAGCCCTGAGCAGTTTCTACCACTCTTCCTCACCTCAGGTAACTGACTAATCTTTAGTTTCACCGGTTTGTTCATCCGCCGTAAAAACATGATAACTTTAACAGAGTACAAGTTAATGAATATACCACAGGTTTGAGGTGCATGATTGTTATGGTCATGACCCCCAATCCACAAAATGCCGGATAAAATCTCAAGAGACATAGTAAAACAACACTTCATAACACAGAAGATTGTACGCTGAACAGGACTGTTCATTAATTTACTAGATAAACAACAAACACAATGACCCCCGACGACGATATATAAATTAACTGGACTTGTGGTGTCATTTGGTATGCCTTACCAATCTGAGACTGGGCCACCATAGTGGATTTGCGATCACAAAGAGGGGAGAAAGGTAGACCCAGCTCTGCTTCTTTATCACCCTGAAAATAAATTCAGAATCACAAGGTACTGTCAGCACAGGGTCACTTGAGCAGGTTCACTTACACATATGTTCATCATCTTTGTTTACTTATTTATCCTTTCCTTCTTACATCAATCTTATATTATTGTCAGTTGCAAATGTAATGCTGAGTTACCTTTGAACAACAGAATAAGACATGATAAAGTAACGTCTTCTAAGTGCAGAAGCCTGCCATTGTGCAATTTGGGCAGTGGCTCATAGGCGGATTCAAACGTTTGATGCCGCCAACATTAAGCAGCCTTTCATTCCTGCTTTTTTCTGAAGTTGAAGTAGATACGAAGAAATGTAAAGAAAAGTACACGTTGCATAAAATGGAAGTTACATCTTCAACTGACCATGTGAGACTATCATGCATAGTTCACTTTGTAGTGTGTATATATATTGCAGAGAAATTGACCATGCATAATAAATTTAAGCCAGCTCATCGATTAAAAGTAAGCCAGTGTTTATAGGAAGGCTAAGTAACGTTGCTTTATTAATATTAAGGCAGGAAGTAGGTGGCACGATTTTGGGTCGATACCTGTCTGAAGAACTCCTCCAGAAGGGATGTTGTCCAGCGATGATGCAGGTTCCATTGTTTGGCAGGGTGGCTGATGTCAGCAGTGTGCAGCAGAAGGGATAAGGCCTTTGGTTTGTCAATCCTGCAAGTACAATCCAGTCAGTCACTGCTGGGCTGCTGTCAATTGCACAACATGCTTCTGTGCAACGGCTTAAGAGAAGTACTTGCTTGAGTAGCTCATGAACATTAATTAATCAAATGAATGTTCTTGCATGATTCTTACAATTTTTGTTGTTATACCCATTTATTTACAAGTCGCTTAAAAGGACCCCTCAAGACTGAGGCTACATCTACAGTAATACATTTTTGTTTTTAAACAAAAACGATTTCCGTCCATACTTACATGCCTGAAAATGACTATCACATGACTATTTATGTACACTGGGCAAGCAGGTGCCGGTGTAAACAGGAAATAGATTGGTTGCTTAGTTTTAGAAAATTCCAGAGATTATTAATGTACTTGTAGGAGCCAGGTATAGCCTGTGTGATTTTGTACACCATTTTTTGGTCACTTACGGTAATGAGACACGTTGTGTTGGGGATAGCAATAGGTACATTCGGCTGTTCACTAGTTTAGTTTGGTGAATGGAAGGAGAGGGGGTGAGAGAGGGAGTCTTATTTTTGCTGACCGCTACCTATCGCTACTTATCGCAAATGATTGCTAATTATCGCTATTTATCGCTGTTGATCAACTTTGTACACCATAACGAAATATTGAGAATGTTTGTGTAATCGGGCACACGTGTTTGTTTGTTGACTGCAAATAAAACTACCAAACGCAGCTACTGGATCTTTGATTCATTGAAGGCCAGCGCGTCTGCAGGTTAGTCTCTCCTACTCAGCCTCTCCGTGACTCATTTTGAGTTGCAGATAGTCACCTAAATTTGTCAGCAAAAATTACATTACATTACATTACAGTCATTTAGCAGACGCTTTTATCCAAAGCGACTTACAGGAAGTGTATTCAACATAGGTATTCAAGAGAACTACTAGTCACCAGAAGTCATAAGTGCATCTCCTTTCTTAAACAAGCATCTTAAAGCATAAGCCAGAGCAAAAGTATAGTGCAGAGGCAAATTACTACGAAAACAATAATTGCAACAGACTAATACGAATATAATAAGTGCTACAAACTACTACGAATAGGATAAGTGCAGTAAACAAATACGAATTCAATAAGTGCAGCGAACTGATACGAATACAATAAGTGCAACAACTAATACGAATGCAATAAGTGCTACGAGGAAGGCTCAGGGTAGTACTTCTTGAAGAGGTGAGTTTTCAGCCTGCGCCTAAAGATGGGCAGCGACTCTGCTGTCCTGACGTCGGTGGGGAGTTCATTCCACCACTGAGGGGCCAGGACAGAAAAAAGCTGTGACTGGGTGGATCGGCCGCAGGGACCTCTGAGCGACGGGGCAACCAATCGCCCCGAGGCAGCAGAGCGAAGTGGTCAGGCGGGGGTGTAGGGCTTGACCAAGGCCTGGAGATAGGAAGGAGCTGTTCCTTTCACTGCCCTGTAGGCTAGCACCAGAGTCTTAAACTGGATGCGAGCTCTTACAGGGAGCCAGTGTAGAGAACGGAGAAGGGAAGTTGTGTGAGAGAACTTGGGGCGATTGAACACCAGACGTGCTGCAGCTTTCTGGACAAGCTCCAGGGGTCTGATGGCCGACGCCGGGGCTCCGGCAAGTAGTGAGTTGCAGTAGTCCAGGCGGGAGATGACCAGAGCCTGGATGAGCACCTGCGCCGTCTCGTCAGTGAGGAAGGGGCGAATCCTCCTGATGTTGTAGAGGAGGAATCTGCAGGAGCGTGTGACCGATGCAATGTTTGCTGAGAACGACAGTTGGTCGTCCAGGGTCACACCCAGATTCCTCACAGTCCGAGTTGGCGTCACTACGGCATCATCAATGGTGAAAAACAGAACCAACTGTTTCCGGGGTACACTAAAAAGTGAGGCACACAGCTGAAATGTGGCAGTTTAATTTCTTAATATAAGCCTGCCAATTCAACGAATTTGAAACAATTAGTTGTGAAACAGGCTAACGGTATGTTAGCTGGCTGTGACAAGGTAACTTTCAGTGTCAGTAATAGGGGACATGCAAATTAAACTGCCAGTAGGTTTTGCGTTCTATCAGCTGGTTTAGAGCGAATAAACTAGGCTTCGTGGTTTCTTCAGAAGCTAGCACAAGAGGCTTCTTTTTACGCATAGCTGAAATCTGATAGTAAACAGAGTAGAATACAAAACAAAACAAAGTCTCGTTAGCTGATATATGTGAGAGAAATGGATAGAGGTCCCCTTGGCCCATCATGACAATCCATGCTACACCTTTGGTTCCAACTTAAAATGCATGGCAATGGCTACTTGCCATCGCAAGTGGCCAATGCCATGCATTTTGCTGGCTACTTGTTGGCTACTTGCCATCGCAAGTAGCCAACAAGTAGCCAACAAGCTCCATAGTTTTACAGGCACTTGAGGACGATAAAAACGAGGGATATTTAATGAATTACCAGGCAGTGTGCACCGAGCAGCTGTGTTCAAGGCATTCAACATGTACAGGTAGTTGGTTACCTTGTTAGTCAATTTGAAAATCAAACTGTTGGCTCTACCAGTATCCTAGCCTGTTAACCCACATCCTATCAACATATTTAAAATACGAGTACTACAACAAAAACTACTGTAAAGGTCAACCATCATAGCAAAATGAAAATACTAATTTAATTTCAAAGCATTATTACTTAAAGGTGGGAATAGACCCAACTGCACAGAACCGGGGATATGAAGCTCTAGAGTAAATTCAGTCAGGAAGACCATGCTCTTTCATGCTTAGGCTTATAGTTTGTTTCTCATACATCTGCCAATCACTCCTGACACTCGCATAATTTCCTAGTTCCTTGACCAAACTCTATTTAAATAACTGACCACAGACAACTTGTTTTGAAAGTAAATAACGGTTTACTGACTGTTGATTTTAATTGTTTAAAATATTATTTACGGTTAGGGCTTCCAGTTCCACCACTGAGAGGATGACTTTTTCGAGCTCCCCTACGGTTTTATGAAATAACTCCAAAAAACTGTAGTTTTGTCAATCCCAGTGCAATTTTCTTTAATAATGGAAATAGGGGTTACTACTAGAAGTAGGACGACCACAAATGTGATGGAATATGATCCTGAACTGAGACAAGACAGCCGAAGCAGCTCCCCGGACCCGTCCTCACATGACGAGGAAAGCTCCGAAGCTAGCCTGCAAAGCATTCTCAACAAACTCCGGGATTTCAGAAGAGACAACAGGGTACAACTCACTGACATCAAACACGAATTAAAGAGAGGAAACGACAGACTGGACGAGGTAGAGGGGAGAATTGAGATACTGAGACGGGCACATCGAGCACTGGCACCAAAGCCTAATGGCCCGCAGTCAAAGCCCCGATCTATAGTGGTCAAGTTTGGGAGCTACCAGATGAAGGAAGAGGTGCTCCGGAGAGCATGGCAGAAAAAATAAGTATTTTCAACAATGTTTGCTTCTATGTTGACCATGACTTCCCCCCCGAGGCGCTTAAGAAATGCAGTGAATACGCCAAAGCCAAGAACGTCCTGAAAGAAAAACTAATAAAGTTTCAGACGCCGTACCCCGCAAGGATGCGGGTCTTCTAAGATAATGGCACCCGGAGGATGCTGCAGAAGCGACGAGGGACATGGCCTCACAAGGGTTTCCAGTTACGGTGATGAGGTCCTCTGCTGCTCCGGACCAAGAAGAGACCCGGCTCCTGTCTGCTTGGCAGGTGGTGGGGAGATGGTGCGACCGGAGTGGAGACCAGGAACCCGGCACAGTGGACGACTCCATCCAATCCCCCCCCCAAAAAAGATCTACCATAGGCTACCATGAAGCCACACTCCAGGGCCCCACCACTGACACGACGTCGGTCTTTCCCTTATGGGGACTTTGACTTTAAAAAGTCCTTTAAGGCTCATTTGAATCGAGCCTCTACATCGGAAACAACTGTTATAAACCGTTTCGGTGATGTTCCATTAAAAAACGTTTCCCCTTTCTGTATGTATTGTGTTTGTCCATTGGGAGAGATATTTTTAGTGTACAACTTTTATGGCATCAGGGATATCAGTAGAGGTCTTTTTGTGCTAATCGATGCTGGAAACTATGAATGAAAATGTCCTAAAAGTTATCTAATTTAATGTGAAAGGGATTTTAAACCCAGCAAAGAAAAGACAAATACTGTCAAAAATGAAAAAAGTAACAACAAAGAAGGGAGATATATAATAGTCTCTGGAAAAATTGACGGCGTTACATTGACATTATGTAACATCTATGGCCCCCGGGAATTGTCATAGGTGGTGGAGATTGGAACATCCGTCTTAACCCAAAACTAGATTCATCAAAAAACTTGACGACTACATCATTGCATAGAAGAGTTAACGCTCTAATGGCAGAGTTGGGCATACTAGATCTGTGGACTTTTACCCATTTGGCCGTGATTACACTTTCTACTCATGCGCCCATGATACATACTCAAGGATAGACTATTTATTTGTGTTGAAGAGAGATCGTAATAGAATGTATAGCTGTGATATTGGAAGTATTAATTTATCTGATCATGCACCTCTGTCTTGCGCGATACTTATAAGCGACAAAGTTGGAAAAACATTGTGGCGGTTAAATACAAGTATTCTAAACAACCCACAATTTAAGATCCTAATGAGAAAGGAAATAAAAATGTATCTTGAAGAAAATGATAACAGGGAGGTTGATTCAGCTATAGTATGGGATGCCTTAAAAGCAGTCATCAGGGGGAGAATTATATCTTACTGTGCCCATGAAAAGAAAGAAAAACAATTAAGACTAATACACCTTAAAGAATAAAGAATTAAAAGATTTTGAGACAGCATAAAAGGGAATAAAAAACGAATGTGCTGATAAAAATAAAGAAACAAAATTATAAACATATTATACTCACAGGAAATTGAAAAAAAAGATATTTACGAAACAGAAATATTATGAGCCAAGCCCAGAATCAGCAAAACAGCAAGCGGATAAAAATATATACAAAATAAGGGACCCAGTTTCTAAAACTATACACTACAAACAAGATGAAATACAAAGAGCGTTTAAAACGTACTATAAATCTAAATATAGATTAAACAACCACATCTAGAGAGCGAGCAACAAATTGGCAAATTGCTCAATTCTCTCAACCTGCCTGTTCTATCAGAAGAACACAATCAGATATTAACAGCAGCGGTAACTGAGAAAGAACTGAACAGTGCTATCTCCAAGCTTAAAGCTAATAAATCACCCGGTCCGGATGGTCTTCCTTCAGAGTAGTATAAGACATTTCGATTTTAGTTAGTGCCAAGCATTCTTAGGGCCTGCAATACAACCTTAACAGACGCTAAAGTGCTTCCATCTTGGAGTGAGGCACTGATCTCCGTTATCCACAAAGAAGGAAAAGACAAACTGGAATGTGGATCTTATAGGCCAATCTCTGTGTTGAATGTTGACAACAAATTATACACAGCCATCCTTGCTAAAAGACAGGAAAACATCCTTCCTCAACTTATACATAATGACCAGATTGGATTTATCTCACAAAGACAAAACCACGATAACGTCAGGCGATCGTTGCACATATTAAAACCATATCCAACAGATCAATCTTGAAGCCTACCTAATCAGTTTGGATGCTGATAAGGCTTTTGATTCAGTTAGCTGGCCTTTCTTATATTAAGTCTTTGAAAGATTTGGCATGCATAACAGTTTTATTAAGGCCATTCGTTACTTTCAATTTTCCCGCTACTTTTCCACGCCTCCAAAAAATATTAGGGAGAAATTTCGCCTTAACTAGGACCAGAATTCATTGAAATACTTACCGAAGTTATCTAAACACTGGCAGAGATAAATTATGCCCCTCTCTTAACAAAAATTAAAGATGACATACACAGATGGAACTCTATTTCTTTCCTCAGTCTCAGTCATGGACATTCTCCCATGATATCTCTTCCTATTTCAAGCACTTCCTGCAGAAATTCCCTCAAAACAATTTTCTGAACTGAATAAAATAATTTTAAGATTTATTTGGCAAGGGAAAAAACCCAGGGTTAAATTTAAAACTCTCAAAAGGACCAAGGAGGAATGGGTCTACCCAATTTTAAGGATTACTTATACGCTGCCCAGACTAAATCCTTAATTAACATATGTACCCCAACTTATTGTTCCAGATGGAAAGACATTGAACTCTCCATTATGAAGGATCCCCAATTCATGCAGTACTGGCACAAACTTATAGACAATGTGGATTCTGGAATACAATTAGAGGAGAATATAAGCTAGATCATAAACTACAAATACTTCAGTGGTGTGCTTGTGATCCCGGGTTCAAGCCAAATGAAATTGACTATAGATTTAAATTTTGGATCCGAAAAGGTATAACGACATTCTATTCCCTTACAGAAAAGGTGCAATTAAAGGACTTTGAAAAAATATTGGCTTGAAAAATCTGATTTTTCTAGGTACCTCCAGATACGCAGTTATTTTGAACATAGCATTAGAAACAAAACAGACGGGGGCGGCTGTGGTGTAGTGGAGAGCAAGGTAGTTCTCCAATCAGAGGGTCGGTGGTTCGATACCCGGCTTCGGCAGTCGATGTGTCCTTGGGTAAGACACTTAACCCCAAGTTGCTCCCGAAGGCTTGCCATCGGTGTGGACTGGATGTTGCATGAATGTTAGTTAGAGTCTGATGGTGGCACCTTGCATGGTAGCCTGTCATCAGTGTGTGAATGGGTGAATGATATGCAATATACTACTGATTGTAAGTCGCTTTGGATAAAAGCGTCTGCTAAATGACTGTAATGTAATATTTCTTGGTGCCCACCAAAATGATTCAAATAAAGGAGTTTTCTCTAGATTCTACAAAGGCCGCTTGACAAAAAAATCCCACACTGCTGAATATGTTAGAGAAAAATGGGAAAGAGAAGGTGGCCTCTCAATATCAAATGAGGACTGGTTGGATGTCTGTAAATTTCAGCGGGAATGCACCAACTCTCATGTGTGGCGGGAATTTGGGTGGAAGTGTGTTATTCATTTCTTTATTACACCGAAGCAGAAAGCACGTTTTTCTGGAGGGGAGCCCACATGTTGGAGACAATGTGGGATTCAGAAAGCAAATCACTAGCATATATTTTGGGATTGTCCACCGATAAAACCTTTCTGGGCAGAGTTTCACAAAGAATTAAAAAGCATTCTTAACACTGACCTGCCCCTGCAATTTACCACATTATTTTTAGGAAAAATTGATTTCCAACAAGGCACCCAGATAAATATACGATTGGCACATTAATAACCGCTTGTAAAAAAGCAGTCACAAGGCGCTGGCTGCTTCCTGAACCCCCCACAATACAGGAGTGGATAGATATAGTAAATTACACTTATGTTATGGAAATGATTACTTTTTCCCTTCATCTTCAGACAACTGTGTTCATTCAATTATGGAACAAGTGGGTGAGATATGTAAAACCCTTAAGGCCAGATTTTTTTGGGAGGTATTGAATGAATGACCCTGTAATGTTTCCAATAATTTAATTTGGAAGGCCTGTATGCCTCTCGGGTGCGTTGCTGTCTTCCGAGTCCTTGTCCTCATCAGAGCACAGACACAGAAAGTCAAACTCACAGTTCGGCAAAGTAGAAACAGTCTGTTGTCTAACGGAAGAAAAACTAAGCGACCGCGGAGGTGACGGCCGGTCACTCGTCAGAAAGAGAAAACAGTCCGTTCCGGTCGGCAATGGCGTCCTCTTGTTCCAGCGACCGACAAACTTGAGCTATACCTGAACACACTGGTACAAACTTTCAGCTAAATCAACAGAGATTTAAGCAATCAATCAGTGTTAATGTCTACAGCTTCGGTTTTCTTCTGTTCACTTAAAACATTCATCATCATGCCCCGCCCCCTCTTTTACCTACAACCAATCTACTAAATTACTTTCAGTTTTAATTGCTTTCCTGAGTTATTTTAATTAAATTTTATTAGGAACTACTAGAACTATTAATCCGTAACTATTTTACCAGGGCTACACCATCCCCCTTCTAAAACATTTGATGTCCTCATCAGACTAAAACTAAAAGGTTTAGAGAACCATAATCTGGTCATACTGATTACATTGATTAAAACTAAAACAATCTGGACACAATGCCATAGGGTGGCAACAGGCTTTCTGGCATAGGTGGCTTCTTAAAGCTTTGTATGTTCCGCTTCCAACAAACACGCTGCAGCTCAGGACAGTAAACGACGGGTCAAACCACTGGTTTCCTGACCCTCTTAGAGCGTTGAAGAACTCTGGTTGTGTCAAAAATTCTTTCCACTCTACTGCTAAGGGTCTTGGTGGGTCCACATACTCATAATCGGACTCAGAAGAGAGTGGAGCATCTTCATCATTGAAAATCTGTGTTGAGCTTTGAACCTGTCTCTGCTGTGTCCTTGTCACAGGCCTCTGTGGCAGCTCTGGCTCATCACTATGTTCAGTCAGTCACACTAAATAGCCAATGGGTAACAGATGATTGCGGTGCAATGTTTTTACAACTACTGTCCTCCTTTCTGGTTTCACTTGGTAGACTGGAAGGTTTGGCATCTTTCCAACAATGATGTAGGGCTCCATTTATCCTTTAGCTTGTTCTTTCCAGTGCCACCAAAGTTTCTCAGCAGCACACGGTGTCCTTCTTCGAAGACTTGTTCTTTTACCAGCTTGTTATGAGCTTTCTTGTTCCTCTTGTGATTCGTATCAGCAGCTTCTGTGGCGAGTTGGTAGGCTTTGTGGAGATCTGTTTTCAGCTTAGTAACATACTGCTGGATCGTTACACTCTTTTCAAATTGTATGGTGCAAATATGGGCATGGACCAAATGACTGATGTTCTGACTCCACTTCTGCTTTTGCTTTGGATCCAGAGCTCTAAGCATGGATGGGAGGGGTGTGGTTAAATCATTCAGGTTGTGGATCCCCCTGAGGATGGTAAGGTGATATTCTGGATTTATAGATCCCCAACATTTTCAGGAGGTCTCGGATCAGTTTACTTTCAAAATCCCTCCATTGAACTTGTTTGCCTCTCGTTGCAACACTGGGATTCTGGGATCCTCGCCTCTAACTGAGTGGAACGTGTGCCTTTCTATGGGAGGGTGAAGTTGTATGTCGTGAGCGCAGCAAGCCAACGATAATGGTTGCATTAAGCTCCATACAGGTAGTCATGAAATGTATCGACCACAGCCCATTTAAGTGCCAGGAATTCAAGCTGGTGCACTGGATAGTTCTTCTCAGAGGAACTCAGCTTTCTGCTAGCAAAGGTGACTGGTCTCAGCCCATAAGCCCTTAAAACTGGCATCTATGTGTAACACATAGGGCTTTGCTGGGTCAGCGAATGCAAGGACAGTGCATTGGTGAGGCAGGAAATTATCTTCTTGAAGGTCTCTGTGCGGGACTGATCCCACCTGTCTCCAAAGAGTTCACTCACTTTGTAGTATGTCTTATCTGGTACCTTGACTGTTTTTCTCTTCTTTTGGGTAGGTGGATAACCCTTGCAGAGTTCTGTAGGAGGTCTGATAATGATGGAGAAGTTCTTTATGAAGCGACAGTAGTACCCACAGAATCCTAAGAAGGACTGCAAAGATGGAAGATCAGTGAGCTGTTCCCAGTGGGCTACTGCTTTAGCTTCTTCAGGGTCTGTGGCGATTCCATTCTCTGACACAATGTGTCCCAAGTAGGTAACTTCGGGCGGACAGAACTGGCATTTGTCTATTGACAACTTCAGACCAGCCTCTTCCAGTCCGTCTATCACCTTGATTAGTCTTGTTCGTGCTCATCCGGGGTTTTTTTATATGATCAGATCGTCCAAGTACACTATGACCTGGGGCATCCTCTCAAACTGATAAAATCCCAGTGGATTATATCTTGCGGTTATCTCTTTATCTTCTTCTACCATTGGGATCTGGTAGTAACCACTGCGCAAGTCCAACACTGAAAACCACTTGCTTCCAGTCAAACAGTCCAATGCAACATTAATACGTGGCACTGTGTACTGATCAGGGATGGTTCTTCGATAAACCACACACATGCGCAGTTTCCCGGTTTTCTTTCTTTCAAGGACAATGGACGAAGCATAGGGACTTCTCGATTCCTTTATTATCCCTGCTGCCATAAGTCCTTGAAGGTGGCGTTGAAGGTTGTCTAGGTCAGCAAGCGATATGCGGCGAGACTTTTCTCTGAATGGGGTATTGTCATTTAATCGTATATGATGTTCCACTCCCTTGTCCAATCCAACGTACCATTCATCTGTTGACAACACTTTGGACCTCTCAGAGAGTTTCTGTCTTAGTCGTTCTTTCCACTCACTTGGAATAGGAGAACCTCCTAAATCAAACAATGACGCATCAATCTTTTGGGGTGGACTTGGAACCTCGGTCACCATATCAGCTACATGCAGGTGTGCAAACACTGTACCTTGAGGAATGGAGGTGGCCTTTAATGACTCATTCCGCAACTTCACCAGCTATAATACAAACTGCATTTTATTTGACAACCCTATTGTACAACGACAATAAATAACCTTGCAACTTGTGACTCTGACAGCTGTTCCTTCAGGCCTCCTTCCAAAGCAACTCCACTATAATTATCAAAATGATTGTCAACAACCAACATGACCATTGTTAGTACTCACAGATAGTTAGATAGAAGCTTCTTTAGGGGACACACAATTATTGCACAGAGTGCACATAGGTAGACAGGTAGGCAGACAGGTAGGTATGTAGAAGGGTAGGTAGGCGGACAGGTACACATGACATCTATTGCATTTCTTTCCATCCTGGGAGAAGGATCCCTCCTCTGTCGCTCTCCCATAGGTGTCTTCCTTTTTCTCTCTGTTAAAGGTTTTTTTAGGGGAGTTTTTTCTGTGCCGATGTGAGGGTTGAGTCATGGGATGTCGCATTTGTATAGATTGTAAAGCCCTCTGTGGCAAATTTGTAATTTGAGATTTTTGGCTATATAAAATAAATTGAATTGAATTGAATTGAAGAGTCGGTAGGTAGGCAGACAGGTAGATAGACAGGTAAGTAGTTAGACAAGTAGGTAGACCGAGAGGTAGGAACTGTAGACAGGCATGTAGGTAGAAAGACTAGTAGCCAGGTAGCCCCGTCCAATAATTTCATCTTGACTGTCTTGCGACAGCCACAGACACCACATTAAGAAAAAAAAAGAATGTCAGTGCATTTTATTCTTTGATTGCTGTTGGGATGTTAAGAGAATTTCAACATTTATTAACAAAAATATGCTTCATACATTACCCCCAATACATTACCCACCCTAGTTTTTAGCTAAAACAACACCACTACAAAGATATTCAGAAGCTACACCACAAAACATTTTTACTCAAGTGATGTCTGAAATTATTATAATGGTGTTAAACCCAACTTTGGGTCATGATTTGATAGTTTCAGCATCAGCATTGTGAAGTACCTGAGGCTGGTTTAAACTTGAGTGAATGGCGACAAAAGTAACACTGACTCATAAGTGAAATCCACTACTCACGCCTCAGGTTGCTGCAGAACGCTTTTCATGGCTTTGATCTGCTGGAAGTGGCAGGACATGTCTGTGGCCAACACCATCTCCACTACCAGTGCCCGCAGTTCTCTGAAAGAGTGAATGACACTAAGATATATAAAAAGCGATTGCATGTATTGCCACAAACATTCATGTTCCCTTCAGAATTAAAAACAAATAAAGCATGGGGAAAGTTAAATCAGGAAGACTGTCTGAGATGCATTCATCTTGTTGCTGTCAAATGATCTGCTGCTGACAGCAATTCAGTGCTAGATCGATGCAAACCTGCTCAAAACCATTCAATTCCAGTTTACCCCAAGGTACCCAGAATTTCAAAATACTTACAATATAATTTATTTCTCCTTTTCTCTCAAATTCCCATTTGTTTCTCCCATTTTCCCATAGTCTGGGTTTCTTCAGCTGCAACTCCATTTAAGTACCAGTAGGAACCGTTAAGTATTTTATATGTACCGATTCCTACAACATAATAACACTGTCTATTGTAAGTTGTATTGTAAAGTGTTACCAAAATGTCTCATGCTAATAAAAGAGCAGGAATTATTATTGCGAAATCACAAATCATTAAATGGAAACAGCTGTGCAATTAAGTCCATGTCAATCTCAGCTGTCTCCTCTTACCTCCAGTCATCTTTGGAGAGATTAGAAAGAATGTTCATTTCATCATCTTGCTGTAGAAGACGATATGCAGCACTGACGTGGTAGTTCTCCAGAACAGCTCGGTCATTGTACAGCATGGCTGTGTCTGACCTGCAAATCCAACATAACTACTTCAGAATGTTTTGGATTAAAATGGAAATAATAATAATCATCATCATGATTATCATCATCACCATCATCATAATTATAACAATCATAATGTATGAAGCAAAGCAAATTATTATGAAATTTAAAGAAAAAATAATAAAATAATTAGGAGCCTTTTATTATTTAGTCTTTACATGTCTCTTCATATTCTATTCATGGAAGCCTATTCTAAACTGTCATCAATGTCCTCAGTGTGAAGACACCTCCCTTCCACTTGGGGTCTGTTACTGGTTTGCTTCTTCTAATTTGTCTTTCAGGTTCTAATTTGTCTTTCAAGTTGTAGATCATAGGCTGATGAGTCACACCTTAGCCTGGTGGAGTTCCATCTATAAAGACTCACCACCTGACCATTGAGCCCTCTCTTCCTGGGCTGACACGGCTGCTGTTTAGTTTGTTTCAGACATTTTCACACATCCACACATGCTGGAATTACGGATGACCTATTCTCGATGTTTGTTTAGTTTATGTTTTCTTTAAATAAATGTGTACTTTAAACTCGTCTGGTCTCCTATTCATGTTGCAGCCTTTGAGACAGGTTGTAACACTCCGCAGCTGCAGTGATTGAAATGCTACAAATGATGCTGGGTGGGAATTACCTGGTC
Organism: Anoplopoma fimbria; assembly: GCF_027596085.1. Lineage (NCBI taxonomy): Eukaryota > Metazoa > Chordata > Actinopteri > Perciformes > Anoplopomatidae > Anoplopoma > Anoplopoma fimbria. Next base: position 10,339,437 of record NC_072469.1, read on the forward strand.
TGAATGTGGAAGTTATTGGTGGTCCCTGTATGTTCATAGTCATGGATGGCAGCTGCAAAAATGATGGCAAAGATCTCCAACTCAGTTAGCCAATGCTGAGGGAGAGAGAAGACACAGACAGACAAAAAGGAAAAGAATGTGACATAAACAGGTTCAACTTGATCCGGGGTTTCCTGCACTGCCTTTTAAATACACAGACTTCATAGGGCAAAAGCCCAGAGGCCCATAACTTAAAAAAGATAAAATTCACAAGGAGAAGAAAATACTGTTGAGTTGCGATGCTGCTTTGGGGAGGGGCTTGAAAAAGTCACCCGGGCCCTTGAGATTCCCAAGATGGAGCCTCGTTTAGGTTTTAACAATGATTTATATAATTGATTTTTTCCCGCGTTACTGTACTGCTTCACTGAATGGTCTTTCCTTCTGTTGTTCTTTCTTTGCCTTAACAACCCCTCATTGCCCCAAATAAAAGTCAAAGCAAACCAAAGTCACTTAATCCTCCAGTTGTCAGCCTTCCATTCATTAATAGTCCAAGCTTAGACAACACTGATGACATCATTATGTCATTATTATTTGCTGAAACTTTAACTTTCATCAATTAATTATCATTTATACTGCCCTTAGTTGCTTTGGGGTTTTGAGTTAAGAAAAGCTTGATTTTTGATTGACTTTGAGGATTCACTGAGAAAAAGTGCATTGCATTTTGCATTAACCCAACCCAAGACTTACCACCATGCCAGTCTTGAGAAGCAGGTAATGGATGGTCTGTGTGACGTCAGCAGCATGCATCAGGTTGTGATAGGGATTCTTGTGTTTGCTGTATCCCACCTCCAACGAGTCCACAAATGATATGAGGGCAGAAATAGGGACCTTCAATAGAGGAAAAAGGAGAATGAGGTACACTGACAAATACGGCAGTATTAATGTGAGTTAACCACGTTCACATCACCTTGAAGGATAACTCCAGGTTATCTTAATTTTGTAGCCCAAAACCATGTATTCTTTCGCAAACTTGAATATCCAATTCAGACTTCTTCACAAGCTCATAAAAGGTGCAATACAACAACAGGTTTTCTTCTGAATATTATTTAATTACTTCAAAAATATTTGACCTTTCCTGCGTCCATAAAGTGAGACTTGTAAAAGAGTACTTCACCTATTTAGCATTGCATATAACCAGAGGTGCACATAACTGGAATGCCAATTTGTTTCAGAACATGTATTTGCGCACTAGTGAGCGACTTTCAATGGTCATCAACACACAACCCTAACACCAACCCAGGGAAGTGGGCTAATGTGAAAGATAAGAAACACGAGATATTGAGCGATTACTTTGGCAACCCGCAACCTACAAAGGAAAAAAGCCACCTCCAGTCTGCATGTCAAAGTGTTCTTCGACAAGATACTGAAACTCAAACTACTGCTAAAGGCTCTGCCATCAGATTGTGTGTGAATGAGCATTTAGCTTAGATTAGATCCTGATGAGCAGGGGTTCATCTTAGTCAGCAGTGTTCCCCTTAAGTTTATGGTTAAGTTGTTCTGAGTGTGGAGAATTCCAGCACTTCAATTTCAACCATCCATTATTTGATAAGCACAAAAAGAAAGGGATAACACCAATGTGGCTCAAGCAATTGCTAAAAAACATACTAGTTAAGCAAGAAGTCCAGTCTTCCACTTGCTAAATAGCAAAACAATTTGAATGAAGGGAATGAATGACAAGCTCTGTGTTATATTTTTAAGTTAATTTTGTTGAAGCAGCTACGAGGGGAAGTATAGGTGCATATCATGCACATGAAGGGAGGACATGTATAAATTGCAATCCACAGAATTTTCTAGCTGTTCTTTGATGGATCGAAGGACATCACAAAAAGCGAGCAGAAGGTTGTTCACATTGTGTCTGTATCCAAAACTGAGAGTTTACCTCTGACTTCCTTGGATTAATTGAATCAGATTATGTTGCCAAACTACTGCAGTTTATTAAAAAAAGGTTGAGCCAAAAAGATGCTGCGCTGAAGAAGTTGCGTGAAGTGTATGTAGTTTCTTGTTTGAAACTAGGGAAGGTTCGAATTATCAGATGGTCTGCATGGAAGCATGAAATACTGTTGAAGATAACAAGACTTTTACCAGCCATTCAAATGTAAATGGAGCATTTTGATTCTCTCTCTAGGGCTCTCAACATGGCTGGCATCTCTCAGCTAATTGTGCTAACAGCGCTCACTAGGCAAGCGAAAGTGCTAAAAAAGCTAAGAGTGACCATTTGAAAAGTTCATGCAGAACTTTATGTTTGTCAAGACTTAAGGGAATAAATGTTTTCCTGGTAGTTTTGAATTACTTTTCACCTTTTGTCATCATGGAGAATTATTGAACTTATTTGGGATGCACAAAGCCCAGCCTGTCAGGGCATGAAGTTAATTGTTTGCATGAAACAGATCAGAGCTAGTTAGTTTTCATGGCTGGGTATGTTTTGTGCAGAGACGGTATTACACTGCTGCATCTGTAACAAAAAACACGGTCATGTGCAATGCTATTTCAGAGGTGATATGATGGAATTTAGGATGGGATGTTGAGGCCAGGACATTATGAGGCTGATTGCTTGAGCGACTGGGTCAGTAACGATAACTGCATACAGCTTCATCAGCTCCCTCAGCTGTAGATCCTAAATGGTTCATTTTATGTTTGTTAACTTCCAAATTAATCAGCATAAGATTTCAACAGTAAGAAGCAATGTGTGATAGTATTTATTTTTTCTGAGGCAGCGTATCTATCTTGGGAAACCCAACAGCTAAGAACGGCTACTGTTAATGTTGGCTAGCTATAGCATCGTATTTGTAAAACCTACAATTTGATAAGGCATACTCCGTAACTTCAGCTTGATAACATTAGAACCCTGAAGTGTAGGGATGATGATGATGATATGTTTATTTTCTTGTCATTCAGATAACGTGCCCAATGCTCATGGGTTTATAAGACACCAATAATAAAACTGCAGTGGACAAACATTTCATTAAGTTTCATTCAATTACAAAATTACAGGTTACTTAAGCGCTCGATCTTAAACAAAATATTCTGCCTTCTCTCCCAGGCCTGGCAGATAAAACCTGCTACAAAATGGTACCTTTCCTGAAGCACAACAGGTTTTTCATAGTCATTCTGCCAAAAGAAATCAAGTCATTTTACTAAAGAGAACATCCCTTTTGTCGTCTTAGATAGGACAGTACAACAAAAAGTGACAAATCGTTCATATTAAACAGAGGTTTTAAACCCTTAGCCCAGGGATGAACATGCCATATGTGAAAATAAAATATCTCGCTCTCAGAAAATACATCGTCACAAGTCTATTCCAAAATCAAATCATTTGACACTTATGTCTGATGTTTGGAGGTTCCCGACCCATTTACTCACTAATGGCCAGAACTGAAGTCGATTTGTGAACTCCCAAGAAAGAGCGAAAAGCTTTGTGATGCGCAGTGTTAGAACTTGTGTGGTCAAAGAAAACCCCAAACCCCAGATGCAAAGTCAGACACAGGACATACACATGAGTTACAGAGTTGTGTATAAGTATGGAATCCCAGATTACCACATTGTTTAACTTTGTTCAGTACAAATCCAAGTGCTCTTCCCGCTGACTAAACTATGACATTGATAGCTTCTTTAAATGTCATGTGCTCGTCTAGAGTAATGCCAAGATATTTATACTGTTCAGTGTAAGAGAGCACAGTTGAACCAAAGTTAAAAACAAATAACTTCTCTCCAATCATTTTTGTCTAAAATGTACTTTTGGTGTTTTGTCATGATTTACCACTAGCCTCCATTTCCAACACAATAATGTTAAGCATAATCTGCAGATCTTTTATTTTCAGGGATATTTCTTTCCAACGTGCACAAACTGTGCAACAAACTGGATGGCCTTCAGCTACTGGTGGGAAAAAACAGAGACTTTAGAGACTAAACAGGCATTTAGGAGTGTAGATAAGGACTTGTATAAAGAGTCAAAATACAGGTTTAGCAAGGCGGTGAGAGACGCTAAACAACAGTAAACTGCAACACCAGCTCCCAGCAAGTGACTCTGTTTCTGTCTGTAGAGGTTTCAGACAGATCACTAACTACAAGCCTAAAGCCACCCACTCCAAGAATGACCTCCACCTGGCAAACGAGCTGAATCAGTTTCACTGTTGATTTGAAAGACAATGGGACAGTCCTGAACCCATTCCCCATGACCCCATCCACCAGTTCTAGAATACCAAGTCCACCTCCCAAAGCTCAGCAGGGGACTGCGCCTCACAACCATCCATCCCATAGCCCACCCCATCCCCCACCACAATGACAACTCACTCTAATCTGGAGAGAGATGTCAACAGGCTGTTTAAAAGTCAAAACCGACGCTGTCTGTTCCTCCACCCTAAGGCATTGTGCTGATCAGCAGTCTCTGGTGTTCACAGAAATGTTCAACACCTCATGAAGACATGCCACGTCCCAGCTTGCTTCAAGGCCTCCACCATTATCCCCCCCCAAAAACAAGGATCATAGGACTTAATGACTACAGGCCCGTCACCCTGATCTCTGTGGTCATGAAGTCATTTGCGCGCCTTGTCCTGTCCCACCTCAAAAACCCTCACCAACCCACTCCTGGACCCCATGTAGTTCGCCTACAGAGCCAACAGGTCTGTAGACAACGCAGTCAACATGGCCCTTCATTTCATCCTCCAGCATTTGGACTCCTCAGGAACCTACGCCAGGATCCTGTTTGTAGACTTCAGCTCTGCATTCAACACCATCATCCCCTCACTGCTGCAGGACAAGCTCTCAGAGCTGCACGTATCCGACTCCACCTGCAAGTGGATAACAGACTTCCTGTCCGACAGGAAGGAGCATGTGAAGCTTGGAAAACACAAGAAGGCTCAGCAGAGGATGTACTTCCTGCGACAGCTGAAGAAGTTCAGCCTGTCAAAGACAATGATGGTGCACTTCTACACTGTCATCATTGAGTCAATCCTCATTTCCTCCATCAACGTCTGGTACGCTGCAGCCACTGCCAAGGACAAGGGCAGAGATTGGCTGAGAGAGTGATTGGTTGCAACCTGCTCTCCCTCCACGACTTGTTCGCCCCAAGGACCCTGAGGCGGGCAAGAAATATTGCAGCCGAACCTCTCACCCCAGACACAAACTCTTCAAATCCTGCGGGCCGTTATGACCTAGACCTCACACCACAAAAACGGTTTATTCCCATCTGCAGGTGTGGTTCTTCAATAAAGCTGGGGACCACCACAGGACAATTTCTCACAGTTATACACCCCTGCACATCTTTTCTTTTCTTTATTAATATACACTTGACACTTTAATAATATACTTGTTATGTATGTTAAGTATGTTTTAACGTACTCTTATTTGTTTATTTCTTTACCATATTTTACTATACATATTCCTATTCCTATTATTAAATTATGTCTTATATTTGCACTGGTAAGAGGCCCCGGGGTAGACTGAGAACACGCTGGAGGGATTACATATCTCGTCTGGCCTCGGCGTTCCCCAGGAGGAGCTGGAAAGTGTTGCTGGGGAGAAGGACGTCTGGAGGACCCTCCTTAGCTTGCTGCCCCCGCTCCATGCCCCGGATAAACGATGGATGGATGGATATTTGCACTGTGTTTACAGTTTACTGTTACGCACACATCCAACACCTAGCCAAAGTGTAACGTACTTGGCAATAAACAGCTTCTGATTCTGATTCTGATTTAAATCGCCAAAGGATCTTTGATTTTATTCCATATAGGCAAGGTACTTAACAACATTTTTTAAAAATGATCTCACATTTTAATAGTATATGAGTGCACTAGACAGGAAAGCTTCCCTCCTTATGAAAACATCCACATCTGAGTTCCACCAATCTTGTTCAGAGGCAGAGAAGGGTGAGGGGTAAAATAAGTCAGTCTAACTGCCGTAAAGAACAAGCTTCACAACTGTCAATGGCTGTGAAAGATGTAATTTGGCATATGGATGGGAGGGCACCTAAGCGTTTCCAAAAAAAACAACTTATTGCTGCAAGCGGTGGAACGTGTGCCAAATTGCTTACTCCTGCTCTAGCTCAACTTTTCTCACATTTGCAGTCCTACTTCCAAAAACCTGTAAACAGAGTTTGTTGTGTAAAGTCATGTGATTTTAATTGCAGATTTTAACAGAGCAAGCGATGTAACATTAGATTGGAAACAACCAAGGTGAGAGTACAGTTGCCACATCTGAGCTACATACTCCAAACTTAGAGATACCTCCATAGAATGAAAGACCTTGCTGATCGGCCTCATGTTTTGTAAAGTCATTGTACAAAAGATCATACCATTCCTCTGTGACCTTATTTCTGAATACGAATGATTACCTTCAAGTTTCCCCCATGACACATTTGAGCCGGGTATTAGCAAATGTCTGGAAATGAAATAATACAAATATGATCACACAAACACATTCAGACTATGACACTACGTTTCCTTTTTTTCTCAGTTTTGGTGTCACTGACGTACTGCGGTAAGCGTGTTGCCTCACTTCCGGTTCTCAGCGTAGTTGATAGCGTACTTTTCGCAGCTCCAGCGAAAACTAGTGAATTGTGTGACATTCTTTATTATAGCGGCTAATTACCTGTTTTACATTTAAAACACTTGAACACTCATATCACATCTTAATTCAGCGACTTTTCGCTTAAACCAACAGTTTACACGTTGTTCAGTTCTGCTAACGCTAGCTAGCCTCATTTAGCTTAGCAGCCAGCGATGGCGCTCCTCTCTCCTTCCCTCTCTCCTTCTCTCTCTCCTCCTCCCTCCTGCTCAGTGTGTCTCATGTTTAGCCATGCCTCTGCCTCCTTTACTGATACGGGTACATGTAACAAATGTAGTTTGTCTGTTAGGTTGGAGGCGAAGCTCAGTGAGTTAGAGGCCCGGTTACGCACCATTGAAGCTCAGTCGTTAGCTACTGCAGTTAGCCAGCCCAACCCCGTAGTCGGTGCGGGCCAACCAGACTTAGCTCCTGCTAGCCATCCCCCGGCAACCCCAGAGCAGCCGGGAGGCTGGGTGACTGTCCGAAGGAAGCATAGTTCTATGTCGAAGCACACGGGTCACCACCAACCGCTTCACGTTTCTAACCGGTTTTCCCCGCTCAGCGACACACCCGCTGAGAAACCAACTCTGGTGATCGGCAGCTCCATTCTGAGAAACGTGAAGTTAGCGAAGACAGGGGCCATAGTTAACTGCATCCCCGGGGCCAGAGCGGGCGACATAGAATCCCATTTGAAACTGCTGGCTAAGGCTAAACGTAAATACCGTACGATTGTTATTCACGTCGGCGGTAATGACACCCGATTACGTCGCTCGGAGGTCACTAAATTGAACGTGGAATCGGTGTGTTCGTACGCAAAGATGATGTCGGACTCCGTAGTATTCTCTGGCCCTCTCCCTAATCTGGTCAATGATGAGATGTAGAGCCGCATGTCATCATTCCGCCGCTGGCTGTCGAGGTGGTGTCCTGCAAACAATGTGGGCTTCGTAGACAATTGGCATACTTTCTGGGGAAAACCTGGTCTGATTAGGAGAGACGGCATCCATCCTACTTTGGATGGAGCGGATCTCATCTCTAGAAATCTGACCCAGTTCATTAGTGGACCTAATCCATGACCCAGAGTTCAGACCAGGAAGCAGAAGCAGAGTCGCAGTCTTTCACACCTCTCTGCGCTTCCTTTGGAGCAGTTACCCACCCAGTTACCCACCCAAAACCCTATAGAGACTGTGTCTGAGACCACGGCCACTTCAATTATTTAAAGTCAACAGAAGAGGAGTTATACAAAATAACTTAATAAAAGTTAAGGCAACCGATGCAACAGTGCATCAAAACAGGACAGTTAAATGTGGACTCTTAAATATTAGATCTCTGTCATCTAAGGGTGTACTTGTAAATGATTTAATATCAGATAATCATATTGATTTATTTTGTCTTACTGAAACCTGGCTGTGTCATGAAGAGTACGTTAGCCTTAATGAATCAACTCCTCCAAGTTATATTGATACTCATATTCCTCGAGGCACAGGCCGAGGAGGTGGAGTAGCAGCTATCTTTGACTCAAGCCTATTAATAAACCCTAAACCTAAATTAAATTACAACTCATTTGAAAGCCTTGTTCTTAGTCTTTCAAACCCGAGCGGGAAAGCATTAAAGTCAATTTTATTTGTTATAGTGTATCGTGCACCAGGTGCGTATTCTGAATTCCTATCTGAATTCTCAGAGTTTTTATCTAGTTTAGTCCTTAAGACAGATAAAGTTATTATTGTAGGGGATTTTAATATTCATGTGGATGTGTATAATGATAGCCTTAGTACTGCGTTTGGTTCATTACTAGATTCTATTGGCTTCTGTCAGTGTGTACATAAACCGACTCACTCTTTTAACCATACCCTCGACCTTGTTCTGGTTTATGGTATTGAAGTAGAAAATGTAATTGTCTCTCAACAGAACTCTCTTTTATCGGACCATTTTCTAATAACCTTTGAATTTGTTCTACCAGAGTGTACGCCATTAGGCAAAAGTTTCTACACTAGATGTCTATCTGATAATGCTGTAGCTAAATTTAAAGAAGCGATTTCTTCAGGGTTTTATTCAGTACCATTGCTCAATATAACAGAGGACTCCTACGCTAGCTTTAGTCCGTCTCAGATTGACCATCTTGTTGATAGTGCTGCATGCTCACTGCGAATGACACTGGACTCTATAGCTCCTCTAAAAAAGAAGCTAATAAAAGAAAGGAGGTTTGCTCCATGGTATAATCCTCAAACCCGCGATTTAAAGCAAATATCGCGAAAACTTGAAAGGATATGGCGTTCCACCAATGTGGATGAAGCGCGGTTAGTCTGGCGAGACAGTCTTAAAATATATAAGAAGGCACTCCGTAATGCTAGAGCAGCCTATTACTCAGCATTAATAGAGAAAAATAAGAACAACCCTAGGGTTCTCTTCAGCACTGTAGCCAGGCTGACAGAGAGTCACAGCTCTGTTGAGCCGTGTATTCCTATAAACCTCAGTAGTAGTGACTTCATGAACTTCTTTAATGATAAGATTCTAACTATTAGAGAAAAATTTATAATCTACTGCCCTCAACCAGTACCGATCGATCCATAGCTGTAGAACCTGAAATATATTTAGATGGCTTTTCTCCCATCGACCTTCAACAATTGACTTTAACTATTTCTAAGTCTAAACCTTCCACCTGTCTCTTAGACCCGATTCCGACTAGGCTGCTTAAGGAAGTTTTACCTTTAATTAGCAACTCCTTATTAGAAATTATCAATCTGTCTTTACTGACGGGCCATGTACCACAGGCCTTCAAACTAGCTGTAATTAAACCTCTTCTTAAGAAACCTACTCTAGATCCAGAGGTGTTGGCTAACTATAGACCTATATCTAACCTTCCGTTCCTCTCTAAGATCCTTGAGAAAGCAGTAGCAAATCAGCTCTGTGACTTTATGCATAACAATAGTTTATTTGAGGATTTTCAGTCAGGATTTAGAGTGAATCATAGCACAGAGACGGCACTGGTGAAAATTACCAATGACCTTCTAATAGCTTCAGACAAAGGACTTGTCTCTGTACTTGTATTGCTAGACCTTAGTGCTGCATTTGATACCATTGATCACCAAATCCTATTACAGAGATTGGAGCATCTTATAGGCATTAAAGGAACCGCACTTAGCTGGTTTAAGTCGTATTTATCAGACCGATCTCAGTTTGTATATGTAAACAATGAAAGCTCGATGAAAACCAGGGTTAGTCACGGAGTTCCACAGGGGTCTGTTCTTGGACCTATTTTATTTACCTTATATATGCTTCCCTTGGGGAATATTATCAGAAAACACTCAGTAAACTTTCATTGTTATGCAGATGATACCCAGTTATATCTATCAATTAAGCCAGACGAAACTAACCAGTTCTCTAAACTTCAAGCATGTCTTACGGACATAAAAACCTGGATGACCTGTAACTTCTTAATGTTAAACTCTGAAAAAACAGAAGTTATCCTACTAGGCCCAGATCACCTTCGAAATCAATTATCTGACGATATAGTTTCTCTAGATGGCATTGCTCTAGCATCCAGCACTACCGTTAAGAACCTTGGAGTTATCTTTGATCAGGATCTGTCTTTTAACTCTTATATAAAACAGATCTCAAGGACAGCCTTTTTTCATTTACGTAACATTGCGAAAATCAGGCAAATCCTGTCTCAAAGCGATGCAGAAAAACTAGTTCATGCATTTGTTACCTCTAGACTAGATTACTGTAACTCCTTATTATCAGGCTGCTCTAATAGGTCTCTTAGATCTTTACAGTTGATCCAGAATGCTGCAGCACGTGTTCTAACAAAAACTAAGAAAAGAGATCATATTACTCCAGTATTAGCTTCTCTGCACTGGCTCCCTGTTAAATCAAGAATAGAATTTAAAATTATTTTACTTACCTAAAAAGCTCTAACTGGTCAGGCACCGTCTTATCTTAAGGAACTTATAGTTCCATATTACCCAACTAGAGAGCTGCGCTCAATCAATGCAGGGTTACTTGTGGTTCCTAGAGTATATAAAAGTGGGAGCCAGAGCCTTCATTTATCAGGCTCCTCTTCTGTGGAACCAGGTTCCAGTTTCAGTCCGGGGGGCAGACACACTCACCACTTTCAAGAGCAGGCTTAAGACCTTCCTTTTTGATAGCGCTTATAGTTAGGGCTGGTTCAGGTTCGCCTTGGTCCAGCCCCTAGATATGCTGCTATATGCCGAGACAGCCGGGGGACTACCTAGGATACGCTGAGCTCCTCTCTCCTCTTCTCTCCCTCCTTCTTTATGTATTAATCTCCTATTTATGCACATTACTGATTTTGCTTCTTCCCCGGAGTTCTTGTGCTTTCTCGCCTCGCAGGTTCCCAGGAATCGGGGTTATATTTGGACTGTCATCGTGCCACCTACTGAGGCCCTGCTGACACCCACTACTACTACCACTATCATTATTAGTCACATTACTATTATTATTGCCTGTACTATTACGCTTATTGACTTGCTTGTACCCTAGAGTCTTTGTGCTTTCTTGCTTCGCAGGCTTCTATAAATCGTGGCTGTACCTAGACCGTGGACGTGCATCCTGCTACGGCCCTGCTGACACCGACTGCTACCACCATTATTATTATTACTAGTCACATTACTATTACTATTACCTGTACCATTAAGCATTTTAGCTTTACTTCCACCCTGAAGCCCTTTTGCTTTCTCGTTCTGCAGGTTTCCATGAATCGTTGTGGTACCTGGACCGTAGTCGTGCCTCCTGCTGTGAGCCGACTGACACCCACTGCTACTTCGATTATTATTATTAGTCACATTACTATCCCTATTTTCATGGCTATAATTCTACTGTAATAATTGTTGCTGTTATTATAAGTAGTCTTATTATATGAATCATTTATGTCATATACATTGAATGTGTTGTATCTCTGTTATACTGCTCATTCTGTACACATGACATCTATTGCATTCTGTCCATCCTGGGAGAAGGATCCCTCCTCTGTCGTTCTCCCATAGGTTTCTTCCTTTTTTCTCCCTGTCAAAGGGGTTTTTTAGGGGAGTTTTTCCTGTGCCGATGTGAGGGAAGGACAGAGGATGTCGCATGTGCACAGATTGTAAAGCCCTCTGAGGCAAATTTGTAATTTGTGATTCTGGGCTATACAAAATAAACTGAATTGAATTGAACTGACGGTGTACCAATATACGTTCATTACATACATAGTGTCTTTTTAAAAAAAACATCAATCTTCACAGGAACGTAGTTAGGTCTGATGGGTGCGTTGCATGCACATGCTAAATAAGCGTCGGTGTCAGAAGCCAAGGAGCATTGACTGTTGGACGCGTTAGGAGTGAGAAGGGATTGGTTAACATACAATCACATATCCAAAGTTATTCATAAAAGCAATAGAAGTTTGTTGGCATACCTTGAAACGATTGATCAAGTCATATCTTGTGAGGAGCTCGTAGAATACAAATTTTAGAGCGTGGTCTCCACTAGCATCGTTCAGCGCAAACACATCAAAGGACCACATGTCCACATGCTAGAACAGACACACAGAAACATTTCATTAGCACATGAATGTCTATAGACCTGTTCATCTGCTGTTTGCTGTGGTTCCTCATTATTTTCAAAACGTATCATAGATAATAAAACCTTAAAATACCAATGACGATTTAGTCTAAATGTTTTTATACCGATGTAGAATTTAACAACATGCAGATTATTGGTATTCTGCACCAGCAAAAATCTATGGATGTGTGAGTGTGCCTACTTATTGTTGCCTTTTCATGAATAACAAATATTCTAGACGACACACACATTTTCAGGATTTTATATATGTAACAGATATAATTGCACAATGGTGGAACGAATCAGGTGACAGCTTTTATTAAATTGCGACCCTTTTACCAGAGTGTTGCTGTGGGACGGTTACTCTTCAACCTGGTTCATTCCGCCCTCCAAGTCTTTGTTATATTACTTTCTTTTTTGGGGGAATAAAGTGACAGTCAACATATAAACCAGCGTACCGCTGTACTTTTTCCACTTACTAGGTAGTAAGAACCTGTTTATCGCAGCAGCATGCTACTTCAATAGTCAACAGGAATACCACTGACAATCAATTAACTAGCAACTTCAGTTAATGCTTGGAAGGGGACTGCAAGCCTAACTTTGAGCTACAGGGAGGTAGATAGATAATATTGGCAGACCATGGAGGTATTAAGGGGCAGACCTGGGCGGTAATCTCCTAAGTTTTTGCTAGCATTAGAAAGCTAATGTCTCGCTCTCTGCGTGCAGCAGTCAAAAAGTGAGTTGATATGGTTTATTCACGGCATCCTTGTCACTGTATCGCAAAATGAAAAAGTTGCGTCCAGTTATAGAAGATGGTGTAGTTATTATAGTAAAAGAAACAGTATGGGCGCTGGTAAACTATATATTTTTTCAAAAAGCCTTAAAGAAACAAAGGAAGTTCATTTAAGTCCTTGGAGGACCAGGTTAGAGAGTAACCGCCCATCAATAACATTCTAAGAAGTAAAGCAAACATACCCGCAAACAAGGCAGGAGTAATTTCTTTGGCCAACACTACATCTGACATTCTATTGGTTGGATAATTTTGACAAAACAAATCAGAGTCTCGATCTCACAGAAGCAGCAGAGTGTGAGGAGAAGGGCTGAAGCTGGAGCACAGGAAATCTGTGCAAGCAATAACATATCGGACTGCAAGCATACAGTTTGAGCAGAAATCCAAGCGCAAGCAAGGTTGATTTTCAATGTGAGGTCAGGAATAGGAGGCTGAAGAGATCATCAGAAATCATGCTCTCAAATGGAAATAACACACCCTTGAAAAAATTGTGAAAAAAATCTATATCAGCCCTCCATTCTAGAACTTCATTCAGCCGTCCACCTGTTTCAACAATGGGTTAATTTTAAAACTCAGCAATTGCTTGGCAATAAAACATATGTTCAAAACACATTTGGAAAATAGTGGGGGAATTTTCACATCAAATATGAATCTATTAAAAGCTTTCCACCATATCCAAACAAACATACAAACACACATTGATACCTTGAGCACAGTGATGACATCTTGGGGATAACTAAGACCGGCCATGTTGGAGGTTCGTCTGTACATCCTGTCACAGAGATATAACACATAGACACATCCCACAACACAGTGTAAAAAGCAAGATGACGCACGCTGAATGCTACACTGACCAGTATGGTCCGAATTGCAAATTCTTTCTGTTTCCCGAATAAATGATTTCCTATCCCTTAAATGTGCAAAGAGTGTTTGGAATTGGACGTATACATTTTACAAAATTATCAAATTTTGTCAAATTGTCAAATACAGACCCTAAAGGGGGCAATGGTGGTTTGGAATCAGATGCCGAGGGGCACTGACCGAGCATCACTATTTAACAAGTTGGGAGTGAGAACGGGTTAAACACCGCTGCTTTACTCTGTCTTGATAGCATTGGCAGCCGAAGCCTGAACTAGCCTGAATGAAGTTAGAGCGCTCAGTCAGCTACTAAGTATAGTCCAAAATAACTCGGTCCCCTGAGGAGCGAACCATAATCAGACCTCCTCAGGAGGAATTAGTGCTTGCATTGCGGTTAGCCTAACCTGTGCATTTGGAAAACAAAGCACTCTGGGTTCGCTTTGCCCTTTGCCATTGTATTTTAGTCCTCTCAGCTTGCCATGGACAGACTCACACACACTTTCTACAGCTTAATACTTTATTAGATTCATTTTTGAATGTAATAAAATGTTATTAACATCATTAAGGGCCTACAATCCCAGATGACTGTTCCATCAAGTACACCAAACAAGCCAAACCTCTCCACAAAGATGCCAGCCTGCACCGCATGGACGATGCTGCGGAAGCGTGGCTTGTCTTCATTACGGCGCAGCATAAGAACCCTCTGCCGGGTAAAGGTTGAAGCCAGCCAGTCCCGAACCTCTGACGGCACAGAGTCTGACCGGATGTCACCCAGCTCGTCCTCTGGATCCACCAGCCGCCTGCAGGGAGAGACACATTCACAAAGAACTAAAAGCCATGAAAAAATTATCATGTTACTTCTCTTCATAGCTGCTGATTGATGATTTAACTTCATCAGCAAAGTAGATGGTTCTTACTTCACTATTCTATAAGTTCAAAGGAGTTCAAAGTTGATACAATTCATTCGTTTTAATCTTTGCTTTTGTAGAGCGGTCTCATGGTTTGTAACAGGGGCAGAGTTTTTAACAGTTTAATGAATAAAAGCGGCACATGTAAATAATGACTGTATATTTGATCTTGTGTAATATGTGAATATTGTCTGTTTATCATGTGTCTAATTTGATGTGAAGCTACTCGTGTCCCATGTGAAACCAAAAGCTTTAGGTCAGTGATGCTTTGTGTAACAAACTGGAAATCCTAATCTTTTTTACTCACAGTTTCATCACAATATGGTCATTTAACATGACTCTTAACATGTGGTCTTGTGTCGCAAATGTACACATCCATGTGATGGGTTACTGTGTCTCCTGTGTCCCAACTATTCCTTATTGAATTAGGCCTGCATCCGTGTATTGTACAGCAATAACTACACAATGTTGGGTTAGCTACTTGAAACGGTACTGAGCTAAGCTACCAGTTACTTATTACTTTAGATGAAGCTTCAATACACTGAAACTACCCCCAGAGAAATGTAGCAAGCTAAGCTACAGCAACATGGCAATCTTAATTTAACTACATAAAAAAAATGTTTTACATTGAAGTCAAGACAGTTTCATTAATATAAAAAATACATTATCATATCAATAATCACCACCAACATCACTTCCTTTCCGTCCCAACCCTCTGGTGTATCTGTATTCCTTTGGCAGAGAGGTCGGAGGCATTAGGACTGGTACATGATGTTACCCTATAGAAAGTGCTTCTATCGGATACACATACTCGTCTGTGCATGGCGGTGGCGTCACTTACTGATCCTTAGCAGTTTACTTTCAGACCACAGCACAGAGCTCTGCTGTGCTTGAACTTCGGAATGCTTAAGAAAATGAAGCTTGTGTAGACGTTATCACAACACTTGATCAATAAAGAGCAGGGCAAACAGCAAGCTGAATCTTGGGTTGGCTTTCACCTGCTGGCTAGCACCCGAACCCTAACCGTGGTCAGGGTCCGGGGCTTCTGGTGAAGATGAACCAGTAGGAGGGGCCAACTTTGAGTTTTGTGTGTACAAACTGCAACTGGAAAAATGCTATTACCAATAGTATCACCATCATCATTGTGCTTTTACTCTACTACAAATGGAGGACATAAATTAATGCTCTTAATACTTCACGCTCCACCTACTACTCTGGCATCATCCAATCCGGTTCCGCCAACCCCAAGGTCCTCCTCTCCACAAGAAATAAACTCCTCAACCCATGAACAGTCTAACCAACTCCTTCACAGTAGAGAAATGTAACTCCTTCCTGTCTTTCTACAAAGCAACAATTGCAACCATAGACAACAAACTGGCCAACCGTGTCAATCCCCCACTTACCGACCGGTCACTCTCCCAATTCTCCCTCATCTCCCCATCAAATTTCAACAAATCAGTCTGGCATGAAGACTCCAACCTGCGACCTGAACCCCATCCGCTCCACTTTAGTCATAGCTTGTCTCCCGGCCCTAGGCCCGCTCCTCCTCTCTGTCATCTGAATACAGACCCATCTCCAATCTCTCTTCTCTGTCTAAAATACTGAAATGCACTGTTGCCTACCAACTCAAAACCAACCTGGACTCTACAAAACATGTCAATCCGGATTCAGATCTCATCACAGCACAGAAATGGCCCCAATCCAAGTCACCAACGACCTTCTCCTCTCTTCAGATGAACACTCCCTCAACATCCTAATACCACTCGACCTCAGTGCAGCGTTTGACACCATCAACCACTCCATCCTCCTCTCCTGGTTCAAATCATATCTCTTCGACCACCGTTCAACAGTTCATTTGCATCAATAAGTTCAACTCTGACACAGCCCCAGTCTAAAGGTGTCCCCCTTAGTAACATCATACGCTACCACGGTCTCCATTTCCACTGCAATGCTAACGACACCCAGCTCTACATCTCCACCATCACCAACTGCCTCACAGATTAAAAAAAACATACTTTTTGTACGACACAGTTCATGTTTAAGGATGAGTTGATAAAAGCAGAAGTGAGCTGAAATCTCCTTGCCTGGTTTCCTCATTGTATAGCGATTCTAGGACTGAGGCGGCGTACTCCAGGTTTTTCTTCAGGTCCACCACAGATGCCTCCCCCCTCTCCAGCTGCTTTACAAGACAGCGCAACCTGCAACACATAGGGTCACACCGATATCAGCATCACCACTTCATTTAAACCATTGCACATGCTTGATTTTAGAAAGAAATATACCAGACCCACAGCGTGTTACAAGCAGTACAACTGTCCCTTACATTGAGATGATGTCTTCAACCTTTGACCTTTCATCCATAATGTAAAGAACTTAACAGATAATTTTAGAATGTTCTAATAATCTGTTTGACCATTAGCTATATGCTATAAACATTGTCTTGTCTTTATTTAAATGAATGAAATAGAGGCTAGGAGTCACAGTTGTTAAGCTTTACTTTGAAATTATTATGAAGTGCCTTTTAAAATGGAACTAATTCCTCTGGGAACTCATCTCTAAAATTTCTATCCTTAGGCAAATCCCCACACATAATTTGGGATTGATAAACAATAAACTTGGCGAAATAATATGAGAGAAATTCAAGAGAAATTCTTCGTCAGTGCGGACAGTATGTTGGCAATGTTAATGTCAAGGCAGCAGTCCCATTTTATTTTACTACAAAGCAAAATATAGAACTCTTTTAGAAAACTCCCTTCCTTGCCGGATGTAGTCTGACTCACTGGATATAGACTGTGGGAAGAAGTCTGTCTCAAGCCACATTTTCATCCACTTCCATTCTCTTTCATCCTCCTCCCCTTCCCCTATTTTCAGATCTATTTTGCATGGGCTCCATGGCGGCATCGTCTGCTTGGAGCCACCCAAGATGTTTGTGTTTAAAGAAATACCATGTTTTTCCCCCAATGGAAGAATGATCATATTTGCAGCCAGACCTTTCTTTGGCACTGAGACAGCGCTGTGGAGATGGGCCAGGCCATGTGAAACACAAAGGTGTTAATGCTCAATGCGTTTGTTGCCTTACTCTAGGAAATATTTCCATTCATCACAACTTATGGCATATGGCATGTGGATGATACATTTACATAACACATCTCGAAATGACTAGGAGAACCAAAGGCCAGTTTATTTCTCGCACTTTGTGTTTCTGTTTCTGTGTGTGTGAATGTGTGACCTTATGGCAGTCTTCTCCATGGCGTCGGGGGCGTCAGGGATCGGCAGCTCATCCGCCAGGATATCTTCAGCGCTTCGCGGGTCAATCAGAATTCCTTTGAGTTCAGTGACGCCAACGCCAGCTGTGATGGCGGTGCATAGTGCATTCTGGGACCGTGAGCCTGAACAATTTGGAAAAAAACAAAGATCCTTTGCTTGCATTTTCATGTGTGTACAACAGCAATGCTTGCAATCTGCCATAAAACGAAAAAGATAGCTGCAGGAAGTGGACTGGAGTGAACACAGTAAAAGCTGCTCTCTTATACAGCCACAAGTCAGAGAATAAGATGTAGGATTAGCGCCGCTGTTGGAAAAAAAGAAATCTGAGATTTAAAGAATGAAATTATAATATTGTGTGTCCCCTTCGCTTTAAGACTGCTTTGCAAGTGATAGATTCATGCCTGCTCAGATGTACATTGGCCCCTCATGTGTAGAAAAACCTACGCCCTTGCTTCAACCTCACCATCACATCATATCTACCTCTATGACGCACGTCAAAATAATAACTTGAAATAGAAAAAAGGGTACACTTTGGTAAACTCACGTGCCAAGCGGGCCAGTGGATGGTGGTTGCTCTGCCCCGCCTCATTGGCAACTGAAAAGAGAAGAATTGGAATTTCTTTGATTTAACATTATCATTGATAATTTAAGTCAGATGTTTAAAGGCCTCAAAGAGCCATTGTTCAGCACCACCTCTCTTGTCAGATTAGACGTCTTCTCAGAACTGTGCTAGAGTTACAGACTGAGTTTGTTTGACATATCCCATACTCTCCTGGTGCACCTGTTACTGTGAGGTAATCCTCACCTCCATAATTCTCACTAGTACATGCAGTTTGGTGACCTCATATTCATTCCCAGGATAACTCTATACAACTTCAACCTGTGCAGAGGTTTAATCACCAACAGTAACCAGAAATGTGTTATTATGTGTTGTTCACCCGGTTATTTCAGTATTTTCTTGTCTGTAAGACTTTGCACAAAGGATACCATATCTCCAGATTACGATTAATGAAAAAAAAGACAAGAAATTAAAAAACAATTTCAAGAAAGTACCTAACTGTGTTCTTTACCAGAAAAAATATAGAATAAGGTATGACCCAGGAGGACACCTGTCCCTCCCCCCACCTAGAACGAGCAGAGGGTGTGTGTGTGTGTGTGTGTGTGTGTGTGTGTGTGTGTGTGTGTGTGTGTGTGTGTGTGTGTGTGTGTGTGTGTGTGTGTGAGAGAGAGAAAGTGAAGGGGGATGGAAGTACAGCTGGAATCAGGCAGAGAAGGATGAGATAAAGAACAGCCACTTCATTAGTGATAATGAGTCCCTGAGCTCCGCACCCTAACAACTGACAACACACCAGTCGAAATGATGTCACAGTCACTTCACATCTCTTCTGGTTCCCATAGAGACAGCAGTCAGTAAACACAGACACACTGTACAAATGGCATGGCCTTCTGTTCTACTGATGTTAAGGCAAACATGTATCTGATTCACAATAATAGTTTTTGTATCATGTTATGTGGTGTGTTTTCTTTGTATTCATATTTGTGTGTCATGGTAAGCAAAAGAGCAGCTCTGGTTCTGATGGGCTTGTCAGTGAAGGCAACCCAGGATGGCATCAAAAGATCTATTGCACATGCCAGGTTGCTTGTTTTATTGATCTGGGAACTATTTTTATGCACAGATCTTTTAAAAAGTAGTTCACCTAGACTCTTTCAGACAGTTGTTACTATAGACCAGACTTCCAACCCTTTTAAGAGTTGCCCTTGGTAGGTAGGCTGGAATGAGGGCCTGCTCTGCCAATCCGAAAATGCGCTGTGCCATCGCTGTATGAATGGGTGTGAATGTGAATGAGTTGAATGGTCTAATGCTATACAAGTACAAATACAAGTCCATTAACCTTATGAATGAACCTTATGAACTTACATTCATACCTATTCATATACCAATGGAACAGCCTGCAGTAGCTAAGTGTTAAGTGTCTTGCACAAGGACACATCAACATGGACTAGCGAAGCTAGGGATCAAACCGCCAATCCTAAGATTGAAGGACGACCCTGCTCTATCACTGAGCGACTGTCACCACAATGTAAAATGAGAATTTTTTTGACCAGACGCCATGTTAAAAATCAGTCGAGCCCGGGCCAAGCACCGCCCACTGGATGGGGACTCCTCTGCTATGATTGGTAGTTTTCTTCAGGCGTGGCACCAAAAGATGTTTTACAAAGAGCATCTCTTATACTATTGTCAGGATACAGTGACACCTTGTTTTCATAAAAGTTACTAACTGTTGCTTCAAAGTTGTACAGAAACATATTTTCTATTTATCTTTGTTTCTCTTGAAGCACACGCCACAGATGGAGGAAAATGTACCGGTAAAGCAGCTACAATGCAAATATAATACACTTTATGTAAAGAACACCTTCTGTTCAGCAACAGCAGCAAGCAAAGCCTCTCTTTCTCTCTCTCACACACATACAGACACACACACACACACACACACACACACACACACACACACACACACACACACACACACACACACACACACACACACACACACACACATCATACCTTACTGAAACAAGGAGTCTCTTACCGATGGTGAAGCTGAAGCCATCTATGCTGAAAGTAGCACTCCGACACTTTTTAAATCCCTGTTTTTTTGACGTTGGTTCTGTCATGGTAGCTCCTGATGTGCACTCCTCTGCACTCTGTCTGTCAGTGGGTGAGGGGGGGGGGCTGTTCCCTCTGAGTGCCTGTAACCCTGGCAGTGCTTGTAGTCCTGCTGGAGGCTGTAGGTGCTGAGGAGCTTTCAGCACCTCTTGTTTAGGGGAAATGCTGTCTTCCTCCTCCTCCTCCTCCTCCTCCTCCTCCTCCTCCTCCTCCTCCCTGCTCTTCATCTCTCAAGGCCAGTGTGATGCTGCAGGAACACTCACAACAGCAGCTCTTTCACTTCGTCTCTCTTCTGTGTCTCTCTAACCTCAATCATTCACAGCTGACTCAGCAGCAGATATGTGTCTCGTTCTCCCCTGTGGTGTACTACTTCTATGATAAAGTATCTTCCTCCCTAACAACCTCCTTGTTCAGTTGTCACATTATTGTATCATATTGTAGGCTTCGTATTGTAACGTGTATACATACATAGTGTCTGATGTCAGAAATGTTATGGAATCGTCATATTTTTGTGTCAATCCATCAATCACTTGTTTGTAATTTACCTAAATATTTCCTCATTCCAAAACACACACATATACACACACACATCCTTGTCTTTGTGGCATTGTAAGGACACCGGGTAAACCCTTTCTAAAGGTGGTTTGAGTTGACATAAAGACAGATACACTTAAAATGATCAATCAGAAAAAGAAGAGTCCCATGACCAGACTTGGAATGCCTTAATGGAGACTTTAGGAATTTAGCTATTAGTGAGGTCAATATGTACACACTGTTTTTTTTTTTCATTCTTTCTGAGTACCACTTTACACACAGGTCAGGTTGAACCTTTTTTGGGGGAACCACTAACTCATTTGACTATCAAGGTGATTGCTTTGGAACCATGAGGCAGCATGATATTCATTTGCTAGAGCTTGGAAAATTGTGTCAAAGTTTAGGTCCTTTTAAATAATTGTACATTTTGTACATGATAGTCAATTTGAGAGTACTGATAAAGATAAATGAAAATATTTAACTACTAGAGAGTATTATTATATTATAAGTCTCTTAACCTGCTGCACCAGAAGTGTCCCTTTGTGAAGGCTCAGGAGGGTGTTCCAGACGTCCTTCTCCCTAGCAACGCTTTCCAGCAGGTGTTCCCAGATAACGAGATATGTAATCTCTCCAGCGTGTTCTCGGTTTACCACAGGGCCTTTCACCTGTTGATGTGCCTGGAAAAACCTCTAAAGGGAGGCATCCTGATCAGATGGCCTAACCACCTCAGATGGCCTAACCACCTCAGATGGCGGCTCTACTCCGAGCTCCCTCTAGATTCCTGAGCTACTCACTTTGGTCATACAAGAACAGCCAGACGGCTTGTAGCAATGATCCACATAGCCTGTATTCCAGCAGTACCCCCGACAGGACTCCCCGAGGGAAAAGGTCATACGCCTTCTCCAAGTTCACCAAACACATGTGGACTGGATGGGCAAACTCCAACGACACCTCCAAAAGACCTGCAGGGGTAAAGAGCTTATCCACTGTTCCATGGACAGGACAGAATCTGCATTGCTCCTCCTGAATCTAAGGTTGGACTATCAGACTATCGGAGGAAGGGTTGGTCGGGTTCAACCGCTCAACAATATCCCCAGTGGATCTGCAATTCTCCTCCTCTGCTGAACACAGCCTGTCAAGACATATTTTGCATCTTTTTATCTTGCAAATATCAAAACAATGGGAGAAGTAAGAAATTGTGACAAAATGAGATAAATGGATAATTTATTTCTAATACGCCTGAACTCACGGGGGTCCCGAACGAGTACCGCAACTTCAAGGAGCCATTCAATAAATCCAAAGCTATGTCCCTGCCTCCTCACCGTCCATATGACTGCGCCATCGACCTTTATCCGGGCACTTTTCCTCCCAAGGGTCGTCTATTCTCCCTGTCCACGCCTGAAAGGGAGGCGATGGATAAATATATAAACGACTCTCTCGCAGCTGGACTCATCCATCCCTCATCATCTCCTGCAGGGGCAGGGTTCTTCTTCGTGGGGAAGAAGGACAAGACCCTCAGACCATGCATAGACTACCGTGGCCTGAATGAAATCACCATTAAGAACCGCTACCCTTTACCTCTCATCAATACTGCATTCAAGCTCCTCCAAGGCGCCACCATATTCTCTAAGCTCGACCTCCGCAACGCCTATCACCTGGTTCAGATCCGAGAAGGAGATGAATGGAAGACAGCCTTCAACACACCGAAGTGATGCCCTAGTGATGCCCTTCGGTTTGACTAATGCCCCCGCCGTCTTCCAGACCTTGGTCAATGACATTCTCCGGGACATGTTGGACCGACATGTCTTTGTGTACCTGGACGACATCCTTATCTTCTCCAAAACCAAGGAGGAACATATTCACCACGTCCAGTCTGTCCTGCAACATCTCCTGGAGAACTCTCTATTCGTTAAGGCTGAGAAATGCGAGTTCCACGTGTCCACCGTTTCTTTCCTGGGTTACATTGTGTCCGGCGGTAACATCAAGATGGACCCCGCAAAGGTCGCCGCTGCCACGTCCTGGTCTTCTACTGATTCCCGCAAACAGCTACAACGCTTCCTGGGGTTTGCCAACTTCTACCGGAGGTTCATCCGGAATTACAGCTCTGTCGCCTCCTCTCTCACCGCCCTCACATCCTCCAAGATTCCTTTTCACTGGAATCCTGCAGCCGAAGAAGCTTTCCAAACACTCAAGACCAGGTTCACCTCGGCACCCATCCTCCAAGTTCCTGACCCAGACCGACAGTTCGTGGTGGAGGTAGATGCCTCCGACGTAGGAGTTGGGGGCGTCCTGTCCCAGTGCTCGGCTACCGACCAGAAGCTGCATCCCTGCGCTTTTTTCTCCTGTCGGCTTTCCCCCGCCGAGAGAAACTACGACATTGGGAACCGAGAGTTACTAGCGGTGAAGCTCGCCCTAGAGGAGTGGCGCCACTGGCTGGAGGGAGCCAAACTTCCATTCTTGGTGTGGACCGATCATAAAAACCTAGAATATATCCGCACCGCCAAGAGACTGAACTCCCGACAGGCCAGGTGGTCTCTCTTCTTCACGAGGTTCCACTTCACTCTATCCTATCGCCCCGGTTCTCGCAACATCAAGCCCGATGCCCTCTCCTGCCAGTTCCAGGAGGTGGAGGAGCCATTCCTGGGTCCTCATCGCGGTCCTCCATTCCTGGGTCCTCATCGCGGTCCTCACCTGGGAGATCGAGGAATCAGTGAGGGCCGCGACTGAGGGTCAACCCGGTCCCAGCGCCTGTCCCCCGAACAGCCTGTTCGTCCCTAAAACCGACGTTCTCAAGTGGGCTCACTCCTCCAAACTTACTTGCCATCCGGGCATCCAGCGAACCCAAGACTCCCTGCGACAGCACTTCTGGTGGTCCTCACTTCCCGAGGACACCAGGGAGTTTGTCAACGCCTGCCCGACCTGCAACCAACACAAGCCCCCTCATCAGGCTCCGGCGGGCCTCCTGCATCCTCTTCCGGTACCCCATCGTCCATGGTCATACATATCCCTGGACTTCGTCACCGGGTTGCCCACATCCGAAGGCAACACCGCCATCCTGACGGTGGTTGACCGGTTCAGCAAAATGGCCCACTTCATCCCTCTGCCTAAACTCCCGTCTGCCAAAGAGACAGCCGAATTCATCTCCATCCACGTCTTCCGCCTACATGGGATTCCGGTCGACGTCGTCTCTGACCGGGGTCCCCAGTTCACCTCCATCTTCTGGAGGGAGTTCTGCACACTGTTGGGGGCCACCGTAAGCCTGTCCTCTGGGTTCCATCCACAGTCCAACGGCCAAACAGAGAGGAAGAACCAGGAGATGGAGACCGCCCTTCGATGTCTGGTCTCCAGGAATCCTGCCTCCTGGTCCCGCCAGCTGATGTGGGTGGAGTACGCGCACAACACCCTGACCAGCTCCGTCTCATTTTCAGTGCGCCTATGGCTTCCAACCTCCTCTGTTCCCCTCACTGGAGAAGGAGGTTTCCTGCCCCTCAGTCCAGACCTTCTTCCGCCGCTGCCATCAGACCTGGACGAAAGCCCGAACAGCCCTGCTTCGGTCCGCCGACCGCTACTCGAATGCTGCCAACCGACACCGCACTCCAGCCCCCATCTACCAAGTGGGGGATAAGGTGTGGCTGTCGACCCGGGACCTACCACTGCGGGTAGAATCCAAGAAGCTGGGGCTGAAGTTCATCGGTCCCTTCGAGGTCGAGAAGGTCATCAACCCAGTGGCAGTAAGGCTCAAGCTCCCCAGGTCCATGCGCATCCATCCCACGTTCCACGTCTCCAGGGTGAAACCAGTCCGGGAGAGCCCCTTGATGCCGGCGGCTCCTCCTCCACCACCTCCTCGCCTCATCACCACCTGTCTACACCATCCATCGCCTGCTTCGCTCTCGCCGCTGGGGTCAGGGTATCCAATACCTGGTGGACTGGGAGGGATACGGTCCTGAGGAGAGGTTGTGGGTTCCAGCTCGTCACATCTGTGATCCTCGACTCATTGTTGCTTTTCATCGGCAGCACCCAGACCAGCCCTCCAGGAGAAAGACCCCTGCCAGAGACACTCAAGAGGCGCCCGAGTCAGACAGTGAGGCCTCGTCATCCGGGGCCGAGGAACCCTTCCTCCAGAACCCCTCCACCCACCCGACTGAAGATCCGGACTCCACGGCCTCGGAGGAGTACTGATGACCCACATCAATGTAGTACATTGATGTGGGTCATCTTCATTCCCTAACAACAAAGCCCCTTGGACTCATTGGCGAGGGCCCAATCATAGCTGCTCGTTTAATTATAATTTTTTTTCCTATCTACGCCGTTTACTAGGAGCTGAGGTAAAAGGCGGGGGGGCTGTGAATTTGTATGTGGTGGCCGGATCGGAGGGCGCCGAAAGCATGCAATTCAGGGAAAAGCGAGCTGTGAAAACCCAACGATATAGCTTGGGGTCTGGTGTTTCCCAGTATTTTCCCTAATTGAACTGCTACAAGCAACCAGTGGCTTTAGATGCCAGTATAACATGGTATGTATAAAAAGTTGCAGCCGAACCGCAAGGCCAGGTTGAGGATCAGTAACAAGTAGCCGTCCAACTTGATGTACAGGAAGAAAGACTAGGCGAAGTTTTGAAAATCAGCTGTTTGAGTGCAAAGGGGCAGAGAGCGGTTAGCAATTCCCTGGACATGTAGGGATTTCAGGTGGATAGATTAATTAATTGAGCAAGTTTGAGGCGAGATTCTGTAGCCTGAGGGAGTGACGGGGGGATGGTCGGGCTGGTGCGACTGGAGGTGATGCTGTCGCTAAGGTGGAACTGTTAGGTGAAGGAAAATAAGTTGGAACTGGCTGCTGGCAGAGCTGTGGAAAAAAAGGGGAGCATTTCAATTGGGATGGGTAACGTTAGTGGGGGTACAGGTGTAGGAAGAGAGTCCATTGGCTCAACAGTGGATTTCTGTTGTTGGAGTGGTCAGTGACGCTGAGTTGCCCGGAGTCGAGTTGGGAGGAACAAAGTCGGCAGAGGTGGATGGGATATGAAAAGCAGAAGCAATAGAACAGGAAAGGATGCTGGGATGGAGGGATGAATGTGCATGGGTTGATAGTGAAGTCCGGGGAAAAGAAAATTCGAGGTGAGATGTCTGGGACAGAGGGAGCTTGAAGAGGGCAAGACAAGACCTGACCCTATGAAATGGCAGATGTCAATAGCTGGGCTTCTCCGGCCGTGGGATGCATCATAATGCCATCTGCGTTGCGGCTGACGTGCCGCGAGGAACCAGGAAGTGCTCTGGAGGCTCGAAGAGCGAGAGTGGTGATGTGCTGTGAGAACTCAAACCTCAATTTGACATTTGAGACAGAAAATAAAGATGATAGAATGGTAGAAGATATGATGATGATGATGATGATGATGATGATGATGAAAAGAAACAAGATGCGAAATCTGATGAGATAAAATAAGATATAAGGAGATAAGGACAACATGTGCTTCTTGACAGCAAGGATCTCCTCTATTTCCCACATCCATCTCTTGAATGGTTGGCAAATAAAAATGAACACAATTAAATCAAAGTAAGTCAATCTGTTGCACAAGAATGTCGGATCTGAGCTGCTTGTTCACTAAAGTGATGTCATAGGCACATTTAAAATGATGTTCATCAAATTTACTCAGTGCTAAATAGTTTGGTAGTTACATTTACTGTACGCTCTGATGTCGTCATCATCATCACTTTATTGGGCATAACACAATAGTAGTCTGTGACATACTAATGCATTATGTTTGCCACACACCTGATGCACCTCAGCAGCCCCTTCTGTTGGCTCAGGTGTAAACACACAAAAGTGGGAAATGGGAAGCTAGGGGGACATGAGCCTCGGGTATAGGCTATAGATTATTATTATTATTTTCAACTGTACGCCATAACTTTTTTATTTGTAAATATAAACAATAAATCAAACTTTATTTAAAAGATCTCTGAATCTGCTTGTTTGATTTGGAGAATATTATTTTACAGGGCAAACGAATTAAATGTTCACTTTCATATGTGTAAAACAAATGAGCGTCTGAAGCGCTCCGTCCTGCTCTTTGGCAGAATCAGCCGATGGCTGAATGAGCTGCCCAGCTGCCACAGTTCCTCATGGAGCGGGTGAGAGGGATTGTCCAGGATGGCTCCGAGTTTGGCCTTCATCCTCCTCTCACCCACTGACTCCAGACTGTCCAGCTCCAGACCCACCACAGAGCTGGCTTTCCTCACCAGCTTGTTGAGCTTGTTGGCATCTCCAGTCCTGATGTCGGACTCCGTAGTATTCTCTGGCCCTCTCCCTAATCTGGTCAATGATGAGATGTATAGCCGCATGTCATCATTCCGCCGCTGGCTGTCGAGGTGGTGTCCTGCAAACAATGTGGGCTTCGTAGACAATTGGCATACTTTCTGGGGAAAACCTGGTCTGATTAGGAGAGACGGCATTCATCCTACTTTGGATGGAGCGGATCTCATCTCTAGAAATCTGACCCAGTTCATTAGTGGACCTAATCCATGACCCAGAGTTCAGACCAGGAAGCAGAAGCAGAGTCGCAGTCTTTCACACCTCTCTGCGCTTCCTTTGGAGCAGTTACCCACCCACTTACCCACCCAAAACCCTATAGAGACTGTGTCTGCCCCACGGCCACTTCAATTATTTAAAGTCAACAGAAGAGGAGTTATACAAAATAACTTAATAAAAGTTAAGGCAACCGATGCAACAGTGCATCAAAACAGGACAGTTAAATGTGGACTCTTAAATATTAGATCTCTGTCATCTAAGGGTGTACTTGTAAATGATTTAATATCAGATAATCATATTGATTTATTTTGTCTTACTGAAACCTGGCTGTGTCATGAAGAGTATGTTAGCCTTAATGAATCAACTCCTCCAAGTTATATTAATACTCATATTCCTCGAGGCACAGGCCGAGGAGGTGGAGTAGCAGCTATCTTTGACTCAAGCCTATTAATAAACCCTAAACCTAAATTAAATTACAACTCATTTGAAAGCCTTGTTCTTAGTCTTTCAAACCCAAGCGGGAAAGCATTAAAGTCAATTTTATTTGTTATAGTGTATCGTGCACCAGGTGCGTATTCTGAATTCCTATCTGAATTCTCAGAGTTTTTATCTAGTTTAGTCCTTAAGACAGATAAAGTTATTATTGTAGGGGATTTTAATATTCATGTGGATGTGTATAATGATAGCCTTAGTACTGCGTTTGGTTCATTACTAGATTCTATTGGCTTCTGTCAGTGTGTACATAAACCGACTCACTCTTTTAACCATACCCTCGACCTTGTTCTGGTTTATGGTATTGAAGTAGAAAATGTAATTGTCTCTCAACAGAACTCTCTTTTATCGGACCATTTTCTAATAACCTTTGAATTTGTTCTACCACAGTGTACGCCATTAGGCAAAAGTTTCTACACTAGATGTCTATCTGATAATGCTGTAGCTAAATTTAAAGAAGCGATTTCTTCAGGGTTTTATTCAGTACCATTGCTCAATATAACAGAGGACTCCTACGCTAGCTTTAGTCCGTCTCAGATTGACCATCTTGTTGATAGTGCTGCATGCTCACTGCGAATGACACTGGACTCTATAGCTCCTCTAAAAAAGAAGCTAATAAAAGAAAGGAGGTTTGCTCCATGGTATAATCCTCAAACCCGCGATTTAAAGCAAATATCGCGAAAACTTGAAAGGATATGGCGTTCCACCAATGTGGATGAAGCGCGGTTAGTCTGGCGAGACAGTCTTAAAATATATAAGAAGGCACTCCGTAATGCTAGAGCAGCCTATTATTCAGCATTAATAGAGAAAAATAAGAACAACCTTAGGGTTCTCTTCAGCACTGTAGCCAGGCTGACAGAGAGTCACAGCTCTGTTGAGCCGTGTATTCCTATAAACCTCAGTAGTAGTGACTTCATGAACTTCTTTAATGATAAGATTCTAACTATTAGAGAAAAAATTTATAATCTACTGCCCTCAACCAGTACCGATCGATCCATAGCTGTAGAACCTGAAATATATTTAGATGGCTTTTCTCCCATTGACCTTCAACAATTGACTTTAACTATTTCTAAGTCTAAACCTTCCACCTGTCTCTTAGACCCGATTCCGACTAGGCTGCTTAAGGAAGTTTTACCTTTAATTAGCAACTCCTTATTAGAAATTATCAATCTGTCTTTACTGACGGGCCATGTACCACAGGCCTTCAAACTAGCTGTAATTAAACCTCTTCTTAAGAAACCTACTCTAGATCCAGAGGTGTTGGCTAACTATAGACCTATATCTAACCTTCCGTTCCTCTCTAAGATCCTTGAGAAAGCAGTAGCAAATCAGCTCTGTGACTTTATGCATAACAATAGTTTATTTGAGGATTTTCAGTCAGGATTTAGAGTGAATCATAGCACAGAGACGGCACTGGTGAAAATTACCAATGACCTTCTAATAGCTTCAGACAAAGGACTTGTCTCTGTACTTGTATTGCTAGACCTTAGTGCTGCATTTGATACCATTGATCACCAAATCCTATTACAGAGATTGGAGCATCTAATAGGCATTAAAGGAACCGCACTTAGCTGGTTTAAGTCGTATTTATCAGACCGATCTCAGTTTGTATATGTAAACAATGAAAGCTCGATGAAAACCAGGGTTAGTCACGGAGTTCCACAGGGGTCTGTTCTTGGACCTATTTTATTTACTTTATATATGCTTCCCTTGGGGAATATTATCAGAAAACACTCAGTAAACTTTCATTGTTATGCAGATGATACCCAGTTGTATCTATCAATTAAGCCAGACGAAACTAACCAGTTCTCTAGACTTCAAGCATGTCTTACGGACATAAAAACCTGGATGACCTGTAACTTTTTAATGTTAAACTCTGAAAAAACAGAAGTTATCCTACTAGGCCCAGATCACCTTCGAATTCAATTATCTAACGATATAGTTTCTCTAGATGGCATTGCTCTAGCATCCAGCACTACCGTTAAGAACCTTGGAGTTATCTTTGACCAGGATCTGTCTTTTAACTCTTATATAAAACAGATCTCAAGGACAGCCTTTTTTCATTTACGTAACATTGCGAAAATCAGGCAAATCCTGTCTCAAAGTGATGCAGAAAAACTAGTTCATGCATTTGTTACCTCTAGACTAGATTACTGTAACTCCTTATTATCAGGCTGCTCTAATAGGTCTCTTAGATCTTTACAGTTGATCCAGAATGCTGCAGCATGTGTTCTAACAAAAACTAAGAAAAGAGATCATATTACTCCAGTATTAGCTTCTCTGCACTGGCTCCCTGTTAAATCAAGAATAGAATTTAAAATTATTTTACTTACCTACAAAGCTCTAACTGGTCAGGCACCGTCTTATCTTAAGGAACTTATAGTTCCATATTACCCAACTAGAGAGCTGCGCTCAATCAATGCAGGGTTACTTGTGGTTCCTAGAGTATATAAAAGTAGGATGGGAGCCAGAGCCTTCAGTTATCAGGCTCCTCTTCTGTGGAACCAGGTTCCAGTTTCAGTCCGGGGGCAGACACACTCACCACTTTCAAGAGCAGGCTTAAGACCTTCCTTTTTGATAGCGCTTATAGTTAGGGCTGGTTCAGGTTCGCCTTGGTCCAGCCCCTAGATATGCTGCTATATGCCTAGACAGCCGGGGACTACCTAGGATACACTGAGCTCCTCTCTCCTCTTCTCTCCCTCCTTCTTTATGTATTAATCTCCTATTTATGCACATTACTGATTTTGCTTCTTCCCCGGAGTTCTTGTGCTTTCTCGCCTCGCAGGTTCCCAGGAATCGGGGTTATATTTGGACTGTCATCGTGCCACCTACTGAGGCCCTGCTGACACCCACTACTACTACCACTATCATTATTAGTCACATTACTATTATTATTGCCTGTACTATTACGCTTATTGACTTGCTTCTACCCTGGAGTCTTTGTGCTTTCTCGCTTCGCAGGCTTCTATAAATCGTGGCTGTACCTGGACCGTGGATGTGCATCCTGCTACGGCCCTGCTGACACCGACTGCTACCACCATTATTATTATTACTAGTCACATTACTATTACTATTACCTGTACCATTAAGCATTTTAGCTTTACTTCCACCCTGAAGCCCTTTTGCTTTCTCGTTCTGCAGGTTTCCATGAATCGTTGTGGTACCTGGACCGTAGTCGTGCCTCCTGCTGTGAGCCGACTGACACCCACTGCTACTACGATTATTATTATTAGTCACATTACTATCCCTATTTTCATGGCTATAATTCTACTGTAATAATTGCTGCTGTTATTATAAGTAGTCTTATTATATGAATCATTTATGTCATATACATTGAATGTGTTGTATCTAAGAACTGTTATGCTGCTCATTCTGTACACATGACATCTATTGCATTCTGTCCATCCTGGGAGAAGGATCCCTCCTCTGTCGTTCTCCCATAGGTTTCTTCCTTTTTTCTCCCTGTTAAAGGGGTTTTTTAGGGGAGTTTTTCCTGTGCCGATGTGAGGGAAGGACAGAGGATGTCGCATGTGCACAGATTGTAAAGCCCTCTGAGACAAATTTGTAATTTGTGATTCTGGGCTATACAAAATAAACTGAATTGAATTGAATTGAATTGATGCCACCACCCCAGCACACCACAGCAAAGAAGAGGGCGCTGGCTACCACAGACTGGTAGAATGCCTTGAGCAGTTTATTGCACACATTGAAGGACCTCAGCCTCCTCAGGAAGAACAGCCTGCTCTGTCCTTTCCTGTAGAGGGCATCAGTGTTGTGTGTCCAGTCCAGTTTATTGTTTATCTGCACCCCAAGGTACTTGTAGGACTCAACCCTCTCCACTTCCCCTCCCTGAATGAAAACAGGGACAGGGGGGCTTCTGTTCCTCTGGTAGTCCACCACAAGCTCCTTGGTCTTGCTGATGTTGAGCTTCAGGTGGTTGTTGCTGCACCATGTGATGAAGCTCTCAATCAGTCCTCTGTACTCCTCCTCGTTGTCCCTGGTGATACATCCAACAATGGAGGAGTCATCGGAAAACTTTTGGAGGTGGCAGGAACCAGAGTTGAAGCGGAAGTCCGAGGTGTAGAGAGTGAAGAGGAACGGTGCCAGTACAGTTCATTGGGGTGCGCCGGTGTTGCTGATCACAGACTCAGAGACACAGCCATCCACCCTGACGTACTATGGCCGGCCTGTGAGGTAGTCTGTGATCCAGGAAGTGGTGTCGGGGTGCAGGTTCATCTCCAGCAGCTTCTCTCTCAGTAGGGAGGGCTGGATGGTGTTGAAAGCACTGGAGAAGTCAAAGAACATGACTCTCACAGTGCTTCCCGGCTTCTCCAGGTGAGAGAGGGCCTTGTGTGTCAGGTAGATGATGGAGTCCTCCACCCCGATGTGTGGCAGATAGGCGAACTGTAGTGGGTCCAGGAAAGCTGTAAGCTGGGTCCTCAGGTGCCGCAGAACCAGTCTCTCCAGGGTCTTCATGACATGTGATGTCAGGGCCACAGGTCTGTAGTCATTAAGACCGCTGGGACGACTCTTCTTCGGCACCGGGACAATGCAGGACGTCTTCCAGAAAGTGGGCACCTTCTTCAACCTCAGGGAGAGATTGAAGAGGTGCCTGAGAGGAGCTGCCAGCTGTCCAGCACACACTTTCAGCAACCTAGGGCTGATGTCATCAGGTCCACTGGCTTTGCTTATCTGAAGCCTGGAGAGCTGATGCTGTACCTGGATGGTGGTGAAGGTGGGGCTGGGTGGTGAGGGGGTTTGAAGGGAGCTGTGAGCTCCTGGCCGTGGGTGAACAGTTGTAGGGGGGGATGGGGGGAGTGGTGGGCTGTCCTGGTCCACATCTGTGGAGATGTTGTTGATGTTGGTCTGAAGAGGGCTAGTGGGTGAGGGGGGGGCATCCTCTGGTCCTAACAGTCTGCTGAGAGAGGGGGAGGTGGCAGAGGTGTAGATGGGAGGGGGAGCAGAGACCCCAGCAGAGGTGTGAATGGGGGAAGAGGTGTTGGGTGGAGACCTAGCCTCACTATCGGAGCACACCGGGGTGGGGGTAGTGTCGAACCTATTGAAGAATAGGTTGAGCTCCGATGCGAGTGCTAGGTCACCCTGTACTCCAGATGAAGGCAGACTGCAGCCTGTCATCATTTCATTTTATTATGTTATGTAACAAGATAATAATTACTTAGAAGATCTGTCAGGTCACAAAAACACTGACAGACCAGTCTTAAACACAAGTTATGAGTTATCAATAATTAAATGTATATCAGTTCTACAGACTCTATTTGGCCAAAACAAACACCAGGTAATTTGTGCTGCAGGAGGTTCCATTGAGCCCTGCTGTGGTGCTGCATTCCTCTGCCTTTGTTAGGCTGACCTACGGAGCGACAAGACCATAAGTGAGGAGGCAGGAGATAAAGCAAACCCTCAAATGTGGGCATATATTTAGAAGAATAAACAATGTTCATGGTATACATCATAGAAATCACAGCCGCATGTGACAAGATCGGATAAAATGCAGCATGTTATATAATTCTCCCTTGGGTGCTACCAAGGCCAGTAGTGCTTTAGGACGACATATTTTACATGCTTTATCCAGACAGTGAAACATTGAAATGCATCACAACATAATTCTAACATTTTATAAATGTACCCATTTATAGTTAAACCGTCTAAGATACTGTATATTCACCATCCCCTACATAATCCAGAATGACCGTTAGTGAAGAAAGAATGCAATTAATTTGATTCTAACATGCTACAATGATGCCCAGGACAAACTTATGAGATACAAGAATTGTTATTCACTTTAGATTAGATATTTAGATTTAGATAAGCTATTTTGCATGCCAAAACTTGTAAAGAAAGTTAATTTATTAGTACCATCGAAATCAATGCTGATGTCCCCCAGTATGTCATGCAGCCTTGGTCTGGGAATGGATGAACCAGGTTCTGCTGGTCAGAGCACCTGGCATTCTTGCCTTGTCCTGTCCTGTCCTCATGCTGACACAAAGGGATGTGATCATACACAACTATTTTTTTAGATTCGAACTAATCTTAGATTAAATTAATCCTTGTTAGTGCAACCCAGGCTTTTTATATGTGCTGTTTACAGCAGTGTTCCACTTTGAATTCCCACTGCATACCTACTGTACATTCCTTTATAAACGGCAGCATTTTGCAGGAAGTAAGTATGTGTGGGTGGTAACAATGGAATCAAATTAACACTTCAGGAGATAAATAAGTAATTTGTGCTTATTACTGTTCACTTTCCTACTGTTAATAATAGTGTGCTTATGTAGTTTTAGCCATAGTAATACTTGCTTAAAAAAGGAAGAAGACACTGAACAGATGAGAACCATACATTTACTTTAGATATGAAATCGTACAGTTTATGTCTTTGTTTACCCATGAGTGAAGGACAACGGTCTGTTCAGAGCTGACAGGGAGGAAGAGTTTAACTGTGATCTCCCTGCTTCACTATTACTTCTTCCAGTTACTTAGACAGAAATGAGATGGGCTGGGGCATATTGTATTTTGTTGAGACTCAACCAGGCAGAAATGAAGCTGCATGCTCTCTTGGGTGTATCGTGTGGAAAAGGCTCAATGAGGATATTTATATATACGTCCTAATTTTTTGGTCAAGTAGGGGTTTTGTTTCAAATAAGTTGGCACACTATACATAACCTTTAGTGTGGAAATGTTACAGGATTTACAAAATAACCTAAAAAGCCCATGCCCCCTTGGGCTGGAACTGGACCAATCTGGACCTGCTGCCAGTGGTGGAGACTACAGTATTAGTTGTAGCAGAAGCAGCACTAGTGGAGGGACAGACACAGGCAGAGAGTGGTGTGTGTCTGCTCTCTTTATTAAATCTTCCTCTGAAGTAAATTGAATTTAGGCTGTTTCCTTTTCAGAAAAGCACATGACCATCCTGTGATTCTATGTCGGTCAGTCAGCTGAACTGTTGTCAGTGTGAGGATTAAATCCCGGCTATACTTTGCAGAGTCAGTTTGGAGCAAAATGCATCCAGTCCCTTGGTTCATGGCAGTGCTCCTGGCAGTTGGTGCCTCTGAGTTTTGCTGTGCCGGACCTCTCCATGCCCAGTGCAAGGTCGAATGGTATGCTGTATTTCTATTGTACTTTATTATCACTACTCATCAGGAATGCCTTACAATACAATTCAAATTTTGCCCTTGTCCAGCCTAAATTGTTCTGAAATGTGAGTATTTGATGAGTGTGTATAAGAGGTCTTGATTCAGGTTCTAGTGAAATATTCAGTTATGCATCATTTTATTAGTGTGGATGAGTGTGTGTATGTGCTCATTGTTCCCCTTTCCAATGCGGTTTTACTGTATCTGGCACATTACAACGTTATATAACGCATTGATGCACCATATATGGGCAAGTGCTGTCTTTTTACTTTGAGTATATTACTTGGTATTGAGAGAATCCACAGTGAATTGTCAAATGATTGCCATTCTTGTAGCAACTTGCCACTATCATTTTGTATTGAATCTAATACTTCCATTATTACAATTGTGTTGGGGAGGACAAAATAACAGGAACAAGAAAAGTAAAGGCCAGCATGAGCCAGCAGAGGCCATACACTCCACATACCGAAGTGACTATTGCTTCATGCTGCTATCCCCTGGATGGCGCTACAGGGAAGGCCATGATGTAATTTAATGCCAGCGCACTTCATGGCAATCTGCCCATCAAATCTTGATATTACCTGTGTGCAACTGGAAGCTGTGGCCTGCAAAAGGCTCTTGAGGCCTTGTGTGGACCATGAGTGTTGCCAGTAAATCTCATCCCATGAGCACAAAGCACCAGTATCTTGTAAGTTATCACTTACAAAAGCAGCTACATAAATGGTTTAAGGGAAAATTGTTACACTGTAATCACGCTAGAGTGAGATCATCTCCTCTGTGACACATTATCAATAAAAACAGAATATGGATTGGATTTGCAATGGTAGTTATTTGATAGCAGTATATTATTATTATTATTATTATTATTATTATTATTATTATTATTATTATTATTATTATTATTATTATATACACATGTTCTTTTATTTTTATATCAAATAATTAGACATTTCTGAAGTTTCCAGTCAAAACCACTATGTATGTATTTGGGAATAAGTAAGGATCCTATGATCACCATATAAACTATGATTACAGACCAATTAATTAATTAAATCAGAGAGCAGGACACTGAGATGTCCTTTCTTTTGTAAATAGAAATGTCCTTCAGCTGAGCTTCAACACTGAACATAGACTGGGCCGAAACAGTATTACTCATAATTAATTGGTCTGACTTTTCAGATACCCTGCCCTAAGAGAAGTAAAACAGGTCAAGCTCCCGTGTGAGATGAAATTATATAACTGTGCAACTTTTCTTGAATTCGTCATTATCTTATATGAAGATTTCAATAAAATAAAATATAAAACATTTAAAATTAACAATGGAGAAATTATAATGTGCACAAAAAAGGTAGGTACTGTTGTCATTAAAATACTGCTTTCATATAAGCGGCAATATTAAGTCAGCCTCTGAAAGCATTCATATTTAGGCTGAAAGAAAGGTGTCATATAGCCAAACAACAGCACACACAACAAATTTCCACTAGATGGGGCCATTTCATTTACTATGTGCAGTGTCGTTTCAAGAAACCTGAGTACTCACATGGACGTAAACGCTCATTCAGTGACGGTACTTGTTTTTCTCATGCAGGTACTTTGGGATACCATGTGGAGTGGTTTATGAATCCCTGGTCTCACAGATTAACAAGTGGAGAACCATGGCTGGCTGCACCATGGGAGGACAGCGGTGCCTGTACAAGGTGTGTGTTGTGGCATGGCTCTATGGAGGACAATAATAGTCCTGAGCTTTAGTCCAAACTATAACAAGACTAAACTAGTCGATGGATTGCCACAAACTTTTGTACAGACAATCCTGTTGCCTAGTAGGGAGTCAATCCTAATGACTATGGCGACCCACTGACTTTTCCTGTGGTTCTGAACTAAATAACCTAACAAACAATTACATGGATTGTCTCGTAATTTGCTAAATATATTCAAGGTCTCTACAGGATGAATTATAATGGTGATGATACTCTTACTTGTCTTCAAATGCCATCAACAGGTCAAAGTTTTCAAGTTTTCTGTGAAATATCTCAACATTTACTTTAAGAATTGCCAGGGATTTTTTTCACAGTTCAACACGGCCCCCAGACAATTAATCCTAATGACTTTGGTAATCCTCTGCCTTTTTTTCATGGCATGGACATTGAAATATCTATGCCATGAAATTTGGTACAGACTTTTAAATGGTGACTGGTTAATAGGTGCATTTATAAAGTGCTTTCCTATTTGGCTCTCTTTCATCCATTCAAACACACACTCACACACTGATGGTAGCTCTTTTCCTGCCAGATCAAAATTTGATAATTGAGTTTCCCACAACAGCTTGTAGAGTGTTGGATTTCTCTGTGTAGTTGAAAAATGTATACACACATATAGTCATACTATAAACATTATGTTAATATTGAGAATGGTTATGGTGTGCCAAATTTCAAATAGTAAACTCCTGGGCAGCTTAATCTACAATTGTATATCATAATTTATTAATTGATTCAGATTAAGAATACTTTCTGAATATATATATATATATATATATATATATATATATATATATATATATATAGTATTTTTATTTAACCTTTATTTAACCAGAAAGACGTTTTTCAAGCGAGATGCACACAATATTTAATTCACATAAAACAAACTATTAAACTAAACTATTTCGAACAACAAACATGCAAAAGTAAAATATTTCAAAACAAAACACACAGTACCAACAGCAGTCATATCCCCAGTAAGGCAGACAGGGGGACAAAGATCTAGCTCTGGATGCACTTACACAGTGCAATTGAATCAGCCTCAAAGCCTTTCACTAAGTTTTTAAAAGCTTATTAGGATCAACCTACCCCACTGTAAGTCTGTCTTCAGGCGGTTCCAGGCTGCAGGGGCAGAGAACATAAAGGCCTGTTTGCCCATTTCAGTGCGAGCATTGGGGAAAGACAGTAAAACGGTGTAATTCGAGCGCAAACAATAATTACTAGTTTGGGAGGAGAAATATCCACTAAGAAAAGAAGAGAGCAGACTAAGGATAGACTTATAAATAAATATGTGCCACTGAGTGAGTCCGCAAAGACCAATGAAGGCCAGTGAATTCATCCTCCATGTTGCTCTGGCATAAAGGATCCCATGGTGGGTGAGAGCTTTGCCGCCTGTAACAAACCTGTGGTGCTGTGGTACACAGTATCCAGCCAATACAAGCGTCGGGCAGAGAC
This sequence comes from Anoplopoma fimbria, assembly GCF_027596085.1. Lineage (NCBI taxonomy): Eukaryota > Metazoa > Chordata > Actinopteri > Perciformes > Anoplopomatidae > Anoplopoma > Anoplopoma fimbria. The sequence continues at coordinate 10,377,959 of NC_072469.1, forward strand.
AACAGATCACCACAGTCAAGCAGTAAAATGTGTAAACAACTAAAGCTGTCAAATAAATCTAGTGGAGTAAAGTTAATCTCTGAGATGTGGTGGAGCAGCATAAAGTATAAAGCAGCATATAATGGAAATACACACGTTATTCCGTCCTTCACAATAACATGACGTGCAAATGACATGAAAACTTCAAGGGTATACACCATCTGCTTCCCCACCAGGAGACAGAGAAGATGTCCCCGAGCAGACAGGCTCTTTGGGGATGGAGTGCTGTTGGGGGGCAGGAAGCTTGGCACTGTAGGGGGCACAAGAGGGGGCAGCGATGGAAAAGGTTTTTCAATAACCATAAACAATCATCCATACATAAAACTCGTACCATGTAAGTACCATGTTAAAAAAGTTAGTTAGCTTAGTTCTTGGATGCTGACAGCTTTGAAACTGCTCAGGATGGGAATCCCTAACACTATCTGTACTTTCCTCAATTGTAGTTAACTACATTTGTGAACTTTTGTTATTAAGGCGATTACATGAATATGTAACAGTGAGACAGTCTGAAAAAATCAAGACAAATATGAACCAAATAACTAAAGTTCATGTAACGCTTCACTAAATGACGTGTAAGAACTAAAATTGTAGCCAAATCATGATTAATCTCATCCTACGCATTAAATAACATGGAGAACAGACATTTAAAGGCCAGATCATACCTTTGTTCTTGTGGAGAACTGTGTGGTTAAAGACACACAGATACACACACACACTTAGGGTTGCATCTTTTCAGGCTTTTATCTACTTCTTCATATTGTAAAAGATTATTTTTAATAGTTAATTCCTCCCAGGTAGTACTTTCTGTCTAAATCCATTCACATTCACGCAGGAAAGGCATTTTAGCTATATATTTAAATGGGTTAATTGTCATCATTTTATTATTTTCAATAGAGGCCTACTTGTTGAGGGGTTTAACCAAAAACAATAAAAACAATTAAGTTAATATAAAATTAAGTTATCATTTTAATAAGTGAACTGAGTTTTATGTCACTGGCTTTTAATCAAAAACTATTTATTCTCTCTGCAGCTGCAGTCTTCCTCTGTCCACTTTATAGCCGCCAAACATTCCACTCCCTTTAAGAGGAATGTGGACGACATCAACTTCCGGCTGGTCTCCTATCACTTCTTCACTTGCTGTCACGTTTCGGTAGGTTTTCACTCCACACTTAACCACTTTCTCTTCCCTTCTTCCTCTCTCGCTTTCTGTCACCATCTGTTTCCTCTCCGTCTCAACTTCTTACAGTAAAGTTTTTCCTTTCATGGTGTCTGTCCATATTCTTGTGTCTATCACCTTTTGCTTGAGTCTGATTCTGTGCAGCCTTGTCTTTTATTTAACACATAAAGCTGTAACCCTGTCTGTAGGCCATGTCCATCTCTGAGAACTGGTATGCCATTAAAGACCACGGCACCAACTACTGCAACCTCTACAACCTCATTGAAGGTAAGATCTGACAACAGTATGGTGATGAAAAAACGGATAGCTAACACAGATGTATTAGTATTATACTCAATTGAAATAAAATCTGATTAATAAATGTACTGTGAGTGAGCTCGTTGAACGTTGTTTGGGAGATTCTCCTCATGTCAGATAACTCTTAAAAAATAATGTTCCCCTTTAGGTGCGAACAACAAGAGCGAAAGACAAAGAAAAACTTATACAACCACATAATTGTCCAACCAGCTGTCTCCTTATATTTTCAACTCTTATCTGTACCAACTGTATGGACAAATAAATGAACGTCATGCAAAATGCTTTAGATGCATGCAAGCATGTATTTATCAATGAAATGAGGAAACTTATGAGGAAATGTGTCTGGAGATTCACCAGACAGAAGAATCACTAGTGTGATTATGATATATTTACACTGATTACAGTAACCATAGTTACTTTCTACATGCACTCAGGAAAGAGGAGTGACGCTGCTGCTAGAGGAGCCGCTGACTGAGTTCACTCTGGGCAGCAAGTCTCTCAAACGGTCTGAAAGTCACAGAGAACAGTGAGAGAGTCTCTAAGTTGCCAACACGGTGTGTGTGTGTGTGTATGCGTAGTGGTAGTAACGCCAAGACTGTTACTTCCATAGCTTGATGAAGCCATCGGTGTTACACGTTCCTCATGTGAAAAGAGCTTTACCCAACATTAAGCTGCATTTAAACTTACAGTGTGATGCAAAGTTCAGTCTTGTCTTCCTCTGTGGACAGATGCTCCTCATACCTGTGTCTCCTTTGTTGAACAGGAAGTGGTCTAACTGAAGCCAGAGGTTATAAAGAGGTCACCAGTGACTTCCTGTGTACCCAACGATCCACTGCTAACTGCTCCATCTACTGACCAAAGACCATCAAAGTATATCAACAGTAATCTATTACAGTGTAGACGTTTTGATGCTGCTTGTTACTGTTGTATTTGGAAGTTCGATGTCTTGTTTCCCTTTAGGAACTAATACATAATGAATTCATTAAAACAGAATTTAGTCTAGTAATTGTATGTATTATTACACACTGATGATACAAGTTAATTCAAGCTAATGGACCACCTTAATCCTATTCCAACTATGACATGAAATCTGCTGATAGAAATAATGAAAGGTATTAAGTCTTATTCTGGGTCCTTAGAATAATTTATGGTTTCATTAAATTGTGTCAGATATAACTAATACTAATTACCAGCTGTGGCTTATGCAGCAGGTACCTGTCATAGAGTGAATTTGCCATGTTGTTAGGTACCTTACTTGGGTGATCAGTCAAGAGTTTATTGAATTTATCTCATCTACTTATAATTTCCACAACTGAATTTAGATTGTATTTTTTAAGTTTACTGATTTTGTTTATCTGCATACCCTATATACCATGTATTGTATGTCAAGCAACTACAAGGAACTGTCACTTTGAGTTGGATTTAGCAGTCCCTGTGGACAAAAATGGTGTTTCTTGTTTCCGAGCACCAAAATGCCTTTATAAATCCTCTCATTTTACTGCAGCAATGTCTGACAGTTAACACCGCTCAGTCCTGTTTCTGGTTTAACTGTACCTCCCCTCCCTCCAGCGGCTCCAGCAATACAGCTTGGTCTCCAGCAGCATGGTGTCAGTGTTGGATCCCAGCGGGGAGCAGAGGAGCAGCGTGGTGAAGCTCTTCTCCTGGAGGAGGAGGAGACGCTGCTGCTGGCAGCGGAGCTCTCCTCCACCTGCTGGAGCTCCGACTGCTGGTTGAAGGCTGCATGTCCTTGCTGATGATCTTGTTTACTCACGTATAAATAAAGAGACATCAGCATTAAATTGAGACTGTTTCATAACCAGTGTTCCTCACAGTAACTTTAACTCTTATTGTATAAAATAGGTTGCATGTTGGTGTAGTGGTTAGCACTGTCGCCTCACAGCAAAAGGGTCCCGGGATCACTTCTGTGTGGAATTTGCATGTTCTCTCCAGGTTCTCCGGCTTCCTCCCACAGTCCAAAGACATGCAGCTTAGGTTAATTGAAGACTCTAAATTGCCCCTAGGTGTGGATGTGAGCGTGAATGGTTGTCTGTCTATATATGTCTGCCCTGCGACAGACTGGTGACCTGTCCAGGGTGAACCCTGCCTTCGCCCATTGACAGCTGAGATCGGCTCCAGCACCCCCTGAGAACTGGATAAGCAGGTTACGGAAAATGAATGAAATGAATGAATGTATAAAATATATTGGGATTCTCCATAACATTCTCAACAGCATCAATGATTATATCAGTAAATATCAAACTTCCTGGTTCATGACCTCCAACTCACCATGTTTTATTTCAAGGCTGTACTGTGGCTCTGTCTGTCTACCAATAAACCAAATAAAGTCACCAACATCATTTTGGGTCTGAAGTCAGCAGGTGAAAGTTTGACGATGTCCTCTGTCTTTCTTGTTTGCTCTGGTCCCTTGGTCAAAACACGAGCGAAAAAGAAAACAGCACTCGCCAACAGAGAGCCACTTGGTGTGAATATAGCCGTGGATACCGCTCAGAGGTGAGTCGCAGTCTGACGAGGGGCATCATTCTTTATGACACCTAAACCAGTTTTCGCTCTTAAAAATGATGGTGGAGTGAGGAGAGCGGAGGGAGCCACCAGGAGAAAATACACCCTTAGCTGCATGTGGATTGCAGGGCAGCTTTTATTAAGGGAGCAATATGCTCAGCTGGGCTTTGCCATCCATCACTAAGACTGCCCCCCCCAACACACACACACACACACACACACAAACACACACTGTGGCTGGAGCACATAGTGTCAGTTCTTTCAGGGCTGAGCAACTGACTGGCAGGCGCTTGGAACATCCTAGACATCCTGCCCTGTAGCATAACACAATAATGTCTGCAAGGCCATAGTTACATGTTGCAGAAGGAAATTAGACATTTTGTTGTGCTTTTCTCTACATTTAAATCAATTTAGCAAACAAAAAATTAGGATATAATAATATTAATAATAATAATAATAATAATAACAATAATTTGCAATGTTATGTAATCCTCTGTATTGTTACTGCAACCTCAGGTTAACGGATGATAGGGACAGATAATGTATTTGCATCTTTTGTACCAACATTTAGTTGTGCCTACTGCCTTATGTTTATTCATGTTCAATTCTAATGGCCTTTTGGGAGAATATTGACAGTAAAAACAATAATGCAAATTCGGTAAACCCCCCACAATAAAAAAAGGACAGGTTCTGTCTTAAGACTCACTGCTCATATTTACATTGTGATCATTTGTCCATACTGCCAATTAACGGATCCCTTCCAATTTAAGTTATGGGGGACGATGGGGGACGATTTTGCCCTTTCAAGGCAAAATATATTCCAAATCTGAAGTTCATGTGAGGGTTAAGCACTCTGACTTCTAAAGAGCAGCAAACACGCCTTGAGCAGCTACTTTGCCAGAAATGCAACAGAAGAGCATTGGGTGTATCTGTGTATAGGGCTGTCGTAGTTGAAGATGTAGTAGTAAGTAGTTAGCCTTTTTCCTTCATGCCATGAGCAACCCCTCAGCACAAGCCGTTATCCACACAACATGACACAATAAACAGAGTTGGTTATGTTAATATAGCTTTGATAAGGCTGTACGAGAGTGAATAGTGAACAGTTAGGCTGATATCCATGAAATTTTACTACACAACATTTTATGCTACATTGTGTTTTGTGGATCTCACATAGGATCTGACGTGGGCATTTGGTGCTCTGCCACAGAGGAATGGAAGTTAGAAATGTTTTCTTCCATTTTGACATTGAAATACAGAGTTGCTTTGTGATTGACCTCGTTTCATCTAATGGCATGGGTACATGTTGAAGGGTATTTTTCAACCTGTATCATTTTTATTTTATTTCTGAAATTGGAACAGTATTGAGGGAGAACGCTTCAAACAGGATAAGCTCTCTTATTCAACACCAGAACCGAGAACGCGTAACATCGTTTGAATGTTTAGAAAGTAAGTAACCTACTAACGATCACATTCCACGATCAAATTTGCTCACCTCCAGCATGGATTCCATCTCGCTTTCTCCTTCCAACAACGATCTTTTCGGAAGGGACCAGAACGAACCAGTCCAATGACTCCCAGACACTCCCAAAAACTTGGCCACAAGATCCAAAGAAACCTCCGCAACCTCGGTGATCCATACACAGCCTTCTGCATTCCAAAACTCAGTCAAGAAGAGAGCGAGTTCAGCAAGCCCTTACAAAGTGCCTTCCATGGTCTTCATCCCGCCCGGTTAATCTCTTCTTTACTTGCAAAACTACCACAGTTCACCCGGCGAATCCTCAGCATCTCCCAGTTCACATCCCTCATCAGCTAAGAGAGGACAAGTCCATTCAAGGACCAAAAAACGCTGCCGTAATTCCTCGACCATCACCCACAAGGAAGATGCTAGCTTCCCGCCGCCATTCCAACCATTCCGGCCTCACCACACGCAGCCGGATGCTTCGTCGCAGCCTTTTTTAATCTCTGACTGGACCGCAGTAACTCTTCACAAAGCACCAAAAGAAATAAGAATTCCTTTTCACAGTTCGGATAGAAAAGCAAAACTTCAATTCGCTCATGATCATCTGCAATTAACCTCACTTCTTAAAGGTCTTTTAAGGAAAGAGCCCAAACAAAATCCTTGCCGTCTTCCCCTCACCTTCGACTTGCTGCCTGCCGTGCATCCTCACCATCCGCTCCAAATACAGCAATCCTCACATTGCATTAACCTTAGAAGCCATGTTCTCCCTGGCCTTGTTTAGTTTCCTTAGATGCTCCGAGTTCACTGCCTCAACCCTCATATTCGACCCACGCTACCAAGCCTGCATATCTGACTTATCTTATTTCACAGAAGACACCATGACATTCTACTTAAAGCTAACCAAAACAAATCAATTAGGCTGTCTACGTCCGTCTTTTCTTTCAAAAAACAGTCACCGCTGCGCCCTTTTGAGACCCTTTCAACCTACTTGTAGTTCCGGAAATCCCAGAGCTTATTGCTAACGGATCCACTCTTCATCTCAGAATCTCAGAAGTAGCTACTAGATTCTGGTTCCATCAGCACCTCCGCCATATTCTCTCCTCGTCAGGTATTTCTCCCGCCCTATACTCCGGACAGTCATTTAGGATAGGAGCCGCCACCTCATCCTCCCATAACGGCGTCTCAGAACATCTCATCCAAATCATGGGCCGCTGATCGTCTCAAGCATACCAGTTAAATTAAATTTAAAAAAATTGTAAAGCCCAAAATCACTATTATTATATTAATATATACATTTGCCTCAAAGGGCTTTACAATCTGTACACATGCGACATCCTCTGTCCCGGAACCCTCACATCGGCAAAGAAAAAAACCTTTTAACAGGGAGAAAGAAGGAAGAAACCTATGGGAGTGCGACAGAGGAGGGAGCCTTCTCCCAGGATGGACAGAAATGCAATAGATGTCATGTGTACAGAATGAACAACATAACAGAGTTACAACACATTTAATGTATATGACAAAAAGGAAAAAATTAAGACTACTTATAATAACAGCAGCAATGACTATAGTAGAATTATAATAATGATATAGGGAATAGTAATAGTAATGTGACTAATAATAATTAGTAGAAGTGGGTGTCAGCCGAGTCACGGCAGGAGGCACGACCACGGTCCAGGTACCACAACGATTCATGGAACCCTGCGAGGCGAGAAAGCACAAAGCCTCCAGGGTAGAAGTCAAGCCAATAAGCGTAATAGTTCAGGGAATAATAATAATAATGTGACTAATAATAATAGTGGTAGTACCAGTGGGTGTCAGCAGGTCCACAGCAGGAGGCACAACCACGGTCCAGATATAACCATGATTCATGTCAACCTGCAAGGCAAGAAAGCACAAGGACTGCGGGGAAGAAGCAAAATCAGTAATGTGCATAAATAGGACATGAATACATAAAGATGGAGGAAGAGAAGAGGAGAGAGGACCATCCGCTACATCCGCTACATCCGCTCAGATCTCAAAGATCTCCAATCCGCTCAATCCTATCTCAAGTAATTGGAGTTTTTGGGGGTTCGTTGTGCCCAGGCGCCATGGCAAAACCCCCGACACAAAGCTCCCCACAACTCAACTGACAGACTAGACAGAATTCGTGTTCAAGCCTCGCAAACCATTCATGTCTCATTAATAAATTGTTAAACGCATTCCGTTGATGGTGTGGTCCTTGCTAGTGAAACAGTTATTAAATGTATTCAAGCTTAAAGTGGTGGAATGTAAGTAAGTACATTTACGGTGCACAATTGCTCTTGTAGCTGGTTTTGCGGCTGCCAGCAACGGTTGTCTTCTTCAATACTAGACCAATTTTGTGGGTCTGTTCGAAGAGACATGCTCCCTGTGCTAAAGGTTCTCTACCAAACATGTTCACTGCATTCTTGAATTTCTCTCAGAAGCTAAAAATCCAGTATCGTTTGGGTGCTGGATCATTCAGGGAATGGTCAGGTTACTGCTCACTGGAGCAGGGAACTCTGTGAGACACACCCATAGTGAGCATGACTGGCTGGCATTTCACAAGCCCTGTCCTTCACAGTGACTTACTGACGCCCTGTCTATGAAATCACATACACATTTTGAAGTCTTCTGCATACTGCTAAGAAAAATCATGTAACTGAGTTCCACTCAGTGCTGTTTCTCTATATTATTTAAAAAGGTTCCAATGATAAAACAGAGATTTGTGTCTCATAACTAACTCTGCTCATCAGACTTGCATTGGGAGAGGGCAGAAGTAGGTCTGACTTCAAAATAGCTTCGGCTCTCAGAGATCATTTTTAATTGACAGTTTTCTGACTGGCTGACACGTTTTATCTGCCCCTTCTGTGTCCGTGTGTGAATGCCTTTTACTCCACCCCAATCTGTCCAGTTTGAGGGCTACTTTGCATGCGACCAGCATTACTGCGCATGTCAATATTGTTTATTCAAGAGTAAAATGCATACCGTTTGAAATTGTCAGTGTTGTTGCTGCATATGTTTTTTTTCTTCTTTATTTTGACACAACAGGAATGAGGACAAAGAACCGCCCAGAAAATACACACCCATCCACACAAACACTGTCTCCTCCTCTCCCCTTTCTCTTGCTCTTTCTTTCCATCTCTCTGCCTCACTCTCCCCTTTCCTCTCTGTCTCTCTTTAGTTCAAAGGCTGCCAAATCCTTCCCAAACCAATTAAAGTGTATGTAAGGTCCTCAGGGGGCCCCTGTGGTGACAGTACAGGGTACGGAGTGGCAAGGGGTCTGAAGAAGCAATCACAGTCTCCAGTATTCAACAATATCAGAGAGGAACAACAACAGCAGGCCATAAATCAGCCCTGGAACAGTGAATAGACATTGACTTGTTTGATATGGGACGACAAGAATAGTTGCTGGTTAAAGGAAACAGGAAACATGCACACAAAATCATATAACAGAGGAGGCCCCACCAAATGTACACAAGTTTGCATGTTCCCAAAATAACTGGGGTGAGTTGGCTATCTAACACCACAGGGATGTGGAGACATTAAAAAAAAGTAATTCATTATTATTTTACATCTATCTTTCTAAAACTTTGAAAATAGACAGGCTGGTTGGTTTTCATAGTTGCAAAGTGGGTAACGTGCAATTTTCTTTAAATGCTACCTTCACCTTTATGTTCAGCATTGTAACTAAGGACTCTACTGGATGATACAATAGGTGTACGTATGTCTCTCCTGCCAGTTTAGCGATAGCGAATGTCTCTAAATACTTTATCACCCCTCAGCCTCTAGACATGTAGCCATCCCATTACTCAGCGGACTCTGTGGTCACTCATCTCGGTCTAAATGTATTGGCTCCACAGTGGTGGACTGAACTCCCCACTGAAGTCAGGACCGCAGAGTCACTGTCCATCTCTTGCTGCAGGCTGACAACCACCTTTTCAGGTTACATTTCATCATGTGTATATTAAGCAAACTGTTTAATTTACTCATTCAATATATATTCCAGTATATGTGCACTCTGCACCATTGCACTACTGTATCATTGTTTACAATTTACAGAAACACCCTGATTTTTGGACAATGGCAAACGTATCGTCTTTCGATTAAACTGTATCATGAAGATATTTTGATTCACAATTATGTCTCAATTGATAATTACAGGCACAAAACTAAATTTTCTCAAAAAAACTGAATTGATAAGAATTCTGCCTCAATACCCCAATATAGATAAATAAAACATTTTCTTAATCATGCATGTGTGCATGTATTTAAATCAGGTAAGACTTAATTTAGAGTAAAACAATAATTTATTACACATGCATGATGAGATGAAAAGTGGATTGTCTGAGGGAGGTTGTGGCAGAATCTGGTTGGTTCATTTTAATTCAGTAGAAGCCGCAGAGACAGAGAGAAGGATAGATTTTTCAATGAATGAGAGTGTAAAGAGTGTCTTCCTAACTTTCACAAAGCTTCATATGGGTGGCAGTATTGACTTATTTTTCTATAATTGCACTTAAAACTGTTATGTTCATTTTCAACTTAATTACTTCATATAATTAGAAAATATTCAGTACTTTTAATTATCAGGAGAAAAAAAACAGCAACAACGAAAACAGTCTTCACCATGTTATTATTTCATATAGACGAATTAACAGAAATCATGTGACATTGTGATATATATCATTATCGAAATATGAGTGTAGAGGATTCTCCCATAGAGGATTTCATGGCGATATATTATAGACCTCCACAATGCTACTGTCATATATATCAAACATATACAATATAATATAAAATATACACTGGTGTCTTCAATTCAATTCAATTTATTTTATATAGCCCAAAAATCACAAATTACAAATTTGCTTCAGCGAGCTTTACAATCTGTACACATGCATCATCCTCTGTCCCGGGAACCTCACATTGGTACAGGAAAAACTCCCCTAAAAAAAACCTTTAACAGGGAGGAAAAATGGAAGAAACCTATGGCAGAGCGACAGAGGAGGGATCCTTCTTCCAGGATGGACAGAAATACAATAGATGTCATGTGTACAGAATGAACAACATAACAGAGTACACATTCAATGCATATGACATCAATTATTCATATAATAAGAGTAGTAAGCACAGTAACAAAGGAAAAAAATTAAGACTACTTATAATAACAGCAGCAATGAATATAGTATAATTATAATGATGATAAGAGCAGTAATGGTACAGGGAAAAGTAATAAAGTAAAGTGACTAATAATAATAATGGTAGTAGCAGTGGGTGTCAGCAGGGCCACAGCAGGAGGCACGACCACAGTTCAGATATAACCACGATACATGGAAACCTGCGAGGCGAGAAGGCACAAAGACTCCAGGGAAGAAGCAAAGTCTGTAATGTGCATAAATAGGACATGAATACATAACGATAGAGAGAGAGAAGAGGAGAGAGGAGCTCAGTGTATCCTAGGTAGTCCCCCGGCAGTCTAGGCCTATAGCAGCATATCTAGAGGCTGGACCAAGGCGAACCTGAGCCAGCCCTAACTATAGGCGTTATCAAAAAAGAAGGTCTTAAGCCAACTCTTAAAAGTGGTGTGTGTCTGCCCCCCCGGACTGAAGACACACTCAGTTTCAACGATTCCTGCATTGAGAAACTGTGTTTGTGTTTGCGGTGAAATCTCCTCTTGCACAGTCAAATAACACGTGTGACTACACCGGTTTGTTTTGTGTGCTAGAGAGAGTTGTGTAACTCACAACTCTCATCGTTGATGTAAACATTTTAGAAGGGAACCAACACTCAAGCCTTATATCTGCCAAAAGAGCCTAAAATCAGCAGTGATGGAGCATTTTAGATGAGAAATGAACAGGGAGTTATGTGAACTGCTGTTTAATTAAACAGGCTAACCATCATAGTGTGAAAAAAGTTTTAACTGACGATCATCATCAGCCAAAATTCAGTAAAAAATACGACATCTGAAGATGGGCATTGATGCTTTCTAGTCACTGATCTGATAATGAAACGTGAACAACAAATCAGTGTTGACATTGACAGGAGGAGAGCTGGTAATGTTAGTAACTTAGACAACAACAGCTTTTGTTATGAAGTTTGGAGAAGAGCTGTACGGAGGTTACATTGTGGTGTGTTCAAGCTCCATTCAAATAAAATTAGTATTGGGAAAAAGTAAACTATAACGTTATTATGGTGTGTTCAAATGTAATCTTGTATAATGTAGATTTAGTAAGAAACTTGAATAAATACAGTTGTTTGAATGTTTTCACACAATATAAAAAGATACTAGAGATGAATTATGACCTGTTTAGCTTTCTAACAGTAGTTCTGAGCAGCTAATAATACAATATTAAAACTACTAATGTTAAGATTTTTTTATCATTACAAATACAATCTTTTATTTCCTTACCATTAGAATTGTTAGTTTTTATTCAAATCACCACTATAGATGACTTAAACAAAGTAAAGGAAATCCAATAATAGTATTGTTACTATGCTATCTTGATGATATTGTATCGTGGGACGTCTGGTGATTCCCATCCCTAATATATATACATACATATGTATATATATATTTGTCTGCATGTTGCACTATTGCGACAGACACCCCCCTGGCTCAGACCATGCCCACCTATGAACACCCCCTTCATTTCACTTTCAAGCCAGAGCTAATGGTAAAGTCACATCACACCTTGCCATAATTGCTGATTTCATCCCAAATCGTAGAACATGAAGGTAAACTGATTTAAACTGCTAGCTCTTTTATCAAGGTTCTTTAGCTTCAGCTTGAACCGATTGCTACAGCTGACAGTCACCTAAGATAAGTTAAGATAAGATAAGATAAACCTTTATTAGTCCCACGGCGAGGAAATTTACAGGATTACAGCAGCAGAGTGTAGAGTGCAAACAAGGGACACAAGTAAAAAAAAAAAACACAATCAAAACAAGTATAATAAATAAGTAATCACACAGTAAAGAATAAATAAGTAAAAAACTAAAACCTTTAACATTCTATTATGCTAGCTTCCTCTATGCAAAAAAACAGATTTTTGAAGTTGTTGCCTTGCCACTGTATCTGTTTGACAGATAAACAAAGATAGAGCTAGTATTAGTCATTAACAAATGTTTGGTCTTGAAGCAACCAATGATAAATGGCCACAGCCTTATATCTTGGACATTTTTTCTATTTGCTATACCAACTATGAGGAAGTTACGATACATAAGAGCCAAAAGAACAGTTCTTTTGAAGGTATGGACTTATTGGGTCTTCAAACAGAAGTAAAATTGAATTTCTGTCCATTATTCAGAAGTCCTTTAGCGGCTGTAAGTGGTGGAGCAGGCTCCCTGCAGCACTTCTCTGATCCATCACTCAACCCTCAACAAGCTCATTAATCTTGACAGAACATGAGCTCAGCCGAGGAGGGCAGGAAGTGAGAGATGAGGTTCCACTATGACCCAGTGACTGCCTCTGTGTTCACAGTAGAATGCTGGTTGCCATTAGTGTTTGTATGTTTTCCTGAATGACAGTAGTACTGTACTAAGAGACTGCATACCATCAATTATTCTCAATGATGATGATTGTTTATGCATGTGTCCACATTCCACTAGTACATACATGCTGTGACAGTTTGTGAGTGTGTGCGTGTGTGTGTGTGTGTGTGTGTGTGTGTGTGTGTGTGTGTGTGTGTGTGTGTGTGTGTGTGTGTGTGTGTGTGTGTGTGTGTTTCCATGCAAACATCTCTGTTTCTGTCCGTCTGACTCTGTTTGTTGATGGATAATCTTGCATACTGCTGGACCTTTCAGCTAGAAATGCTTTGTGCTCCTTTATGACTGTGTGCTCAAGGACCTCACTTGGTTGCAGTGATTCAGACTTTTTAAAAACATATTCCATTGACAACATACACAATGACAATTTCATATCTTCATTGACTGCCAACTCCTCATTACTCTTAACTGGCTGGTAGGGCCTAAGTTAAGTGATCAACAACTGCTTCCGTTTGGACTCTTGGTTATGCCATGGATTACAAATTGTTCCTCTCTTGATTTGCACACCAAGGTAGGACATTTGTGTGTATTTATGTATGAATGCTTAACATTTGCTAAGCAAATGACAAACTGAACTAAGCACTGACTATAACAGAGGGTGGGAAGTCGGTAGGAATAAAGCTAGTAGCTGTTAGCAGCCTCTGGGAACTATTGCCAGGTGCTGATTTATGTAATTTTATTTTGCTCGTTTAATGGTCTGCCTCCGAATAAAAAGAGAGAGACATTGGGGAAAAACACATCTAATTTTGTGAATAAGAGTTATTATACAAAACAAGAGTTGTTAGAACAGAGGGAGACTAGCAAACACAGTTTTGTTAGCTCTTCTTTTGTTTGTGTAGAGTTCAAATAAAGTGTGTTTTACAATCAGTTAACAAGGAAATTAAGCTAACATCTGTTCAGTGAAAGAAAGAAACTTGAAGGGTAACAAAAGGTGTACGGTTGTATTTTTCTGGTATGGGTAAAAGGTGTAAGACTATATATTTTCTTTGATATTTTGTGAGTTTATTAACCAGGTAACACATGCAGGGGGCATGTGTTACGAGCTCTTGCATGAATATATATTATTCACGATGTGTGTAATGAATAAGCTGTCTTTCAAAAACCTTTCAAACATTTTGTTTTCATGATTGAAAGCTTTTGAACAGTGGTGTGTATCACAACAAAAACAGAGAGTTTGTATGTGGATGTTGAAAGTGACTAATAAGTGGAGCGGAGGTCTTCATCCCCAACTCAAAAGTCTCAAAAGTCACCTTGAGTTACGTACACAACTTATGTAGGGAGGGTTGAACTCATGCTCCTCACATCCCAGTGCTTGTGGGACCGCAGAAATGCTCTAATGCAGGGGTCTCAAACTCGCGGCCCGCGGGCCAATTGCGGCCCGCTAGACGATATTTTGTGGCCCCCACCTTAATATGAAAGTTTAATGTTAGTGCGGACCGCGAGTTTTATATGAATGGCACTTTACAGTGTTGTGTGCGGAGCTGAACGAACCTACCAATCACGGTGGGGTATATGGCTCTCGGGGGCGGGACATCGACCGGGCTTGATGCAAGCAGAGAAACATTTCTCAATGAGTGACAGTTACAGCAGTGTTGCCATGGAGAGTTTTCTTCCGTGCCTGGCTGGCTGCCTCGTTTCTATGAGGCAAACGCGGACATTCGTCCCAGCGTGCTGCGTTCACAACACCTCCAAAAAAAAGTTTTTTAAGTTGCTGCCCAGCGGGACATTATACGTATATATGTCTCTCTCTGACAAAATAAATCAAAGTGATGCGTACGCGGCGAGATAAAAGAAAAGTAAGAAAATAATGTAGCCTAATGTGGTCTGCAGTCACATACGACACCTGTCCGTCTGCAATAACAGTCCCCGATAAAGCAGAAGAGCTGCTGAGTTTGTGTCCAATGCACGGCCGCACCACAGCCAAGGATATATTTCAGGAGCTGTGCGAACAGACTGGTGGGCATTACCACGGATGGAGCCCCGTCTATGACCGACTGGTAGCGCTGGTTCAAAGAAAGTTAGAGGAAAATGCAGATCCAGTCGTTCTGCACTGCATCGTACACCAACAGGCACTGTGCAGCATGTCATGTCTGTTGTCCTGAGATGTATCAGTTACATCAGGTCCAGGAGTTTACAGCACCGCCAGTTCAGGGCCTTTTTACAACATATGGTGATGTACTTTACTTTAGTAAAAGTACATCATTTAGTAGTGTCCTGAAGAGATTTTTTGACTTAAGAGCAGAAGTGAAGAAATTCATGGAAGATGACAGAATGGATGTTCCTGAACCTGATGATCCAGGGTGGGTTATGGACCTTGCATTCCTAGTGGACTTAACACAGGAGCTGAACATCCTTAACCTGAAGCTCCAGGGCCCTGGTCAGCTTATCACTGCAGCTTATGAAAATGTGAAAGCCTTCTCCGCTAAACTGAAATTGTGGAAAACTCAGCTTTCTGTAAAATATCTCAGCCATTTCACAACATGCAGGTCTCTCGTGGAGGAGGGCACAGCCTTCAGTGGTGGTAGTAATAATATGCCTGTGCTAGTGAAAACCTTCTGCAGGAGTTTGATCAGCGTTTTGCTGACTTCAAGGCACGCTGTGACACTTTCCAGCTGTTTGCTGACCCCTTCTCAGCTGATGTGGAGAGTGTCCCAAGTATGTTGCAAATGGAACTTATTGACTTGCAGTGCAACAGTGATCTAAAAGCTAAATTCAGAGAGGCACAGGGAAAAGCAGACATGACTGGACAATTCATGAGAGAATTACTTCCATCCTTCCCTGAGCTGTCAAAAATGTTCAGTCGGGTAATGTGCCTTTTTGGAAGCACGTATCTGTGTGAAAAACTTTTCTTGACTATGAACTTTAATAAATGCAAGTACTTAGTGATGCCCATGTTGAAGCTGTACTCAGAGTTTCTACTGTAACCTTGATCAGGGCAAATGTTGCTCAGCTGTGTGAGCAGAAGCGCTGCCAGGTCTCCCTGTCAAGAAATAGAATAAAGCACAAATGTATTCAGGGATTGTATGTGTTGGTTCAGTGCAATGTTTCAATAAGTTATTAAAAACATGGAAATAAAAAAGTACATTTTCAAAAATATTGCGCTTTCTTGTAGTGCTTGAACGTTGAAGTGGCCCTCCTATGAGACGACAATACCAGCAGTGGCCCCAAGCCAAATTGAGTTTGAGACCCCTGCTCTAATGCAAGCATGTTGTCCGCTCGTTGTTACTGTTCTGTGTTCTTGTATCACTTGCATTAGCAGACTTTTAATGTACACAGATTTTGAGACAAATTAAACAGCATACTAAGAGAGCTTGAGTAACTTAATGAAGTCGCCGCTCCAACCCATCACCCAGCGAGTTTAAATCAGCAGTTGCCAGTTGTTGGACTGACGGAGACTGGTTGGAGTATTTTAAAATATTGACCAGACGTGCTAGGCAGCATTGTCCAGCGGTGTGTTTGGCTAACGCAGGTAATAGCTAACGGAACTAAACATAGGTCTGACCGTTTCTCTTCAGAGGAAGCGTGAAGCGCTACACTGTAAACTGCAGATAAGCTGATGCAGACAGCTGGACATTACAATGAGAGTGTACCTGTTGCATGAGATGTGTTAGTGGAAAAATGTATCTGATGCGTTTATGGTCAAACATTGAAGCAGTGCTCATTGCAAGCATGCCTGGCGGAGATCTGCATTCTCTAGTTTCATATGTATGTATGTTCATCAACAGCCGTTAATGCCAATGGAGTAAGTAGTATGATAATAAGATTGATCTGAATGTGAATTTCAATACAACATTTTTGGTAAGGTTCAGGATAAAAGACCTGTGACTTCTAAATTCCACTACCTGTGCCTCATCAACTCAATCACCTTTGCATCACGATGTTTGTGTGTCCCTCTCTCTCCCACCTGTCTCAGTTCTCACTGCCTTTTGTTCAGACTGAGGCACTTTAACCCTTATTTGAAGTTATCTAATAGTTTACATTGCTTACCACTATGGACTACAAGCTGGTTCTCACCCCCTGGGTCTGCGATCTCTTTGAAAATCGATCCGTGGTTTCAAGCTGGATGATTACCTGTCCACCATCTTGCATTTGGCTCTGCGGTTCGGTGGTTTCTACACATACCACATCCTCTCCGTTTACGAGGCAGCAGGTACCTTTCAACAGTTTGACTGAAGCAGCTACTGTAGGGCCCTTGACTCTGAGCTCTACTGCCACTTCTTCTCCTCAAGCTCTTCCCTGGCTTGCAACCTGTGCAGGGCTCCTTCCCACCCAGCCACCCATTGCGTCATCACCATCCTATTACCCCATCCTTTCGCCCAATCAGCACATGCTCCTAATGTGTTTTCAAGGCTTGATTCCGATGTGCCTCCTCCTCCTCTCAACATATCCCAATCCCTATCCCCCTATCAGTCAACATGCTGCCATTAGCCTATGGTCCACTAACCCTCATAACCCAACCAAACCTGGTCTCTGTCTATGCTATTACCTCAAAACACCCATAACCATACACACCTTAAAGCCCTGGCATAGAGGTCATCTCCACTTCATCATTAATTTGCCAGAATCTTCAGTCTGTCCTTGCTGAGCATGACACGCCATCAACTTTGCTGGCCAGGCCGTCTGGTTGGTCGAAGCGGACATTGGCAGTGCTTTCAAAGTATTGCCGAGTCACCAAAACTTCTGGAGCTTTTTTGGTGTTTCATTGAAAGGTTCAGTCTACTTTGCAATTCGTCTCACTTTTGGATGTAAGAGCAGCCACAAAATATTTGGTTTCCTTTCCGAAGAACTCTGATCCTACTTAACAACCACAAATTTACAAACGTCATTCACCTTCTGGATGACTTCTTCACTGTCAAACCATCTTCCTCTCCTCCATCTTATGGTCTCTCCAACCTAGCCATCATGTTCCTCTGCATCACCCTAGATTAACTCTTCTTCCAAGCCCAGTTGAGAAACTCCACCGTATCTCCTTGTACATTTTTAACAAAGTCAGAACCTCATCTCACAGCAAAATGCTTACTGACAGCAGACCTCCTCTTCCGTTACATCCAGACTCTCTGGGCAGAATACTTATCCCCTTTAATCAACTCAACCCTTGTATCCATGCTGCTCCTGGCATTCTTTGTTTTTTATCATGCTCCAAATTCGCCACCACCTTAACTTTCGACCCATCATGGCACCCAAGCCTCTCCGATATTTCCGTCCACTTCCCTGACATTCTCAGATTCAACCTCAAACAACGCAAAAACCAACCAGTTTGACACCCCATGTTCCTCTTCCATCTGAATTCATATCTGAACAAATTTTAACTAATTCTAACTAACATATGTAAACCAGAGATTAACCCACCATGCTTCTCCACCAAATTGGCTCTTCAACACCGAATGGACACACTAATGGTTCCACCACCATCTCCGCCAAGTTCTTTCCAAGTAAACAATTTCCCACACAATTAACTACAGTCACTCATTCCGCATTTGAGCCACTAAAATAGCTTCCAGACAAAGATTACCAGACAACACCTTCAAAGTTCTTGGTTGCTGGTCATCCCACACCTATCATAATTACATCCACAGCCACCTCAGTGACATCCAAAGTTCCCACGCTCACCTAGTTTAGTAAAGCTTTCTGGGGGACCCCCCGGGATACGGATTGCCCCAGACACAACACTAAGGATACCGTATCCCCATGCAATTGACCCCCTTCTATCCCTCGCTTCCATCCTCACCATCCCATCGAACAGGACCCTGACCAACCTTCGGCTCTTGTTCATCCCCTGGCAATCGCCTCCCTTCCATCCCTCCCCTTGACCATCATCATCCCCAAACACAACCATCACCCCATCCTCCCCCGAAGTCGACCGTTAACCAATCTTCCTGCATTCTCAAGCCACTCCAAATAAAACTACTTTTGTAACTTAGTCATGGCTTGGTCTTGGTGAGTGAAATTATTACCATCATAGAAATGTAGCTCTCAATTATAATATTATAGCTGCATGTGTCCTTAAATTAAATTTTATTTCTTAATTGATTTGCCATATATTTCCTAAACAGGCCATGTACACAGTCCTTCAAAGTAGCTGTAATTAAACCTCTTCTTAAGAAAACCACTCTTGATCCAGAGGTGTTGGCTAACTATAGACCTACAGTCAGGTCCATAAATATTTGGACATTGACACAATTTTCATCATTTTGGCTCTGTACACAACCACAATGGATTTGAAATGAAACAATCAAGATGTGGTTTGAGTGCAGACTTTCAGCTTCAATTTGAGAGTATTTACAGTTGCAGTAGAGGCCTGGCAGAGCATCACTAGGGATGAAACCCAGCGTCTGGTGATGTCTATGGGTTCCAGACCTCAGGCTATCATTGACTGCAAATAATAATAATAATTAAGCCTTTATTAGTCCCACAATGGGGAAATTACAATTCTCTGCATTTGACCCATCCTGGAGGAGCAGTGGGCTGCTAAGAAGCGCCCAGGGAGCAACTTGGGGTTAGGTGTCTTGCTCAAGGACACCTCGGCATGTTGACTCAAGAGGGGTTTGAACCACGAACCTTGTGGTTACGGGATGAGCGCTCTACCTCGTGTGCCGCAGCCACTCCAAGGATTTGCAACCAAATATTAAAAGTGACAATTTGATTTATGATTATGTTACTTTGTCCAATTACTTTTTGTCCCTTCAAAAGGGGGGACCATGTATATAATTTGTTGTAATAGCTATAGTGTTCAACTGATTTGGATGTAAATACCCTCAAATTAAAGCTGAATGTCTGCACTCAAAGCACATCTTGATTGTGTCATTTCAAATCCATTGTGGTTGTGTACAGAGCCAAAATGATGAAAATTGTGTCAATGTCCAAATATTTATGGACCTGACTGTATATCTAACCTTCCCTTCCTCTCTAAGATCCTCGAGAAAGCAGTCGCAAATGAGGTGTGTGACTTTCTAAATAACAATAGTTTATTTGACGATTTTCATTCAGGACTTAGAGTGCATCATAGCACAGAGAAAGCACTGGTGAAAATTCCAAATGACGTTCTACTTGCATCAGACAACAGACTTGTGTCTGTACTTTTCTTGTTAGACCTTAGTGCTGTGTTCGACACCACTGACCATCACATTCTATTAAAATAGACTGGAGCATCTAATTTGCATTAAAGGAACCGCACTTAGCTGGTTTAAGTCGTATTTATCGGATCGATGTGTAAACCATGAATCCTCCATAAACAGCAATGTTAGTCACCATTAGGCAATTTTATTAGAAAACACTCAACCAGTTTGCTTAAACTTTTAGCATGTCTGAAAGTTAAGTCAGGAAGCTGTTGGTAATCCAGGTTTTAATGTCCTTCAGACAAATTATTATACTAATCCAAATACATCTCCAAAATCAATTATATAATGATAAGATTATTTTAGATGGCATTGCCCTGGCATCAAGCACAACCGTAAAGAATCTCACCGTTATCTTTGATCGAAATATATCTTTTAACTGTGAAAAATGTGTTCATACTTTGGTTACTTTTAGACTAGATTACGGCAATTCCTTATTATCAGGCTGCTCTAATACATCTCTTTAATCTCTCCAATTGATTTAAAATGCTGCAACACAAACTAAGAGATCGTATTACACCTAAATAAGCTTCTCTGCTCGGGCTCCTTGTAAAATCTGAAATTTAATTTAAAGTCCTTCTCCTCCCCTACAAAGCCCTAATTGCCCAGGCACCATCATATAACTCTCAGAATGCAGGGTTACTTGTGGTTCCCAGAGTCTCATAAAGTAGAACAGGAACCAGAGCCTTCAGCTATCAAGGTCCTCTTCTGTGGAACCAGGGCCGCCTCAGGTTTGCCTTGGCAGGCCCTCGATATGCTGCTATCGGCCTAGACTGCCGGGATACACTGAGCTCCTCTCTCCTCTTCTCACTCTCTATCTGTATATATTCATGTCCCATTAGTGCACATTACTAACCTTGCTTCTTCCCCGGAGACTCTGTGCTTTCTCTCCTCGTGTGTTCCACGGATGCTGGTTATACCTAGACCGTGGTCCAGCCACCTGCGGTGATCTTTCTTAACACCCACTGCTACTATTATTATTACTATTAGTGAAATCTCTATTGATACTGACACCATTAATGCTTTTATTATGATTATTATTCTTATATCCACTGCAGCTGTTATTATTAGAATTTGTAAAATTTCAATCATTGTTCTGCTTACTACTCTCATTATATGAATAATTTATGTCATGTGCATTGAATGTGTCGTAGATCTATTATGTTGTTTATTCTGTACACATCACATCTATTGCACTTCTGTCCATCCTTGGATAAGGATCCCTCCTGTTGCTCTCCGTTTTCCTCCTCCCCCCCCGTTAATGGGTTTATTGGGGAGTTTTTCCTGTACCTATGTCCAGGTCCTGGAACAGAGGGTGTTGTTTGCTGTACAGATTATAAAGCCCTCTGAGGGGAATTTTTCAGATTTTTTGTTTTTGGCTATTCAAAATAAATTAAAATAAATGAATTTAACTGAACTCTGGGTTGTCATGGATTAGGTCCACTAATAAACTTGGTTAGATTTCTAGATATGAGATCTGCTCCATCCAAAGGGTGGAAAGTATGCTAATTATCTTTGAAGCCCACATCATTTGCTGGACACCACCTTGAAAGCCAGCTGCTGGATGATGACATAATTTGCCAGGGGGGGTCAAAGAACACTACGAAGTCCGAAAATGTCTTTCCATATGTACACAACGATTTAACATTACCCTTAGTGAGCTCGGATTGGTGTAATCGGGTGTCATTACTGCTGACATGAATAACAACCTTACTGTATTTACAACTATCTCTAGCCCGCAGTTTTAAATATGATTCAATGTTGCACACTCTTGACCAGAGAATGCATGTGATAGTGTGTGGCCCTGGTTTTGCTAACTTCACATTCCTAAGAATAGAACTGCCAATAATTGGAGATGGTTTCTCAGCAGGTGTGTCACTGAGTGGGAAGCACCTGTTAGAAACGTAAAGTGGTTTGTGGTGAACTGTTGGCTTCGGACAGTCACCCATCCTTTCTGGCTTCTTGGGAGCTGCCGGAGGACAGCTAGTAGGAGCTATATCTGGTTCTCCAGCACTCGCTATTGGGGTCTGCCTTAATATAGTAATAATAGATATTTATTGAGTTTCCATGGTGCAGAGCAGCAAAGATCAGAGATTTAGTTTGTATCATCTGAAATCGATCTGATACTGAGCAGATCAGAGATCAGCTATCTGGTCTGGGATGTCCTTTTTTGTGTTTTGTGCTTCATATAGAACAATTTATTTAACACATTGTCCACATTACTTTAATCTATTCCTTGCTCAAACGCTGTGATTATTAATGATCTGTACAGGAGAGCATCATCATCAAATACGGGAATTTATCTTGTTGGAGGAACAGACAATTGTTGTTGCTTAACCAGCATTTCAGTTAATTAATTTTGTCCCATGTACTCAGGAGATATTTGAAATGCTCATGTGGATGAATCTGGTGTAACCATTTCTGATGTTGGCTTCTTTAGTCTTTATTTAGTCCTGTGCAAAGTTACAGATCCCATAAAGACTTTTATTTCTGCAGCAGCAAATTATCATCAGCTTTAATGAGATCGATAGCGATGGCCCTTTGCAGTTTCATGAAAGTGTACCTCTATATACGGACCTAAAGACTTACTGGTAGACTTCATTTCTCACATTGACAATGACTAGAACACCTGGAGGGTGATGAATGAATGGCAACTGAAAAGTCTGCACATGTGCAGTATAAGATTAAAATATTCATGGTACTTGAAATCAACTACAAGGGCATGGGTTTAATAACAAACATCAAATATCATGTACCTGATACACGCAATGGGGAAATATTTTAACAATTTTCAATTCAATTCAATTCAGTTTATTTTGTATAGCCCAGAATCACAAATTACAAATTTGCCTCAGAGGGCTTTACAATCTGTGCACATGCGACATCCTCTGTCCTTCCCTCACATCGGCACAGGAAAAAGTCCCCTAAAAAAACCCTTTAACAGGGAGAAAAAAGGAAGAAACCTATGGGAGAACGACAGAGGAGGGATCCTTCTCCCAGGATGGACAGAATGCAATAGATGTCATGTGTACAGAATGAGCAGCATAACAGAGATACAACACATTCAATGTATATGACATAAATGATTCATATAATAAGACTACTTATAATAACAGCAGCAATTATTACAGTAGAATTATAGCCATGAAAATAGGGATAGTAATGTGACTAATAATAATAATCGAAGTAGCAGTGGGTGTCAGTCGGCTCACAGCAGGAGGCACGACTACGGTCCAGGTACCACAACGATTCATGGAAACCTGCAGAACGAGAAAGCAAAAGGGCTTCAGGGTGGAAGTAAAGCTAAAATGCTTAATGGTACAGGTAATAGTAATAGTAATGTGACTAGTAATAATAATAATGGTGGTAGCAGTCGGTGTCAGCAGGGCCGTAGCAGGATGCACGTCCACGGTCCAGGTACAGCCACGATTTATAGAAGCCTGCGAAGCGAGAAAGCACAAAGACTCCAGGGTACAAGCAAGTCAATAAGCGTAATAGTACAGGCAATAATAATAGTAATGTGACTAATAATGATAGTGGTAGTAGTAGTGGGTGTCAGCAGGGCCTCAGTAGGTGGCACGATGACAGTCCAAATATAACCCAGATTCCTGGGAACCTGCGAGGCGAGAAAGCACAAGAACTCCGGGGAAGAAGCAAAATCAGTAATGTGCATAAATAGGAGATTAATACATAAAGAAGGAGGGAGAGAGGAGCTCAGCGTATCCTAGGTAGTCCCCCGGCTGTCTAGGCATATAGCAGCATATCTAGGGGCTGGACCAAGGCGAACCTGAACCAGCCCTAACTATAAGCGCTATCAAAAAGGAAGGTCTTAAGCCTGCTCTTGAAAGTGGTGAGTGTGTCTGCCCCCCGGACTGAAACTGGAACCTGGTTCCACAGAAGAGGAGCCTGATAACTGAAGGCTCTGGCTCCCATCCTACTTTTATATACTCTAGGAACCACAAGTAACCCTGCATTGATTGAGCGCAGCTCCAATATGCGGAGCTTGGGAGGTATATGGATAATCCAAGCAAGATATTTTATTCCTAAAGTCAAGTTAAGCAAAAGCAACTGTCAAGGCATCTCTCTGTAGCAAAACTGAATAGCTTTGTGCATATGGTTTCAACAATGGCAATTGTATGTAATGTAAAAGATTTCTGAGAATGATCAATTGACACATTTCACTTTCTAATCATTTTGATTTGTTTTGAGCTTTGGCAAGTGATGGAAGTGATTGTATGAAACCCAATTCAATCACACAAAACAATCTTCCACTTTGCCATTACTTTATGCCTCATTTGATGTTAGCCAAATGATAACAGAGTGGCCAAATGAATCACAGGCAGAGCACCTGCTCAAGATCATGACATTTGTCCTCATTAGGAGGCTCAGTACCTCCTCATCTTCACCCGCTCAACATATCCAATCATTCTTTCATTTGGCAAGTAAGTGATACCACCTCCTCCAGTTCTGTTGAAGCTTTAATGAAATACCTGTGTTTTCCTCAATAACTCTATCTAACACAGATGATTTAATTTAGTATGGTCAGTAATAGCCAGGGAAGGAATAATTACATTCAAATATTAATCTCTGTTGTTGGGACAAAGCAATGAATCAAAATCCTTGACTTTTTCTCATTCCAAAGTCCCTCCTCCTGTTTGATTGCCTCCTCATACCCCTCTGCCACCCAGCAGATTACAATGACAAATTATTGTAATTCCCCTTCACATTAAAGATGGCCGGATTTGAGGCGGGGCTTTGGACAACAATGTTCAGATGGTGTGGAAATAAGTGGAGGGAAGTGGCGATTGAAACATAATAACCAGACAGTGTGTGTGTGTGTGTGTGTGTGTGTGTGTGTGTGTGTGCGTGCGTGCGTGCGTGTGTGTGTGCGTGCATATGTGGTTAGTCTCTGCAGGTTTGTCTCTGCTTGTGTGTTCTTGAGATGGACAGGTGTATGCCAAATGTATAGAGGCAACTTCACTACAACAGTTTCTTCCCATCTGCAGTTGGCCTCATCAACAAGGCCCTGGACCAGGGTGCGAAATATGGGTTGATTGACACTTCAGACCCCTGAATGCCTCAATAGAAAAAATATGGGGGGGTCTCTTCTTGGATACTTGGATGGCAACTAGAAGAAGCCTAGCCAAGGTCTGTGTGTCGAGTACAAGCGTGTGCATGTGTGTCCGGTTAGCAAGAGAGAGGCGAGCGTGCTATGCATATTCTGTTGCAGGGATTAATTGTTGTGTAGTTGTGTGAGTTGCCTTATTGAGATTAGCCTTAGTGATGTGTGTGCAAAATGTGTACATCCTGGTTGCTTTGGCTTGCATCCATTAAATTTTGTATATTGCGTATTGAGTCTGTGTTTAACTTCAGGATAATATTGGAGGATTAGGTGGGGGGAGCGCTCAGTGAGGGTTGGGGCGTGGAGGATACCCCTGATAGCTGCTGGGTATTTGCACCCTGCCTGGTGATTCCCTTCCCGTCCCATAGACACTACACGTTCCATTAACGTTAAGTCTACTATGTTTACTGATATAGACCAACCACCAAGGCAAATTCTTTGTATGTGAAAACCTTTTTGGCCATAAAGCTGTTTATGCGATGCAACATTCATTAGTGTTTTTATTAAAGGACAAAATAAATCACATTATGGTCCACTTACTTATTCTTTTTGTAGCTTTTAACTACATCTCAGTTTTATTAGCAAATGGAGTTGGATCATGGAGAATAAGAAATAACAATAGTAAAAGTTCAATATTCACTCTTCTTTTAGCTATATTTTTTTCTCTGCCAGCTGTTGAAAACTCATAGCAGATTTGACTTGACTTTAAATTATTTTCAGGACGCTTACTTAGTAAGCCATTGTTGCAGCCATTGTTGCAGTGTTAAATGACTGTGGAAAGACTGTTTTTATATCCGGTCCTATCCCCACTCTTGGTCATGGACCAGAGCGCTTTAGCAGACTCCTCAGTCTCCATACCTGGCTACAATCCACCTGCAGGATCCACTGCATGAGTTTTATTGACAATTTTAACCTGTTCTGGGATCATGCCTCTATGTTTAAAAGAGACGGGATCCATCCCAACAAGAG
Source organism: Anoplopoma fimbria (assembly GCF_027596085.1). Classification (NCBI taxonomy): domain Eukaryota; kingdom Metazoa; phylum Chordata; class Actinopteri; order Perciformes; family Anoplopomatidae; genus Anoplopoma; species Anoplopoma fimbria. The sequence continues at coordinate 10,404,199 of NC_072469.1, forward strand.
GGGCAGCCACATGCTTTCAGCCAATCAGCAGCATACGGTGCAGCAGTCGTCCACATGACTGTTATCATTCCACACCAACATCCGGCAAACGGATCCCCCGTCTTCCTCTTTCTCTACGTCACAACCTCAGCACACGGAATCACATGAGAGCTCCACCAACAGGTCCCTCATCTCAGCTACTGTCAACAGGAGGGAGACTCTCATTACCACCATCATCTCCTGTCAAAGACCCTCTGCAACACGCTCGACGGCACAACCTTCAGGTGCTAACCACAAGAATATAATTCAAGTCCCCCTGCAACCTCTGCCACCTCATGCTCATGACCACAAGCCTGTTAATTTTGGTCTTTTAAATATCAGATCCCTAAATAATAAGTCGTTCTTAGCTCTGGATTTCATTAATTTTAATAATTTAGACTTTTTTATCATCACAGAGACCTGGTTGTCGCAGGGAGACAGTAGTTCTCTGATTGAAGCAACCCCCCAGATTTTACACATCTCCATCAACCCCGGCTGTCAGGCAAGGGAGGGGGGGTTGCTGTTATCTACAGAAACAATTTTAAATGCAATACCATTTTACATAGCTCTTTCACTTCATTTGAACATCTTGGTTTTATAGTAAACTCTAAGGATCCAGTGATCATTTTAATAACCTACAAACCACCCAGGCCGAATAGTGTTTTTATCCAAGAGTTTGCGGAGTTACTTTCCCATGTGACATCAAAGTATGACAAAATTCTTATCTTAGGTGATTTTAACATACATGTCTGCTGCCCTTCACAGACCTTTGTCACAGATTTTATGGATACCCTGGAATCTTTTAACCTCACACAGACTATACAGGAGCCCACACACTCAAAAGGTCACACCCTAGACCTGGTGTTTTACAGTGGTCTCTGCCCTGACAACTTTGAGACAAAGGATATCTGTGTGTCTGATCACAAAGCGGTTTTATTTAATGTGGTTTTACTACATTCTCTACCAGTTACTGACAGCTCACCTGTCCGCCAGCGGGTTTTTAACGCTGTCTGCTAGCAAGTTTTCTGAGCTTTTTACTACTGCTTTTTTAACTGCCCCCATGAAAAACAAAAGGCCAAATACAACACCCCAGCCATGGCTAAACGAGGTCACCAAAGACTTAAAGAGAGACTGCAGGAGTAAGGAACGAAAATGGAAAAAAACAGGCTTACATGCGATGAAGTACTATCAGGTGGCAGTTAAGGAAGATATAATTTCTTTCTTCTCTAATTTAATTACAGCAAACCACTCAAATCCAAGACTTTTATTTAAAATAATTGACTCAATGGTCACCCCCTCCCCCTGTCATTTTACTGATGCCTCACAAGAGGTGTGTGAGCAGTTTTTATTTTTTTTTGCAAACAGAGTACAGGACACTAGGCAACAAATTTCTCCCCCAGACCGTGTTTTACATGTTAGTAGGGATATTCTTAGTTATTTTAGCAGTTTTAATCCTGTATTGCTCTCCTCTTTAGCAGAAACCATATCCCGTATGAAATCAACCACGTGCAGCCTTGATTTTATACCAACTAAATTTCTCAAAGAGGTTATTGACACAGTCGGGCCCAGTATTTTATTGATTATTAATAGCTCGTTAGCAACAGGAACTATTCCATCCAGTCTTAAACATGCTGAGGTCCAACCTCTTTTAAAGAAACCGAATCTTGATCCCTCAGTTCTTAACAATTTCAGGCCAATTTCTAAACTTCCGTTTTTATCAAAAGTTTTAGAGAAAGTTGTTTCAACCCAACTTCTAGCGTTAATGTGTCTTAATAACGTGTTTGAGAAGTTTCAGTCAGGTTTTAAAGCATTACACAGTACAGAAACGGCCCTCCTCAAGGTGTCCAATGACCTCCTTTTAGCAGCTGACAGGGGGGAGAGCTCGATTTTAATCCTTTTGGACCTAAGTGCAGCCTTTGACATGGTAGACCATGCCATTTTAATCAACCGTCTTAAGAACTGGGTTGGCATCGAGGTCTCTGCACTTAGTTGGTTTTATTCTTACCTCACTGACAGAACCCACTCGGTCACCTTAGGTAATTACTCATCTTATACTTCCAACATTACCGGTGGTGTACCGCAAGGTTCTATTTTAGGTCCAGTTTTATTTTCCATATACATGCTCCCCCTAGGTCAAATCATCCAACATCATAAGGTCTCTTTTCATTGCTACGCAGACGACACACAGATATACCTTCCACTGAAACCCGACGACCCAAGAAGCCTAGCTGCTATTTTAGACTGTCTTAAGGGATATCAACTGTTGGATGGCACAAAACTTTCTTCAACTCAATAATTCGAAATCTGGTATCATTTTATTTAGTCCCCCAAACCCCATCACTCCTATTGTAAATGCACTTGGTCCTCTGTCTTTAAATATAAAATCCACTGCAAGGAACTTAGGGGTTCTATTTGATTCCGACTTCACTTTCAGACCCCACATCACAAAAATAGTCCAGTCCTGTTTCCTCCAAATCAGAACCATCTCCAAAATAAAACCTATCCTCACTCCCCCAGACCTGACTGGACTACTGTAACTCCCTCCTCTCTGGCATTAACCACAAGTCACTCTCTCGCCTCCAACTGGTTCAGAACTCAGCAGCTAGGCTTCTTACTTATTATTATTATTATTATTATTTAGTGCTGGGTGGTTGGTGTACAGTGGGTTTATCACAGCTTGTTTTCTGTAAACATCTGCCTGCTGCTGCTGGACTTCTAGCACTTATAATGACCAAAACAAAGAGGAAAGAGGTGATAACAAATCTCTGTGTCTATTCACACAGCACTTAAATTAATCATTATTATATTTATAAAGATATTGATTTGAGGAGTATGATACAGTAGGAAGAATTTACCTCACGTAAAACTACTGCAACAAAATCATAAGGCGTAAATTACGGGCAGGACTTGTGCTTTGTATAAGCTGTTGTTATTACACGAAAAGAATCCTTTCGTAAAACATATGTAATTTCAGTATGACTAGATGGGCAATCAGAATCCCTGGATCTCCATCAGAAAATAGATGAACTATGGTCAAGGACAAAGTACTGTGATTTACACTTTGACCCCTAGTCACCCACACTGGGCTATGGCTTGATCATTAATCACACATAAATGGTTGTCACAGCTGAATTCTGTGCTCATCCAACATGGCCAGCCCCTGTCAACGGAGAGCAGGTAGACTGAGCTGACAGTAAAGTGACATCCAATTGGGTTGTATGGTTTTAAATGGTTCTTCAACAAAAGATTCAATCATCTGCCCCCATTTTGTGTTGGTCAAGTCCTATGTTTACTGTAAAATGTATTATGTTGATGGGTTATATGTCATTTCATTGCATCATAGCGGAGGATTTTTTACTGACTTTTTGAAATGTATTTCCATTTCAAATTGCAATTTCTGGTTATTTTGTGTTAATACATTTTTTTTGTGTAAAACAAAGAATAACTCATACACCTTAAAATTCAGTAACTTTAATATTTTACAAACTGTTGTCTGGGCCAGTGTAGAACAGTTATTGTCTCTCTTGAGGGAGCCATCCCCTTATTTCTGAAACACATGTGATAATGAGCCATGCTAATCTGAGGTCTGGATAGTGATTTGAATGCTTTTGGCCTGACATTAACTTGGGGTTACATCGAGGGAGTATTAAAAAAACTTGAACTGAATTATCTTTTAGTCAAGTTTAGGTAGCAGACTTCCACAGATCAAGATAAGTTATGCTGCTTAAAATCTTAACTCTCAAGCTCCATATTGATCACTGGCATATGGCACAACATTTCCTAACATTCACTTTATTAATTTATATCAATTTATTTATAGATTTACTCAGCTTAAAGAGAAAACCCTCTATCACTCCTTGTAATGGTATTTTTCCAGTCAACAGCCTGCAGTCCCTACAGACACGGAGACCATGGAGACCCCATTGACATGGAGAGAGCATGCAGAATTCGCAAAGAGCGTGTAAAACAGCTTAAAAATGTATTAACTTGCTCTGCAGGTTAAAAATCTACTTCTAAGTGTAAAGTGAAAATACTTGAATTCAATCAAAAATTTATTCCAGTTAGGTCCACCTCTTTACCGCATTCTAATTATAAGTTGTTTTCTTTTTTTAAAACACAACCTGGCTGTAAAAGTAGCTGCTCTATTGGCCTTTACAATTGTGTTTGAATCCTTCTGAAATAATACCTGTTGGTCTCTATAAAGATCGCTGTCTTCTTCTCTCTGCCTTGTTGATATCAATGATTAACTGTGTATTACAGCTCGTAAGCACTGGACTGAATGGCCCTGCGGACTAAACAGTCATTGTCAGTTGCATAGCTGGATGAGCTACACTCCCAAGTTCACATTGGCTGGAATCTTGTTCTTTAATTTGTAAGTATAAAGAAGAAATATACCTTCCTGATTTGATATAAGGCAACTCATTCTGTTACCTCATGTTAATGTTAATTGCTGGTTGAATAAGTGGTGTTACAGTTTGTCAGGCTCTTTGATCTGTGCAGGTTTCACAGCAATGGAGAACTAATGGGTTTGGATTGAAAATATAGCCTTTTCTTATGCTTTAACGGAAAAACACAGACAGCGCACTGATTCACTTGTGTGAATACAGCATCTCGTTGAATAACCTTTGCTGTTCCCTTTATATAATAAATCATTACAATGGGTAAGTATTGTATTGACACAAGGGACACAGAAATATTTTCTATATAGACTGCCAACATCTAATAAAGTCTGTTTGTTGACTAGACATCTGCCATAAAAAATGCATATCCACTGGGGCAGAGAACACCACTGTTGTTCTACCATGCCATCTTCATCCATAATCCAGTATGGTCATTATTTAAAATGTCTTTATTGTTTTTTCAACTAAGGATAACAGTCTAAAGTATTTGTATACTAGTTTAAAATTTTCAATGCGTCAGTTAATTCTTTTCATTTTTTATTTCACTATTCACTAAATAGCCTTGTATGGCACCTGCTAAAGCACCATTTGAATGTTTTTCATTTTGTCCATCACCTTTGTATATTGCTGGATCTAATAGGCATTGCAGTTTTAAATATGCAGAGGTCCAACAAACAAATAAGCTCTTCATTAAAAAGGAGTTTAATTTTTGACACGAATAATTTCCGCACTTTTTTGGGGACATTTCAGACATTTTTGGCCCTAATTTACTGCCAGCGCTAAGCTCCACACAGCGCAGCACAACTATCATTGATAGTTTCAGGCCGATACATTTGTCATTTTCACGCCTAGCGCCCAGGTTGTGTAAGTATCCAATATACTTGCACCTATTTGGTGCGCATGGGCATGTTGGTCTTAAAATTATACATGGCCATGTCGCTTGTTGGGGCATTGCTGTCTTTAGGCAGCAGAAAAGGGTTGTGCCATTGACCAACAAAAACTTGGTCTAAAGTCAAGACAAGTATTTTCTTCCTATTAAAAGGATGCACCTAACTTACATAGGCGGTAACACGCCACACGAACACTCTGCTTGGTACACACATAGGATCGCACAGCAACACTTTGGAGTGCATGTACCCATATGCAGTCAAATGGAGTTGATGATTGCACTGAGGATTGGGAGATGGCGGGGACTTCTCTCCCTTCAAAATATGTGAGAGATGACACACTAATTAGTTCATTAATTAATTATTTCATGTTATGCCCAAAACACTTTTGTATAATAAAGAAACTAATTACAACCTATTTTCCCCATGCCACTCAAATTGCGCCCAGATTATGCACTGTATAACTAGCAGAAGTGGAGTTGGACACCTCCTTAATACGCTTTGGCCATGCAATCTAGACCATTTGCTATATATCATTAAAATAAGGCCCAAAGTCTTGTTGCTGTTGCTCTTTTTTCAGCCAGCAGAGCAAAGTATAAACCAAGTTAATGATAGATGGTGATATATGAATGGCGATTTCAAAGCCAAAGACATCTTCAATCGATCGGTAACTATCTTCCTAAAGGAGTATCTCTCGTACCTTTTCTTGTGATTCATTCATTCATTAAGTCCCTCACACATGCTAGAAATATTGCATTTACCCCCACCTCCTGCCGAGAATAAACCCCCCAGACAAAACTGCTTGAAAGGGACCCACTGCTTTAAATGCAAGCAATGAAATACTGACACTTACACCGGCAAAAATGAAAGAATTATGTGATAATTTGCTAGTGTAAGGGAGAGCCATGGAGAGCTAAGAGATAAAAAATAAGTAGGTAAAAAAGGAATAGGAAAAAGAACTAGGGAATGCAGTGGATAGAGAGACCATGATGAAAACAGTGAGGGTTTAGGTGGGATGGATCGCCTCTTTCAAGCAATGTGTGAGTCGTCTGGCTTCGGAATTGGCCGCCGGTCAGGGTAACTGATGCAGTTTGACATTTATTGCAGCAAAGAGACCAGAAAGTGCAGATAGAGAGAAGCTATGAAAGAAAATAAAGCGAGGGAAAAGGGTAGCAAACTTGTGGAAAAGAAACAAGACACAAAAATGAGAAAACGGAAAAATAAGAGTGAGTAAGCCGCAAGGAACTGTGGATTTCTTAGGTTAATGTGTGAGCTCTATCATTACAAAGACAGACTAACTGCTACAGAATATATCCTCCAAATGTTCCCTTCTTTATTCTAGCCTCATCTTTCTTATCTCCTCTGCCTCTCCACAGTGCAGAGGAGAAAAGGCCAATATCTATCAGTAGAATACTTTTCTTATGAAGGGGGAATTGGGCTTGAGTGCCACGTCATTCATTATGTCCCCTCCCCTTTCCTCTGCTTGAAATCACTCACCTTGGCTCCTCAAATCCCAGCACAATGACATTTATTCAGGAATCACATGTATCCATTGCAGAGCCGAAGATACTGCATAGACTGTCCTGGTGTATTTTTCCTTTGTGTGTAAAACTCGCAATTTCATGTTGTAGACAGGGTCAAAAGAAAAACTAAACATTTGAATTTACCAAGTCACTTAGCATTACAGATCATGACACACATTAGTCTTTGGTTAACAAGAAGTTTGGGAGTACTTTTATGTCAAGTGACATGGGGGCAGGAATGGTCAGTATTTCTTAAATGTGTATTTAAAATACACATTTGAAATACAAAATAGTATTTTGAAATTCGTATTTGATGGACTTGATAGAAATGGTTTGGTTAGATTTTTTCAAGAGTTTTGTTTTTCATATTTTACTTTCGTATTTTACTTTCTCACAAAACGGTCTGCATTATGCCTTCACATGCATTAAATTGACGCATTGGCAAAATGAGAGTGTGTGTGGTAATATGCCCAGGCTTGTTTAAGAGATATGAGAATTGAGTATAAAGTAACTGAAATGTGTTGGATGGTATATTTCTGTTTATTACATTTAAAAAAATATGTATAACACTTATACGTTGTATTACACACTTTCAGGTTATTTTAACATATTTGTAAAAATAACCCCATCTTTCGCCTCTCTACAGAAAATAATGTCTGGAAAGAGAAAACAACTGAAGCAGATATCCCACTGCTGCTGACGTTGAATCTTTGGCAGCACTTCGGTAGACCAGGCCAGGAAACTTCAGAATATGGCTCACACTTCCTAACTATGGTTCCTTGCATCCTTATCTGAAGACAACTCAGTTCAAGTGTTCCTTAGAATTGCTCTTCATCAAAATTAAAGTTCAAGTTTTCCAGTCATCTGCATCTGTACATTCACTGCCCACCCGAGGGATCTTTTAAACTGACTTTGCTGAGTTAGTGTCTTCTCTTGTCCTTAAATATGACCAGTTACTTTTTCTGGGCGACTTTAATATTAATGCAGACAAGACAACTCAAATAATGTATCTTTTTGTAATAATTTATTTAATTGTATTTATTGCACCTATTTTGTATCTAACTAATGCCTTTTTGGCCCCTTTCTCTAATGTAATGTTTTAAATGTTTTTGTTATTTAATTAACGTATTTGTCTCTCACTATGTGAACACTAATCAGCATCCGTTTGACTGTAAATGGGAAGTACTTTGTAAATCACCGTTTTTAAAAAAGTACTGTATAAATAAAGTTGTATTATTATTGAGACTATTATTAATAATTTTACTGTTATTATAAGATAAAACCTATAATTGTTGAATGCATAAGTATTGCCGGTGAAAATCACAGCCATATGGTTCCACAGCGATCATGCATGGCCGGGACTTTGAAAGCTACACTGTAAAACATTCTAGGCTCCCTCCAGGAGATTATCAAATTGTCATTTCATTGCAATTGTGCAGGTTATCCACATCAGGTATTTGAGCTTTTTCATGCTTGGGGGCTACACGGAGGATCATGTGGGATTGGTCTAGCTGAGAGCAACAACTACCTGGGATGTTTCTTTCAATAAAGATCAGTTGGTGTCCGTAGTGGAGCTATACAGTCTCTCTAGAATTCCTTCAACCTTTGTATTTTGATGTAGAGAGCATCATCTCAAATGTCCCCCAAGTTGTTATAGATGCTTCAGCAAGCTTCAAAACAAATCCGTTTGAGAAGTCAGTTTGTGACGTAGCCTCATAAAATGGTTGTATATGTTACAAAAAAAAGTAACAAGTAACACTTGTCAGGTTCTGCTCGTTACATGCACACAGTCTTTTCAAAATAGACTTCCGTTTATCACAGAAAACAACTCAGCTAAGAGAGGCAACGAAACAGCTTGGTAAGGTTTAGGAAAAAATTGTGAAATACTTTGTAAGGTCTAGGCAAGACATCTTTTGGTTAGGTTAAGGCAACAAAGGTGGTGGATGACTCAAACAAAAACAGGACTGGCAACCAGGAAACACACAAGAAGCCTAAAATGCGTTATTAAGTTGTTATGCTGAAATGTCATGCTATATACGCTTCTTCCTAAGCGATTAGCAATACACGCAACCCCCTTGTGATAGGACTCTTCCCATCCCAATTTTGTTATACACAACTGAGAGGTGAGAAATGACATTGTAATCTCATTGGTATTGTAAGTCTCAGACTAATCAACACACGTTGTTTGTTTAACCTCAAAAAGGCCCTCAAAAAGAGGATGGTTGCATTTATTATTCAAAATGGACAAACCAATCTCCTCCAGGATTGAACCTTTATGCTTTGTGGATAGTTCATGTGTGTGTCTAGGTGGGCGTGTTTTACCTGTCTTATGGGGACATAAATCTGTTTAAACAGTCACATTATGGGGAATCACCTTTTTTGGGGACAAAATGAACATTCCTATGATATAAATCATTACATTTTAGAATGAACACTTGGTCTAAGGTTAGGGTAATGTTAGTTTTAGGTTTAGGTTTGGGTAAGGGTTAGGAGTGTGTGTGTGTGTGTGTGTGTGTGTGTGTGTGTGTGTGTGTGTGTGTGTGTGTGTGTGTGTGTGTGTGTGTGTGTGTTTAGCGGTTCATATGAATCTTGTTTTCCTTGTCCAAAATGGTCTACCCATTCAAAATTCACCACATAACATAATTTACATTGTGTCATTTATGAATTAAAAGAGAATTTCATTAAGAAAGAACACTTGGAACAGTCGCTTAATTAAGTGAATAAATTATTTAAAAAGAAAATTGTGTGTCTGTTGGCATAGCCTACTGATTTTATAAAATATCATCCATGATTCTATGTTGCTGTAATTTTTCAATGGCCCTGGTATCTACCTTTTACTGACAACAGTCAAGGCACTCTCTTATGATTCACAACAGTAAAACATTGTATACAATAATTTCACTTTGTATAGTAATATAAGTTCATTATTCAAATGAAACCTAAAATGAAAGGTAAAAGAAAATAATACATTATATTTATAGAGTGCTTTTCAAGGTTCTCAAAGACACTTTACAAACATTAAAATCATCATACGCAAATAAAATATTTAAAGAGAGGAGTATTATGCAAATCTTGTTGGAATTGTATTGAATTGATAAAATGATAGAATGTAAGATTAACATAAATAAACACAATTGTTTTGGAGATACCAAACAAATGGCTGCAATGTTTTGAAGGGTACATCCCAAGTTGTTTGATTTCAAGTTTTAACATGAAACCAGTTTATAACACCTATGTATGCTGTGTCCCATAAACAACATGGTGTCAAATTTACAGGTAAAGGGGTGTTTAATATCATTCTCAACTACCCGCTTTAGAGAAATTCTGTTTGATTTCTAACATGACGAATGACTAGTATTTTTGTTTTGCATTATATGTAGTTACCTAAGTGATATGGCTAGAGATTGCATGAAAGCTGCCCCAGTGTAATAGATTAAACTTTATTTACCTCTACAGAACCAAGTGACTTTTAGAGACAAATTCTTTCTAGGGACTTCTTTCTGTCTTCCTTTTTGCTTAATTTCCGTTGTGAATAAGGTGTATAAAAATAAACCTCTAATAGTGAAATTAAAGCATTTCAAATTGTATTCTTTATATAAATCATTTTCTATTAATTTATAGAATTTGAAGTGTTAGGTAGAGTCTACGAGAAGAATTAAACATATGTTTCAAATAAAAATGAATTAAAGTCAGATGACTAGGCTTTGAGAAAACACAGCTCTGACCAGAGGGTTGAAAGAGAAACCTTGTGGCATTGATTGTCTAGCAGCAATTGTCTGTCTAGCTTTCCCCCATCTCTGAGCCAAAGGGGTGATTTGTCAACTAAACGACCATTAATCACTGAATGGGAGGGCGGAGGAGTGCTGTTTAGAGGCAGAGCATGACCACCCATCCATCTATAACAAGATCTAGACACCACACACAGACCCTGAGGTGCAGGTTCAAGGCCAAGGTGGAGAACCAACCCTCTGGGGGATAAAAAGCTAGTGGCAAAGCAGATTAAAGCATCAAAGCTCTACAATAAGGAGGTAAGGAAGTGTTACTCCCAAGCTACCAACATCTTGCGGAGTGGTGGGCTTTCAAACATCTGGAACGCAAGTTTAGGTTTCCTAAACAATAATACATTTTACATAAATATGTTAATCTGTTAATCTATCAATCTTCTGAACTGTCCTAATTAAATCCACGTTGCATATTTGGCTCCCTGTTGTACTTCCTGGACATGCACAACTGTACTGGATTTTGGTAGGAAGCTGCAAAGGCACTACACACCCATGGAAATCAACAGAACCCATGTGGAGAGGACAAATAACCTCAGGTTCCTAGGTGCCACATCACATCATGACATCTTGGCCTTAAAGACCTTCTACTCTACTCGGAAAGTATCCTAAAATGGGGCATCACCAACTGGTCTGGCTACTGCCCTGCTCAGGACCATAGAGCCTTACAGAGAGTAATGTACCACTAAATGATCACTCACCACTCTGCAGGACAGAGGCTGCAAGAACCAAAGCTGTTGGTCTCATGTCTCAATAAAATGTTTTTATGTAACAGTCACAACATAATTTTTACCAGGTCAGACCATCTTTTGAGAGAGAGAGAGAGAGAGAGAGAGAGAGAGAGAGAGAGAGAGAGATGACCTCTGAAAAGGTCTTATGGTGGTCCTTTGTCCTACAGTTGATTACTTAGCATCAAGAAGACAGGCCTGATCCAATATAAGCCTATCAGAGGGCAGACACCAGAGAAAGAAAAAAAGGAGAGGAGTAAGTAATTTGTTGACACTGTAATGGACAGTGAAAAATAACCCTGATCCTTGAAAAACATTGGTTTAGTTTCTCTCTGTATTTAAATAAGCTGAAACCAGTTCAGTGTATGGCTGGTGATGCAAGGGAACTTGGCCCCACCACGGAGATCAAGTTAAGATTGAGGTAGGCCCCCCTGCTTCTTAAGCTACATCCACACTAATACATTTTCATTTTAAACGACTCCATCCACACAAGCTTTTCATCACTGTTTAAGAAATGATTTCCATCCATACTAAGACGCCTGAAAACGAATATCACATGAACGGTCACATACACTGGGCATCATTGTACTCTTTAATAATAAGTGGTCGGGCTTGATACTTAAGATCTTCCTCTATTTCTCTATATTTATTAAAAATATATATATTTCTCAAAATTAGTTTGAGATAAGAAATGGATAAGGAATGGAAAGGCCTCCATTTGTGTCCATCTCCCTCCTTAAAGCGGCAACCGTGACTTAAAATGTCCACTTCGTAGGGCTGATAATGCCTGACAGGCTGCTCTTTTATTGCTCCAATAACAGCTTGCTTCCTCCACATGTATGCAGTAGTAAAATTATAAACTGCAGAATTCAACTGCCCAACAACTGCTAGCATAGACAACCAGATCAGCAACGCCTGTGATTCATTATCCATGTTGAATTAATATCTGGTAAGCGATCGGTAATCAGTGCTTATGTTTGTTTTCTTTGGGCAGCATGACAAATCAGGGTAGGACACGTCATGACTGCTAAGACTCAATCCAGTAGTGTGTCATTGCTTTCAAAGATCTCGATTCTAGTAGTGGGGATGCTAAGCTTAAATTTAGCAAAAGATATACGTTTTAAAACCAAAACGTAGTAGTGTGGATGTCAGCAACCAAGTAAATCCAGTTTATTTTCGAGACTCGCAGTAGCTGGTATAGCTAAAAAGGCTTGCCGTTAAAAAATGTCCCGTATTAGTAACAAATCATTTCTCAAGTACTACCTGTGCAGTGACAATCACCACTTTTAGTAATGTTTTCTAATGTAGAATAATCTCAATCCAAGAACAAATTAAATCCAAGTTCCTTTAAATCATGAATTTGAACTTGCTAATGTGTCAATGTGCTAGCATCTGCACCTTGCTCTCAACCTCACCTTGTAATGATCGCCTAAGTCTGTCTTAATGTATGGCAGTTGTGAATGGGGAACATGTTTATGTTTATTTTCCTTTGCATCTTTAAAGTGCTGTACTTGGAATTTTTATCAGTGGCCTGTAATGTTAACATTGGTTATGAATTAGATCTTGTATTATTGTTACTATTTATTTTGGTTTTCCTCGCTCGTATAAAAGCGGGCAAGGGGAAATGACGTAGCGGAGAGTATGGAGCGCGCAGGCGGGGGAAGTGGTCGGCGTTTAGTGGGCACAACGAGCAGGATTTCCAGGCAATCGTAAAGCAAAGGATCGGGATCGAACTTTGTGGATTATGCATCGTGAAACTTCACTGGACTAGGAAGGGACTTTTGGACTAATGTTACTCTGGGTTTGGGGATAATTTGTGAATGTTAAGTTTGTTTATTGTGTCGGAGTATTAGGGTTCGCCTCACGGCTTTTGTTTGCTGTATGCCGATGAGGTTGGACATGAATTAATTTGATTTACAATAACATATGCCGTTATATGCAACATAAAGTGTGTCTTTCATTAAAATATATGACTTTTTCTGATATAGTGAGGAAAAGGGAGAGCCTTTCAGCGTATTTACGTAGCTTTTAAACATATTTCAGATTGCAGTATCGGTCCACACCAGATATCAGATCCGCCTGTCCCTTAAATTTAGCGTATGTACCTTTCCCTTGGGATTTAATAATAAGGTGAGTTGTTACAACCTATTATACACTCTATTGGTTCCTATGATTTATATATTTTAATTTGCCTTAGCATGTTGATTGTTTTTAAGAATGTATTTGACCAAGATCCGTGTTTTTTTACCTGCAGGCCATTTTTTTCGGAAGGCCATTGCATACACACACACAAAAATAAAATATAGAGGGAAGTAGATGTAATACCATCTAATTCCAGTATTTCATGTTAAGTTTATTTAAATTTTATAAAAGTACTGAATATACAACACAAATTTTGTTGATGCATTTGCAAGTAAGCAACATTGACCACATTCAAAAACATGTTTGTGTATCAACATTAATTATAAAATATCTGACATTCACTCACTGTACACTCCCACCACATACCGATTCGGGTATTTTTTTTCTTTAATCAAAGGCCTCCATCTCCCTCCCTGAAATCCACAAAGACAAAATGCATCTCCAAGATGAACGGCTATGTCCAGAGGGATTCAGCATTCGTTCACTCCTCTCTGAATACCAAGCTCAACGACTGAGAGGGCAGACATTAGAACATTCTCATATATGCTATCACACTTCTCCATCTTCAGCGGTGAGAATTCTTGAGCAGAAAAGGAGAGTGGGCGTGAAGATTATATCACATAACAGAAGATCTGGTAGAGTACTGGAAGCATCCCCCCGACACACACACACACACACACACACACACACACACACACACACACACACACACACACACACACACACACACACACACACACACACACACACACACACATCCACAATTCCACTCAGCATTGCTGGGACTAACTTCGCTGTACAATATGTCTACATAGATCATTGTTGAGTCTTTGTGAAGGAATAAAATGAGAGCACAGGGGAAGGTGAGTGTCTGGCTAGATGTGGTCAGGACTCTGATAGCATTGTGATGAGTAAGTGTGGAGGGGTGAAAAGATCTGCTTATTGAGGGATAAAGGGTGAGAGCCTGAATGTAAAGGAAGCAATATGGTGACTTTTTGAAAGACTGTCCCTCTAAAGGTCCACAGCCTTTGAAATCCTTTGATCGCCATCATATTCCAAAGATGTTAAGATATCAAGAATGCAGAGTGGTCTTGGTTTCACAATTTATATATATATTTATTCTTTGTTCCTGTTTTTTATTTCTTTGAATTTTTGACAGAAAACAGTGGAGTCATCTAAAACAGTATTAGTACATGAGATGACAACAGATAATCATATTGATTTATTTTGTCGTGAAGAATATGTCAGCCTAAATTAATCCACTCCCCCAAGTCATATTAATACTCCCATTCCTTGAAGCACCGGCCAAGGAGCTGTAGTAGCAGCCATCTTTGACTTGAGCACTGCTCTTATGACTTATGACTACTAAGGTAGTTGTGTAACGGATGTGGATCAGGCATGGAAGGAGATGACTCAGAGATGCATTTCTTGTATTTATTTAAACCTGCAGAAGACAATGTACAACATCAATTGTCTTCTGTTCTTTCTCTCAATGCACGTTTGCTCCCTCAGCAATGCAAATCGCAATTCTCTAATACTGCAATACTTATTATTTATACTACTGTGTAATATTTGTAGTCAAGAACTACATAGAATTTACAGGAAAACATTAAACTTCAATTATAACAGGAATTATTTTCGAAACCATGAATAGTAACAAACACCAGCGACACCGGGTGGCCAGAGTAAAAAGGTTACGTGGGGTGGAGTGAATACACAAAACCCGCAAAAACTATAACATTAAACAAAGGAAAAAACGTTTTTCTTTAGTTTTCTTTTTTTTTAAACACATACAACAGGTTGGCCAGACGTAGCGAAAATGGCGCATAAACCACAAAATTAAACACTCATAAAACTTAGATTTTAAACAGCCGAAACAACCCAAAAAACTATGTAAGTAATAATGTAAGCAGTCAGTAAGCATAAAACATAAACGGTTCATTTTTTTCTAAAGAATACAACAAAATAGCACAACAGCATTAATTCACACAACTTACCCTCAGCAATTCTGAGGGGAAGACGGGACGGTAGCTTAGGAGTGTCACTACCTGGCTCTGGGCTTTGACAAATATGAGTCACACCGTGTTCAGAAGGACAAAAAACGAATTTATATGTAACAAAATACCAGAAACTTTAGACAAAACAGAATCAAAAGGTATGGTATGTGAGTGTGAGTAGCATCAGGAATGTAGGGTGTGCGTGGAAGTGAGGAATGATGTGTGAGAATGTTGTTTAAGTGCAACATTAAGCCAAAAAAGAACTACAGCAACGTAAACGGCCATATCACCAACAGGGTACCTGTAGTGAGAAAAAAAACAGGACACCATGAGTAGTCTGGCCTAGCTTTTATATAACCCAATGACACCGGGCCCAGGTGTCAAAGCAAGCCTTGATTACCAGCCCATCCCACAATCAAGCTGATCAATGCCAGACACTACTGCAGGAGCCGTCACAGGAGGTACAGAAGAGTTGAAACGCGATTTCCTCAGGAAACATATATAAAATAATAATGCTACGTAAAAATAACTCATGAAAATAAAATTCACACATACTCAACAGGATTGTTAAATGATAAACAAAACTCACGTGTTACAAATTGGAAACAAAAGAAATGATAAAGTGCATTTTTAACTCTGTTACAGTTGGACTCTCAATTTACCCGGCCTCCATAGTCTTATGAGCATTTACACAGAGAGACACATCCAATTTTGAATACCGACCTTAGGGAAAAAAAGGGGTCTTCATGCAAAATTACATTTTGCTAGGATTTGCATAATTTATATGCTAGTCCTAGTCTTAGTTAGTCTTTGTATTTTGTATATATATTTTTAATCTACCTCAGAGTAACACTTTATTTGTAGACCATCACAAACTGTTTTGTTTGCATTAGTTCTAATCTTGTTCTGTGGTCATACAAAACTAATCTTACATTAGTGATAACTTATAGTGTGCCTTCATACATTTATTGTGCAAGCTTGAAGTTCACCAAATCTCCAAATTTGGATCATCAGAGTTTATAAAAGTCATGCATAGTAAAGCTTATGATGGCCAACTCTGTTTACAAGTATTTAAGTATCCTACTACAGATAAACATGATATTGATTTTCTTGCCTGAAATGTTTATGCAACGTTTTCCCCTCCCTATCTTGCCTCTCACCCAGGGCAGTGATTTGTGCTGAATAGTTGAGTCCTATCCATTTATTTATTATGCAAAGACTTCTTCTTTGTGATAGGCTAACGTGCTACGGTAAGCATGTTGTCTCACTTCCTGTTCCTGTTACCAGCATATCTGATAGCGTACTTTCGCAGCTTCAGTGAAAATTAGTCACATGTGTGATATTCTTTATTATAGCAGCTGATTACCTGCTTTGCATTTAAACATTTGAACACTCACAGCTCCCATCCTAATTCAGCGACTTTTCGCTTAATCCGACAGCTGTTAACACATTGTTCAGTTCTGCTAACGTTAGCTACCCTCATTTAGTCTCCTCTGTCAATGCCGTCAACCTAGCCGCTGTTAAGCGTCACGTAAGTGAACTAGAGGCCGAGATCCCCGGGATCCAAGAACAAATGACCAAACAAACTGCCCAGCTGGCTACACTAGGTAAAACCATACAGGGTACAGTCCTAGTACTCAACTCCCATAGCGAAACCCTACTTAAAACCATAGGCGCGGTGAACACGTTATTATCAGTCGGTCGACTATGCTCACACCCAACTAGTGACAATGCTTCTGTCTGACATGCTCCGGGATATAGGATCCTCAGTGGACAGCCTGGCCACAGGTAGGATTCCCCCCCATACCTTATTCCCCTGACCCTCGTGCAAGACATCCTAAACACCGCCACGAGAGACCTAGTGACACCCCTTCAAGCCCATCTATCGTACACCTTAGGCAGTTCGGTACCCATCTATGTCAATCCAGAGGCCAGAGAGATGGCTTTCATCCTTAATCTACCAATGGTAACCCAAGACAATATTTACAAACTGAAAGAGGTGGTGAATATCGGATCATGGCAGGGGGAAACACGTGAAGGTGCACACTCGACCAGTTGTGGCCTATCACGACATTAATCCCGAACTGTATTTAGCCCCAAATATACTTGTGTGCCTTCACCAAAGACATCCATTACCTGTGTCCAAGTAAGCCCTTTATACGTGATAACATTGTGGTCCTATTACCGCCACTCCACGACACCAAGTCATCACTACTCAGGCTGAAATAGTGGACAACCGCTGGTTGATTAACACTCCAGCAAAGGAAGCCACTCTGACCTATGATCGACATGACACTTCTACTCTTATTGGACTGCCCTCTTACACCCTATGGGTTGATGTCCCCGAGGGAGCTATCTTACACATAGAAGACTTAGCTCTCTACCACTTACACCCTGATCAATACGAGGCCGACATTGGGATATCTGACTTCTATAGCAAACATGCCCTAGAATTAGATTCCGCTACTATCACCCAAGTCCAATATGAAGGCACACAGACCATCGACATAGGCCCAGTAGACAATGTACCGAAAGAAATGCATCACAGACCAAAGTCCCAATCCAGCCCCTGACATACGCTTGGTCCACGGCGGATACAGTGTTGTCAATTACTGTAAATCTAGGGTATCTCTTAACTTTTGGCATAACCTACCTCTATGTCAGAAAAACCAAAGCCCTACAAAATCAGATTATAGGATGCACCGAGAGGTTAGCCAAAAGAAATTCCAACGGGATCCCACTGACCTTGTAACACCCAACGACGAGACTGTGCTTGGAGAAAAAGAGCCAATTCTGAACCCAGGAATCCTAGAGCTTACGGGCGAGTTGTAGATTCCGCAATAGCAGAGTGACCTAACTAGATTAGAATACTCCTGTTAGTCTGGATAGTGACACATTGGTTTTATATACATACGCATGCTTAAGAACTAGACGTGTTTTCTTTTTGTTCCTAATAAGTTTTTGAATGTTTTATTATTAGTTATGTTGAGGTTACACCAACTCTGGTCATAGGAAGTTGTTATGTAACCTGCTCTCCTCCACCTGTTACCATCCTCGCATCATCGGTCCGAGGCTCCTTGGACAACGACCATCGAACCGAGTGGGGGATATGTAGCGAGGCTGGACAAGCCTGGTATAACTATCAAATGGGTCCTCCCGAAGTATTCCTCTCCCCCCCTTTCTCAGAGACCCCCACATCCTCAGACAATAAAGATATATCTGCAGCCGTAAAGGTGTCAATTCTAACAGCCACAGCCTTGAGAGGAAGGCCCCAAAGTGGGGGTTCTACAGAACCGACGTCTGGAAAGGAAAACAAGAAGAGATTAACTCCAGCCTGTCTTTTGTCCGTATACATAAACATTCCCTCCTCCCTTTTGTCCAGCCAGGAACTAAAACAAAAGGCTAACAGAGGTCAAAGCAATAAATTCCTTGGCTCAAGAGAACAAGAATCACACTACGTATTTCTGCAATTATTCCTTGTATCCCTGTATAATACTGCATAAGTCTGTGAAACCTTCAATAACCCCAAACAAAGTATTTCCAATTTGATTTCAGGATAACACGTTTTTCTCCCATAATTGTGGAGTGGAAAACAGAGTTAAAATCATTGTCAGATATTTCAGATCGGATTCATCATGTGACCATACTGCCCTCCAGTGGTCAATTGGGAATAACACATATCTGACACGCATACCCTCTGTTTAATTCTGTATACCAAATTTATGTAACTGAAATTCCATCTCTGTATCCATACAAGTGTGTAAGGTCTGTTAAGCTCATAGTGAAGAAAAGTATGTGGGTTATTTGTTTAAAATGTTAGATTAGTTAAACTACCAAACCAGAACACACCGAAACTAGGAGACAAAGGAATCCGAAGTCTTGGCAGAAACAAAGCCATAAAATCAAGCCACACCCTGGTACTTGACGGCTATCCTGAATGGATAAAACTGAAAGATTTCCTTTGTTCGTCCTCTTGTCCTTTCGTTGTTCGTTTATGTTATGTGTGTGTCTTTTTAGTCTAACGGAGCTCCTTACACGTGACCGTTATTTTATTTTTAGAAACAGCAGTTTTGTCAATACTTTTCCTCCTCAAACTCCTTTGAGCACCTTAGAATTGTTCTTTTAAGCTCTCCAAACACCGAACCGGATCCAACGCCCATCTTGAAGCAAGACACAAAGAATTCAGAGACTTTTGCCTGCTGACTGAGTGAGAATCCTGGAGACAGCGGAGAGCCACCGGTCCGCGAACCCTCAACTTCACCCTCTTCACCTCCGACGGACTGGAAAGTCCGACGGCAGAGCTGAAACTATCAAGACCGCTGAAGCAACTGCAGGGACCCACATCCTGTGCCGTCAAATGTGCCCTGCAGTCCAACCTGCGATGCACCAACATTTATTCAAACAAATATTGAGAGAAATAGACTTGAAAGAAAGAAAAGACTCTAAGATGAAAGACATTTTTAAACTGACAACGTGCTATAATGAGCCCTGCTGCAACAAAGAACCAAGAAGACTACCAGGTTCTGAAGATATCAGAGAAAGCCGAACCAACTGCCACATAGTGACGGATGGAAGAATGCAATTCCAACAAACTGCTATCACCAACAAGATCCAAGATGTAGAGATGCCCAGAGAGGAACAGTTGCAAGTTCATAAAGCTTAACCTTGCATCTGCACATCAGAACCGTCAGGTAAAAACAATACAATTTCCAGATGTAAATGAGTTTGATGTTTCTTGGCCCAATACATTTTAGTAAGATAATACAAAATTAGATATAAAAACAGATCAATAATCATGAGACCTGAAGATCTAAATTAAATTTAAATCTGAAATAATATAAAATTACTTCACAATCTTCCCTGGCGCTTCTCAAACTCTCAACTGCTGAACGGTGCATAAATCTTATGAACTTAATTTAGTGTAAAAATGTAAATCAATGGACTTAATTGTCAGACATCAATCATTGATATGAGTCACTGATTCCACCTGGTCACATGAAATCTGTTTTATTTATTTTGTGGTTCATTGTTATTCATAGTAATATTCACAATATTCTTTATTCAAGCCATTCATTTTGTTTATTCTTTCATTTATTCATTTATTTTCTGTTTAGTAGTTTAGTTGTGTAGTTAGTCCAGTAAATATTTTATTTATAAAGAACTTGATCATTTGATTTTTGTGTATATGATATATTAGGTCCCTGTACACCATGACAAGAACTCCATAGCAACTCTGAGATTAAGGTGTAGTTGATTAATATGACATTTTTTCCCTATTCTTTTCAAAATTGGGTGGCGTCCTTAATTTTTTATGCCCTTAGTTAAACTAATGGTTTTTATGGCAAAAATTGTTTATTTTGGTCACAAATTACAAATTTGCCTCAGAGGGCTTTACAATCTGTGCACATTCCTCTGTCCTTCCCTCAATTTAAAAACCCCTCTTATGCTAAATTCTCTTAGTTAAACTAATGGTGTTTTAATAAGACTACTTATAATAACAGCAGCAATTATGGCATAAGCCAGGTACCATCGATTCATGGAAACCTGCAGAACGAGAAAGCAAAAGGGCTTCAGGGTGGGACAAATATAATGGTACATAATATAAATGTGACTAGTAATAATAATAATGGTGGTAGCAGTCTTCCAGGTTTTAATGCGAAGCGAGAAAGCACAAAGACTCCAGGGTGAAGTAAGTCAATAAGCGTAATAGTACAGGCAATAATAATAGTAATGTGACTAATAATGATTGGTAGTTGGCAACAGTCCAAATATAACCCCGATTCCTGGGAACCTGCGAGGCGAAAAGCACAAGAACTCCGGGGAAGAAGCAAAATCAGTAATGTGCATAAAATAGGAGATTAATACATAAAGAAGGAGGGAGAGAAGAGGAGAGAGGAGCTCAGCGTATCCTAGGTAGTCCCCGGCTGTCTAGGCATATTAGCATATTTTGATTATATTAATATCAAAAAGGAAGGTCTTATGCTCTTGAAAGTTTGCCCCCGGACTGAAACTGGAACCTGGTTCCACAGAAGAGGAGCCTGATAACTGAAGGCTCTGGCTCCCATTACTTTTATATACTCTATTCCACAAGTACCCTGCATTGATTGAGCGTAGCTCTCTAGTTGGGTAATATGGAACTATAAGTTTTTATAAGACGGTTTTAGAGCTTTTTTTAAATTCTAGTTTAACATTAAGCTAATTTTCTTTTCTTAGTTTTTGTTAGAACACGTTATTCTGGATCAACTGTAAAGATCTAAGAGACCTATTAATAAGGAGTTACAGTATATTGATTTTCTAATGTTAGTAAATGAAAAAAGGCCATCATTCTTTGATACAAATATATGGATTTATAAATCTTAGAGTTTTTAATAGTCATTATATATTTTGATATTAGTTAATTATTATTTGTTAAATCTGCTACGAGCAATAATGCTACATACAGCTGCTGTTTTATCATTTTAATTTTATTATATTAGTAGTCCTCATTTTTCAATTTCTTCTCATTTTAGTACTACTATAGCTGTTACTATTCTCATATGTATGAGTTTTGTCATATGGATTCCCTACATTGTAATTTTATTATGTTGTTCATTTTTACATATGACACCTATTGCACTTCTGGCCGTCCTGGGAGAGGGATCCCTCCTCTGTTGCTATCCCTGAGGTTTCTTCTTTTTTATCCCCGTCAAAGGTTTTTTGAGGGTTTTTTTCCTTATCTGGTGGTGTGCAGATTGTAAATTGAATTCTCTGAGGCAGTTTGCTATTTGTCATTTTGGGCTATACAAAAAAATGGAATTGAATTTTGTTATCGTTGTTCTATATATTTATTAAAGATGTTACGACTGGTTAGCCCCAGGGATAAGTAGGACTCAATTGCACGACCAGGACACAGGATAAGGTGTAGGTAAAACAATCTTTACTTCGTCGGAACAGGTTCTGTACACTGGTAGGAAGTCAGAAAAGCCGAACAAATAAGGCTGTGATCCAGCATAAACGTGGTCGGTGTAGTAGCCGTAGGCACCCTGGAAAAGGGGACAGACCAGAAGCAGAACAGGGCAGCAGGGTGTTGTACGCGTACAACAATCATATGAGGTGCTTGCTCCATGATGCAGGGTTCTGGGAGATGAAGCAGTGTAGGCAGGTATCCAGCTTCTGATTGAGCCGCCGGATGCCAGGATGACAAGAGATGAGAAGAGTACATGGAAAATCTGGGAGCAGAGAAGGACAGGGACAAACAGACAATTGATCGGGTAGGCTTCTGGCACCTGAGTGTCTCCTAAGGCTCGCCTGACCTTCTCCTCAACATCCCATGTAAGGGCTCCTAGCCCACAGGAGGACGGAAAGATTGTGTAAGGAGAGCTGGGAGCAGACTTAGGGTCAAACAGTTGAGACATAGCATCGGGCTTAAGGTTTTTGGAGCCAGGGTGGTAGGACAAGGTAAAATGAAAACGGTTGAAGAAAAGGGCGGTAAGCCATGTGGCCAACTTGATGTTCTCCAGGTTTTTGTCAGTTCAAACCAGGTGGGCAGAAAGCCTGATAAGCCTTTGGGGACCAATGGAACCTGACATTGGGGGAGGTGAGAGCATGCAGGGGAGCAGAAATGGCACTGGAGTTCCTTATGAACCTTCTATAAAATTTTGCAAACGACTAGGAACCGTTGAACCAACATCGACTTGTAGGTGTGGGCCACTTGGCTTCAACACGGACCTTAGAAGGGTCCACATTAATGTGGTTGAGAGAATAATGAATCCAAGGAAGCAAACTGAAGAGGTGTCGAACTCACATTTTGCTGCTTTTACGAACAGCCGATGGTACAGGAGGCATTGAGATTACCTTCTCAATGCCTTAGCTTCTATCATTTTAATATAAACTGATGGATACATTGTTTGTTGGCTTTGTTTTGTGTTTCTATTATAGATTGATAGATACATTGTATGTTTGCTTTGTTCATTTTAATACAGATTGACTGATACATTTTATGTTGGCTACTATAGATTGATAGATGAATTTTATGCTGGCTTAGTTCTATCTATCTATTATAGATTGGTGGATACATTGTATGGTGGCTTTCTTTGGGGGCAAAAGATTGATGTCTAGATTACATCCATCTCAGACAGCCACCATCCTCAAGTTTTGTAATTAACAGTTACTCTTATTGAAGTCAAAATTAAAGAGCTTAATGAAACACTGCTGAGGAGCATTTATCAACACTAACAAAAGGAGAGGGATGAAAGAGGAAGAAAGAGAACACAAATACATAAACTATCTTTGTAATGTTTCTTTGGTTGAACTTAACAACTTGCCCATTTAGATCTTTGATCCCACTTGTTTATTTTCAAAGCTGACTGCAAAAGGAAATTTGCAAAGGAATGGATTATACTTTTTGCACACCAGAAAAATGTTTATTTCAAATAAAAAATGTGAGCCTCCACTTCCCTCAGTTCAATAGACTGAGATTGGGCATATAGCTGCCCCTGGAGCTACAAACAATACAAAATCCTTGTGTATCCTTGATGTGTGTGTGTGTGTGTGTGTGTGTGTGTGTGTGTGTGTGTGTGTGTGTGTGTTGAGTGTTTTGACAGATTTGGCAGACTGTGTGACCTGCCAGTGGTGAACAGATGAGTGTGTGTGTGTGTGTGTGTGTGTGTGTGTGTGTGTGTGTGTGTGTGTGTGTGTGTGTGTGTGTGTGTGTGTGTGTGTGTGTGTGTGTGTGTGTGTGTGTGTGTGTGTATCAGAGAGAGCGTCCAGGAGAAAGTGGTTTAAGAGGCTCCTGGATGACAGAGGCCTCCCAAATGAGATTATACTTTATTGTGAGTGCAAGGACCTGGCTGTAATTCAGTTTGAAGAGAACATCAGGCCTGCATTAAACTGGGAAAGTTCACACTTGGCAATATGGACGAATAAAGGTAGAAGAGAAAAATAAGACCAATAAATAGTAGATTTCTCCCCACCCCCTCCCGCTGGAACAGTTGTGCAGTGGAACCCCTCTTATTTATATAGTACAGGCAATTCAACAATAACCAATATCACAAAAGCATGTCTGTCATTTTTTTAACACAAGAAATTTCCCTAAACGTGCAGCCTCATTTAGTAGCCTCATCAATGTTTACTCAGCTGTCATGAGATCATTGAGTTGTAGTAACATGACCTAAGAATGGAACTTTAGTCATATGATAACGGGAATGTGTATATGGGGGAAGATGGTAACCCCTGTCAACTGTATACTACTCACTGTATACTTCTACTTCAGAGTAAAACATTGTAGTACAAAATTCACTTGACTGATAAATGTTAGTTTTGTTGCAGATTCAGATTTGACTCTCAAAATATGACAAAAAACAAAATATGTTGCATTATTATCTCCACCAGGCATAGGCCTTGGGAGAGGTTTTGTGATTTGTCATGTGTGTGATTGTGTGAGTCCATGTCTTTGTCTGTGTGAGTACTCTGTGACTGAGTAAGTTTGCACCTCTGTCTGTCCAAAGCTAATGTTGTAATCTGCTGCAGCAAACTGCATACTATTTTGGGTGCCCAGTTATGGCTGCATGCTCAAGGACTTCTTGTGATTGAGGTGTTTCTCACTTTCTCACCTGCCTGCTGACTCCTCACTCACCACTCTTAACCAGCCTGCGGTAAGGGTTTCTAGTGATAACATAGCTGAGTGCATCTCCGACTCCCAGACACTACACTGTGAGGCTGGAAACAGTTTGCATACTGTCATTGTTTTGGACAGTGTGTTTGGCTAACAGCTAACAGTTAACAGAACTACCAGTTCAGATAACGATATACCTAACCGACACTCAACCGCTGCTAAGCAGTCAGGAAGTTTGGTTGGTTTACATTTGTGTTTTTTGGCAATTGTATGAAGTGTCTTTTAGGAACAATTTAAGCCCATTGCTTGTATAATATTTCTTTACAGCTGTTTTTTGAGTTTGATAAAGTCTGTTTAATGTTGATTTAAAGCATTGGTGGTATTCATTCAATCACACAATAAGCATTGGTTGTTGCAGACACAATTGGTGGAGATCTGCACTCTGCTGACCAATCGCAAAGAACGACGTTTCGATCCCCGGCTCCCCTAGTCTCTGTCAAAGGTACACTTAACCCGATTGCTGTGCCATTCGGCGTACGAATGGAAGTCGTTGTAAGTCTAGATGGGAAGGTGGAACCTTGGATGGAAGCCCCTGCCATCAGTGTATGAATGTGTGTGATTAGGGGACTGATGGCATGTAGTATAAAGCGCTTTGAATGGGTCTGAAGACTAGAAAGGTTTTATATAAATGCAAGTCCATTTACCATACATTTACCAGTCCATACATTTACCAGTATACACACAACCCTGCTCATAGTGACAAATGTCATCTTTTGTGAAGATTCTGCAGTGTAGATTCTGGTTATCTCATTATTCAGTTTTTTATCCGACTTGAGTGCAGCCGATTTTTTGGCGATTCAAAAAGCGCTGAGTGAACTTCAGCTTTTACTAATCCCAGATAAGACTAATACCATTCTCTTCACTAGAGTTTGACTAAGAATCTAAAATTGCAGTTTGTACAGGTGACATTTTTCAGTTCTCACGGCTCAGCACTCGACAAGGCAGATGAAATTTGCATGTAGCTGCCCACTTAAAGACCTAAAGGTATAATATGCAACAATTTCATAGAAAAATTATGTATGACTGATGCAAGAATAATCCAATCAATCATCACTTTAAACCCACTAGAAGTGTTTGGCGGTGTCTGTATCTACAGAGACTTTGCCCTATGCCTGAATCTTCTATCCTTTTTATTTTGATGTGTTCAGGACTCTTCTGGACGTCAGCAATGAATATTTGGGCTCCCTTGGGTTTGTTACCTCAGCCTTTTACGGAGGGTGTGCAGCCTGTTCTCGTTAAAAAAGTTTATTTTATCAAATTATGCAATATTGCTATTACTTCTTTCTTCATCGTGCAATACTACATTTCAACATCATGTCCAATATTACTTTCAATATATTATTTGCAATATAACTTTTTATCATTGACAATATCATGCACAATATCATGCACAATATTACTTTTTTACTGTAGTTTCTATTAGGCACTGGTGTTAGTATTATTTTTTACAAGGTTTTTATCATCTTTTGTTATTGTAATTTACTTTTTCTATTTTTGTTGTTTTTACTATATTTATTTTACTCTTATTGTTATTCTATTTTGCAATGGTGTCAGTATTACTTATTTTACACTTAAAACGATTACTCTATTGTTGATATATTTTTACATTTTTATTCTATTGTTTTTTGTTAATCTTCAGTTCTTGTCTTTGATCAAACTCTGGCACAAGAATTTCCTTTGGGATAAATAAAGTTCTATCTTATCTTTTCTTTTTTCCAGGTCAAACACTGGCACGTTTTCATGTTACTTGGCCGTGCTTTGGGTTGCATTCATTCAAATCCAGCACCTTCCCAGAGGTTTGTGAAAGCAGTTGGATGTGTTTATTTTTGCTTTAGGATATAACCGCTCTGAGACACTAATGCCTCACTAACGCAATAGCCTCTCTTATTTCCCTCTCTTCCTCGCTCAACCACTGCTGAACTCTAGCTCTCTCCCTCCCTAACTCTCTCTCTTGCTTGTTGAGCCGGAGACATGGACACATTTTAAATGCTGTTCGTACAAACAGAAACCATGTGATTTCATATCATACCTTTAAGTTATCATTTTCTGATTTTGATCGATTACACCTAAATCTGAAAAAAATACAACATAGCTATGACTTAAAGGGACAAGACAACTTTAGTTTTATTTAACTAATCATTTAATAGAACATGAGACTTTTACCCTATCCATGACCTGAAACCTGGCATTTGTCATATTAAATTAACTCTTATACAACAAATGGATTGCATAAACTAATGCGTCTGTATTGTCCATTTATACTGCTCTTTAAATACAATAATGTGACTCCATATTCGGAGTTAAAAAGTAATTTTTGTAATGATACAATGATTGATTCATACATGACATAAGACAACACCAAAAGTTGGAATACATGGTATCATAAATATGTAAATTATATTAATGCAATTATACACAGATTACGATCAAGATTACACATTGACAGCAACAAACATTGATTTTTTTTATATATATATATATATATATATATATAAGACAAAAGGCATTTTCTAATTTATAATTTACAGCACAAATTCTCTGCCCATTCAGAGATAAACTGTTGTTTAAAGTCTCTGCCTTTAGCTGTCCATCCAGCAATGTGTGTGGCGTGTTATTCAATGCCTTTATCCCTCAGTAGCATTCTAACAGTCTTCAGGTAGTCAGAATCTGGGTAGCCATCACTGAAAGAACACAAAAGAGAAACAGACAATGATTTTATTACATTAGATATAATGGTTCATGGCCTGTTTCTGTGATTCCGCCCATTGGAAGCAGAAAAAGATATTCATACCTCTGTAACATACATTTTTGCCAAACCTTGTTGGGGAAATGATCAGCAATACAGGTCAAATTAATTAGATCCGATTCAAATCAATGTATCAGGATGGTCAGAGCAACAACCATTTCTATGCACCGTTGCCAGTGTGACCGTTGTAGCGGCCTAACTTCCTTGTAAACAGAACCGACTTACAGTGGGTACGGAAAGTATTCAGACCCCTTTAAATTTTTCACTCTTTGTTTCATTGCAGCCATTTGCTAAAATCGAAAAAGTTCATTTTTTTTCGCATTAATGTACACTCAGCAACCCATCTTGACAGAAAAAAACAGAAATGTAGAAATTTTTGGAATGAACTCCCCACTGACGTCTTTTGTGAAGTGTAGAGAGCCAGAGTAATGCTTCATCCGCACACTCTTGACAAAGTGTATGAAAGTGTCGTGTGTTCTATGGTAGTAGTATTTACTCACATTCCGCTCCCTGCGTCTGGTTGTGTTTTTAGGGGGATGGAAGCTGTAGTGACCATGTCCTCTCCATCTTTATTGGTGGTAACAATAAACAGTAGCTGCTGGTTGAAAGCCTTATCCAGAAGCTTTAGAACCCTCCTTCCGTCACGGTTGTCAGGCAGGTAAGCACAGAGACGCAGCCCTGCATAAGGCTGCCCAGGGTGAGGGTGTTTCTCCTGCAGGAAGAGATGCACAGTTAACAGTCTTACGCTTTGTTTCACACAATCTTTGATCAACACAGGTTTTTGCTGCTTAAGCCTAACCACACTGTACTTCTCAAAAGCACCAGGCTTGTTTAGGTGCCGTGAGTGTGGAAAAAGCATGGCCAGTTTTAGTCCTTAATCATGCTCAAGTTTTCAGGAGCAGATATTGCATGGAGTATAAAAAAAAACAAAAAAAACACATTGGCAGGAAATATTTTGCCGGTATGATGATCAGTATCATCTCAATAATTTGATACAAATGTAGTTCCTGGCTGCAATAAAAAAAGCATATTTAAGTACCTGTATATGAATATAATGAGGATGGTTTTGAGGTTGTTAACCCAAATTTTCCTTCTGATAATCTTTTTCAAAGGCATATCATTTTTATGCCTTCGCGCCAGCGCCAGCTGTGGCCAGAGGCAATGGGCAATGACACAAATAATTAATAGGATCAAATGATGAAGTGATGACATTTTGGATAGACTTTTTTTTAGATAATGGCCTTGGTCAAGCCCTACACCCCCGCCCGACCACTTCGCTCTGCTGCCTCGGGGCGATTGGTTGCCCCGTCGCTCAGAGGTCCCTGCGGCCGATCCACCCGGTCACATCTTTTTTCTGTCCTGGCCCCTCAGTGGTGGAATGAACTCCCCACTGACGTCAGGACAGCAGAGTCGCTGCGCATCTTTCGGCGCAGGCTGAAAACTCACCTCTTCAAGAAGTACTACCCTGAGCCTTCCTCGTAGCACTTATTGCATTCGTATTAGCTGTTGCACTTACTGTATTCGTATCAGTTCGCTGCACTTATTGAATTCGTATTTGTTTACTGCACTTATCCTATTCGTAGTAGTTTGTAGCACTTATTATATTCGTATTAGTCTGTTGCAATTATTGTTTTCGTAGTAATTTGCCCCTGCACTATACTTTTGCTCTGGTTTATGCTTTAAGATGCTTGTTTAAGAAAGGAGATGCACTTATGACTTCTGGTGACTAGTAGTTCTCTTGAATACCTATGTTGAATACACTTCCTGTAAGTCGCTTTGGATAAAAGCGTCTGCTAAATGACTGTAATGTAATGTAATGTAATGTAATAATGTGATGCATTGTGACAAATGCTTCTACTTTAGTCTTTTGTCAATTCCCTGTAACATACATAACTTGTATCTGAATGGATTTCAGCAGCCAACTCTTTCATGTAATTAAACGGTCACGTCAGAGCTTCCTCACCACCACAGAATTTTTTTCACAGCAGATGCTGCTCCTGACTGCACTACCTGTTATTTACTAGTCAAACTGACAGCTAAGGTGATGTGCAAAACTGTTCTACGTTCCCAAATCTCTAGAATTAAACATAGTCAGTGATAAGGAGAATGTTAGAGAAAACATTCTTCCAGTTACTGTCAACAGTAGAGGAATAGTCTAGTGGCAGGGGTAGCTAGTAGAGGAGTCTGAAGCAATTACAGGAACAGTAGTAGCAATAATGCACATAGTTGGGTTTTTTAAATGAAATAAATACATGCATAAATGCATATAATATATTTAAAATATTAGTAATGGTTTCAACACTTCCACACTACTACGTTTCCATTTTAAAACACATATTTTTTGCCATGTCTACGCCTAATGTCCACACTACTGTGGAGTAAAAAAACGGAGGTGTTTGACAATTCCGGCGTTGCATTGTAGTGTGGATGGGCAAAAATGTAGACCTTTGAAAACAATGAAGTAGACGTCAGGGGTCTCAAACTCGCGGCCCGCGGGCCAATTGCGGCCCGCTAGACGATATTTTGTGGCCCCCACCTTAATATGAAAATTTAATGTTAGTGCGGCCCGCGAGTTTTATATGAATGGCACTTTACAGTGTTGTGTGCGGAGCTGAACGAACCTACCAATCACGGTGGGGTATATGGCTCTCGGGGGCGGGACATCGACCGGGCTTGATGCAAGCAGAGAAACATTCTCAATGAGTGACAGTGACAGCAGCGTTGCCATGGAGAGTGACAGCAGCGTTGCCATGGAGAGTTACAGCAGCGTTGCCATGGAGAGTTACAGCAGCATTGCCATGGAGAGTTCTCTTCCGTGCCTGGCTGGCTGCCTCGTTTCTATTAAACGCGGACATTCGTCCCAGCGCGCTGCGTTCACAACACCTCCAAAAAAAAGTTTTTAAGTTGCTGCCCAGTGGGACATTATACGTATATATGTCTCTCTCTGACAAAATAAATCAAAGTGATGCGTACGCGGCGAGATAAAAGAAAAGTAAGAAAATAATGTAGCCTAATGTGGTCTGCAGTCACATACCGACACCTGTCCGTCGGCAACAACAGTCCCCGATAAAGCAGAAGAGCTGCTGAGTTTGTGTCCAATGCACGGCCGCACCACAGCCAAGGATATATTTCAGGAGCTGTGCGAACAGACTGGTGGGCATTACCACGGATGGAGCCCCGTCTATGACCGACTGGTAGCGCTGGTTC
This sequence comes from Anoplopoma fimbria, assembly GCF_027596085.1. Taxonomy (NCBI): domain Eukaryota; kingdom Metazoa; phylum Chordata; class Actinopteri; order Perciformes; family Anoplopomatidae; genus Anoplopoma; species Anoplopoma fimbria. Next base: position 10,435,278 of record NC_072469.1, read on the forward strand.
AAAGAAAGTTAGAGGAAAATGCAGATCCAGCAGTCGTTCTGCACTGCATCGTACACCAACAGGCACTGTGCAGCATGTCATGTCTGTTGTCCTGAGATGTATCAGTTACATCAGGTCCAGGAGTTTACAGCACCGCCAGTTCAGGGCCTTTTTACAACATATGGTGATGTACTTTACTTTAGTAAAAGTACATCATTTAGTAGTGTCCTGAAGAGATTTTTTGACTTAAGAGCAGAAGTGAAGAAATTCATGGAAGATGACAGAATGGATGTTCCTGAACCTGATGATCCAGGGTGGGTTATGGACCTTGCATTCCTAGTGGACTTAACACAGGAGCTGAACATCCTTAACCTGAAGCTCCAGGGCCCTGGTCAGCTTATCACTGCAGCTTATGAAAATGTGAAAGCCTTCTCCGCTAAACTGAAATTGTGGAAAACTCAGCTTTCTGTAAAATATCTCAGCCATTTCACAACATGCAGGTCTCTTGTGGAGGAGGGCACAGCCTTCAGTGGTGGTGAATATGCCTGTGCTAGTGAAAACCTTCTGCAGGAGTTTGATCAGCGTTTTGCTGACTTCAAGGCACGCTGTGACACTTTCCAGCTGTTTGCTGACCCCTTCTCAGCTGATGTGGAGAGTGTCCCAAGTATGTTGCAAATGGAACTTATTGACTTGCAGTGCAACAGTTAAAGGGGTTTTTTAGATCTAAAAGCTAAATTCAGAGAGGCACAGGGAAAAGCAGACATGACTGGACAATTCATGAGAGAATTACTTCCATCCTTCCCTGAGCTGTCAAAAATGTTCAGTCGGGTAATGTGCCTTTTTGGAAGCACGTATCTGTGTGAAAAACTTTTCTTGACTATGAACTTTAATAAATGCAAGTACTTAGTGATGCCCATGTTGAAGCTGTACTCAGAGTTTCTACTGTAACCTTGATCAGGGCAAATGTTGCTCAGCTGTGTGAGCAGAAGCGCTGCCAGGTCTCTGGCAAGAAATAGAATAAAGCACAAATGTATTCAGGGATTGTATGTGTTGGTTCAGTGCAATGTTTCAATAAGTTATTAAAAACATGGAAATAAAAAAGTACATTTTCAAAAATATTGCGCTTTCTTGTAGTGCTTGAACGTTGAAGTGGCCCTCCTATGAGACGACAATACCAGCAGTGGCCCCAAGCCAAATTGAGTTTGAGACCCCTGGTCTAAGTAGTCCCTGATCCATCAAGCCGCCAGAAGAAAACAAACATCAGCCTTAATTATTGATCGACTACCAGTGGTTAATTCAACATATATAACGGATTAAAGGTTTTGTTGACCTTGTTTTCTTTACTAGCAGCTTTTGTGTGGTTAAATTAAGCATTTTTGTATTCTACCAGAGCCTAGATATGTAGGAAGCAAGCTGTTATTGGAGAGATTAGAGAGTGACGTGTCCAGCGGCATCATCAGCCCTACGGAGCGGACTATTGAAGCCAACTAATGTCAAATTGAAGTCCACAAAGAAATTGTAAACAAACAAAAGCATAAATTCTCTCCAGTATGACAGGGACTTCAGCAACCCGGCAGAGCTACGAGTGTGAGAACACAATGAAAAAAACAAGAAAACAATGAAACCGAGGAAAAGAGTGAGAGACATCTGTTGACCAAATGTATTGACCAATAATCATGTAAACTTTGATTTGTAAGTGTTACTTTTAAAGTAAATTTGAAATATGTGAAAGAGAGATAGAGCAAGACCTGCAGCCTTGTAACTAACTTTGTAAAGTAAAACCTGTTTTAAACGTTTGAGTATGAAGAGGTAGATTATAGAGGAACATTTTAAGTATCAAGCACTGTCTTTTATTAGTTAGTGTGGATGTGACCTCAGATATCCCAAACAAGTTTTCTCCAGCAGCATGAACTCTGTGCTGCTTCAGTCTTTAGCAGTTTCCATCCTCCCGTAGCTCTGCCAACCAGTCTAACCAGATTAACTTCTTTTGTGGAAAGAATGCTGCCCATAGAAACCTGCGCTCTATTCTGAGCTCTTTCACTGCCTTCCATTGAAATCAAATTCTACTCTACGTAGCTGTTTCTTTATGATCTTGTTCTGTTCTGTTCTCGTTACAGCTAGTGCATTATGTTGTTGTTAAGTCTAAGAAATGTGATGCAATTACGTTTATGACGTATCATAAATCAAGTTGGTTACTGAACTTTTGTTGATTATAAAGAAGTAAAATGATATGCTTTGAGCACTTGTTACGATGTATGTTAATTAACCATCATACACAGTTTCTGAAGATTTAACACATACACACACACAGAAAAAGAGGGCCCCTTACACAAGAAGAGAGAGGTTTAAGCTGCACATTATCATTATTAGTTTTTATAGACTGAAGAACTTTGAACACCAACTATATTTTTTCTGTCATTTTTTTCTTTAATCCCAAAAGGTTGTTATGCACATGGACCCTTTTCCCATGCTAACATGTATACTATGAATTAGATACAATAAGATAAGATAGAACTTTATCATCCCAAAGGAAATTCTTGAAAAATGATCCTAGTGTTCTCTGAGCTGGATTTCCACAGAATTCCAGGGGATCTGCATATGCACACAAACTGTTAGCCAGCCAATAATTAGATAGATGGTAGATAGTTCTGTGGAACCAGCTTCCAGTTTCAGTCCTGAGGGCAGACACATAGGTTTCTTCCTTTTTTTTTTCTCCCTGTTAAAGGTTTTTTTAGGAGAGATTTTCCTGTGCCGATGTGAGGTTTCCAGGATACAGGTATGTGTACAGATTGTAAAGCCCTCTGAGGCAAATTTGTGATTTTGGGCTATATAAAATATGTTGAATTGTTTGAATTGAATTGAATTGAATAGTTGAGAGTGGATCCACTACAACTCAGACTAAAATAGATTTACAAGCTTACTGTCTGTATTCCACCTGGGAATATGTAGTTGATCTGCAGGGTATTGTCATCAGGGAATCCTGGCAGGTCTCTGTGGAGGATCACCCAGGTCATCTGGCCCTCTGGCTGGCAGCCATTCAGTCCTCCGTACATCCCATTCACCCCTTCATTAGCTGCACAGAAAGCAGGCCGGATCTAGTTAAATTATCTAGAAGTGAGTAGAAGATAATCATGGAAAGCTTGACAGACACATAGAATAGGTTTGCAGGTGTGTAAAGGACCTTGTTGTACCAGTGGTGGAGGACCCTGTCCATTCAAGTAGCGGTTGAAGTGCAATTTGTCACTGCTCTGTCCAGACCCCATACTGACAAGCAAATGGAAAAAAAGAAACAAATCAATTATGAATCATTGTCAATGAGCACAACATCTAATTTGGGCACTCTAAACTAACATTAAAGGTCAATCTACTTGTCATGGAAAGTGCTTTGCCTGTGAATACAATAATGTCTTAGGTGGCTTTGATAAAAAAAAAAAAAAAAAAACGTGAGTTGTCATAATGATGTCATCAGGATTCTTTCAGTTAATGATTGAAGACAACAAATGGTTTCAAGCTGTTTGAAAGACATTGGTGTTAACCAGGTAGGAGGGGTCTAATGGAAAAAAGTTATTAGTTTTTTTGGGAGCTTGTCCAATAGTAGGGACTAAAGAGAGGCAGGATATCAGTGCCTCTGCTCTTTTGATTTGGCCATTTTCCCCTAAATCTGCCTCTTTCTGACTTAATGGAAGAGCTATGCCAAGACACAGAGTACTTCTAAGTTAAGTAAAAAACAAAGTTCCATAAAGACAACGCTGGATCACTAACTGGCAAAGCCAGGAACTGCCCTGATTACTGGATATTACTCAAAGATGATCTGATCTTGAGGGTCAAAATCCAGTGTTAAGACCTGTTTTTTATTTACGTTTTGTGCGTATGTGTTGCTCAATACTACATTTCTGAGTCCACAAGCAGTTTTATTTTTATTTGTGGGTATTCATCATTTATAAAAAAAAAATACACATATTGAAGTGGACTTTGGATTTTTTGGGGTCCAGATCTTACAGGATTTGCCTGTAAGATCTGGTAACGTACAAGTAATCAGTTAAACGCAGCAGTCTTGGAAACATGTTTATTTATCCACGACTGTTGGAGGAATTGTTAATGAGGTTTCAGTGACTCACCCCCCGAAATGAATCCACGGCCATTAAGGTCACAGCACAGAGGGTTGTTAAGAGTCTCATGAATGAAGTTGTGAATTGTGGTGAAACTGCTGGATACACTTGTGTGGTGGTTTCAGTTACAATCTAAGAGACTGCACTGTCACCCAATCAGTCACACACAGAATAAAGCCAGATGTATCTACATTCACTAGTGTGTCATACTTGGAAAAACACAGTTGACTAAGAAATATTCAACATGAAACTATGAAACACAGCCCTCGACCAGCAGTACATTGAAGTATGTGGACAATGGATTCATATGTTTGAGCAAATATTATATCTTGTTTATAATTTACCTTTTTTTTTACTATGCATCTTCTGCTCCTTGCTATTTACAGTAATGCTAGGCAATGTCAGGTAAAGTTAAGCGTAATAGTCTTAACATAAACAATTCAGTCCAACGCTCTGTGAATGCTTCATGTGTTCACTCTGTTGCCTGATTTTGGGTCAACCTGCTAACACACAAAGCTTCTCTGTCAGTGTGTGGTTAGCTGTCACAAATTATAAAGAAAGCAGTTGACACTATAAATTCTGACGGTCTTAACATCGCTAGGCCTGTGTTTTTTTATGTGACTGTTGACATGTTCAGGAAGTATTCCTGTAAGGGGGATCAATTTCTTGAGTCCAGAAAATTCAGATTCTACATTTACACAAAAAGATAAACATGATTTCAGAAATAACACTGCCAATTTATTTTTGTTTTTGCCACCAAATACTCTTTTTTACCTATTCTTAAAGAACACGTCTGTTGTAATGATGAATTAAAACCTCCAGTTTCTGCTGCAGGTTTGTACTCAGTGCTGTGATCAGACAACATGAGCAGGTTTGGCTAACACGACACAGGCAGAGAACTTGTTAAAAGTCATTACAGTTAAGCTCATCAAAGTGTGCTGTTATTACTGCCATTAGTACCTGTTAAAATGCTCTTCTTCTCAACACCTTGGTGAAGTCTCCTTTGCTTCTATCTCTCTCCTGTTCAGTCCGTTCAGATGTCTACTCAGCTCATAATGAACTGAGAAGGAAACAGCGAGAAAGAGACAGAGAATGGGAGAGATGGGTGTGTCAAGTTCCAGGGTTGTGGTGTGCTGCTGAGAGATCTGTTCAACTGGTGTAGCAGCTTTGGCAGGGACTGTAACATATGCAGGTTTGTGTGTGCCTGTGTGTGTGAGAGAGATACAAAGAGGGAGGAGCTATAGAGAGGGATTGAATGAGATAGAAAGCAGAAACAGATCGTAACCAAGTAAATGTTCAGTGACCATAGATTGGCAATCTAAAAAGGAAGACAAAAAAAATCATGGCACCCAAAAGAAGACATGTGGTAAATCAACAGGCGAGGCTGAGACAGAAATGCACTTCCTTCTAAAATGTCAAACATTCAATACTGAAATAAGGAGCAACAGGTTCTATATATATATATATATATATATATTTATATGGTGAGTTAAACAAGAATATAAAAACAAGACCTGCATACACAATTTATTATTACCTTTCGTATACATATTACTTACATATTACACACATATAACATGGAGCTCAGTGAAAAACAGGGGTGGACTGAAATACATGTCAAAGTTTTTCTTAGCTGCTACATAACACTGAAGGAAGAACAGAACAACTGGCTTCTACCGAATTGAACTGCTGTTTTGATACTGAAAGGTGAAAAGGGCGTTGCAGTTTCAGATCATTCTATATTTTAAGTTCAACAATAATATAGTTAAAAGTAAATACTTTCAGGAACAGGATCAGAGACATGAAGAATACCCTGACTCTGTGGTCGATGAGCACCAAAGCCCAAGCAAAGATCTGAGGCAGGTAAGTGGCAGGTAGCGTTTAACAAAAGTTTGTGGGTTGCTGTAAAAGCCAGGTTTGCTGGGCTGGATAAAGGCTTCTCTCTTGGGATTTGTTCAGCTCAACATGTGGATCAATCAGACCCAGAGGAGACGTCCAGTGAATTTTATAGTAGTAAGAGAATCATTTTGTTTGTGTCTGTCTCATCTGTACTTCCCTATATTTCCTCTTCAGTATCAATCCTGTTGTCTTTGTCAGTGTGACATCTTGATCTCTCTCTCTGTCTGAGTGCATGCTGGGAGTTTGGTGGTGGAGAACGTGGTGAGTTTGGCTGAGAGTTTGGTGATATCAAACCGTTCTTTTTTTCTTACAGAGTTTACTGTGTGATTGTGTTGTAGTGGTTTATAGTTGTTGTCAGTGTGTTTTGGTGTGTTTAGCTGTGTTTTGGCGGACAGGGAACCGTGTTTCTTGGCGGGGATGGCGTCCTCCGAGACGCCGTCCCTGTCTTTGAGGCATGGAGTTTCGGGTTCAGCCCGACCCGTCTGTTCTGGTAGAGGCGGTTCTCCTGGCTGTGGGAGACCGTGTGGGACACGTTAACCTGTCCTATGCCTCCAGGATGAACAGAGGTGTGGTTGTTTTCCTGAAAGAGGAGCGTTTTGTGGCTGATTTAATATCGAGCGGCGTCTCACTGAACGGCGTCTATCTGCAGGTTTCCCCACTCGCAGTGCCCTTTATCCGGGTCACCATCTCCGGTGTTCCCCCGTTCATTCCCAACCAGGTGTTGGAGCGGGAGCTGCAGCACTTCAGGACTGTGGGGCTCGGTTGTAAGAGCGATAAGCTGAAACATGTCCAGTCATTCAGGAGACAGGTGTTAATGTTTCTTACCTGTCCATCACAGATGCTGAAGGTCTCCTTTCAAGTGAAACATGGGTAGGGACACTACATGGTGTATGCCAGCACAGGTAGCATCAGGTGTTTTGAGTGTGGGGATGTGGGGCACAATTGGACCGCTTGTCTTCACTGGCCGGCAGGGGGGAACCCCGAGCCGGGGGCCGAGCCGGTGGAGGAGCACACTCACACCGGGGCTCCGCTGAATGAGGAGCCGGCTGAGGTCGCTGCTCCACACTGGGGCGGCGACCCGCCGACTGAGCCCGAAGCCAAAGAGGGACACAGCGGGCAGGCAGACAGTCAGGCCGGGGAACAGCTCGGGAATCAGGTGGAGATATTGATGAGAGCTCGGCTGTTCCGAGTAATGTGTGTGTTGCACTTGATGATCTTTCTCTTACTGTTTCTTCTACATGTCTACATCACCACTCTTTCTCATTCTTCAGTGCACAAGGTTAGGGTCAGTTCTTTAAATATTAATGGTGGGAGGGATCGACAGAAGAGGGCGGTCATTTCAGAAATGATCTCAAAGAAACGACTAGACATAGTTTTCATGCAGGAAACAAACAGTGACACACAGAATGAGATAGGCTGGGGTTTGTGGTAGAAGGGCCAGTATGTTCTGTCTTATGGGACCAACCAGTCTGCAGGTGTAGCCATTCTTTTTCACCAGGGCTTGGAATTGCACCACAAATTTCACATTATACAGACCAGGAGAGGAACCTCACTTACAGTCATCTGCCACTTTATCACAGGTGGTTTCAGAGTCAGGTGTAGTAGATGTATGGTGGGTCAAACATCCCCAGGTTAGACAGTACACATGGGTGAAAGTGTTGGATGGGAACATTAGGGCAGTCAGGCTGGACAGGGTTTACATGTCACATCATTTTAGCAATCGGTTATTGAACAGTCACATTTACCCAGTAGGTTTCACCTACACAGACCATCACTTAGTCACTTTAGATGTTCACACCTCACCAACCACTAAATGCAGCTCTTACTGGCAATTCAACGTTAAGCTGCTTCAGGACAGTGATTTCTGTCAGAAATTTGAGACTTTTTGTGGGATCTGGAAAGAAAGGAAGAGCGACTTTGAGTCCCTGAGTCAGTGGTGGGAAGTGGGCAAGGCACATATACGAGTTTCTGCCAACAATACACAAGTCACTCCACATTGAGGGTCAAAAGAGTCATTCAGGATCTTGAAAAAGAAATCATGGATTTGGAGAACAGTTTTTTCACACCAGCACAGACAGTCACAAGCTTCAACAGAAGAAACAGCAATTAGGTAAATTTTTACATGAAAGAGTTAAAGGTGCTTTGGTCAGGTCAATGTTCACTATGGTAAGGGACATGGATGCTCCTACCTCCTACTTCTTTAATCTGGAGAAGTCCATCTCTCAGACCAAAAAAATGGTCTGTCTCCGCCTCCCTGATGGTACGATGACAACGGACCTGGTTAAGATGAGACAACATGCCATAGAGTTCTACAGCGCCCTCTTCAGGATGGAGGACAGCAATAGACAGTGTGTGGACAAGCTGCTGCAGGGACTTCCTCAGCTGGGCTCCGAGGACAGAGTTGTCCTGGACGCCAACATCTCCCTAGAGGAGCTTACTGCTGCTGTGGGTCAGATGGCTCCTGGTAGAGCTCCTGGACTGAACGGACTGCCTGCAGACTTTTATAAGCACTTCACAGAGACCAGTCTTACTGTGTACCGGACAGATCCATCATGGATGATCTGTTTCTCATGAGAGACTTGTTTGATATTTGTAAACTGCACAGTATTGATGTTGGAGTTATATCTTTAGATCAGGAGAAGGCGTTTGATAAGGTTGATCATGTTTTTCTTTTTTCCACTTTAAGAGCTTTTGGTTTTGGAGAAGGTTTTGTGTCACTGCTGGGTTTGTTGAACAAGCAAGCATTTTGTCTGGTGAAAGTGGGGGGTGGGCTGAGCTGTCCAGTACAGGTTTAGAGAGGTATTAGACAGGGATGTCCTATCTCTGGACAGCTATACTCTCTAGCTATTGAGCCTCTTCTGAGCAGACTTAGGGCTCATGCTACCAGGGCTGCCTCAGTGCCACTCGCTGGTGGTGTCAGCTTAAGCTTAATGGGTTTGTCAGAGACCAGAGAGATGTCGAGTTCCTGGGTAGTAGTTTAGAAATGTTTGAAAGGGCATCTTCAGCAAAAGTTTACTCGGAGAAAAGTGAAGCTTTCTGGTGGGGCAGTGGGCAAACAAGGAAACACCAAGGTTACCAGAAAACCTCAGATGGGGAAGGCAGGGCATTACATTTTGGGGTGTTTTTCTGGGAACAGAGAGTTTCTAGCTGAGCTACTTAACATCAGGTCCAACAGAATGCTGGTCAGGCTGGTAGAGGAGGTCTGTGCTTCCCTGCCAGAAGTCCTCTGTGTCAGAGAGAACTCTCTGGTTCTGAATTTATGATTTGTTTTTACTATTTTGATTCTTTTGTTTTTTACATGAACTTGTTTTATTGTAATTTTTGCAGACAGACAGCAACCAGTCCAGAGTCTTTTTGATGTGACAAAGTTATCAGTAATAGGGAAAAATAAAAAATTAGGACCAACGTTGAACTTGTGGAAGCGAATATATAACTATAAAGTAAGGAATCTTTGTCTTTATGTTTGTGTGTATGTTCATTACATATCTCAAGAACCCTTCATCCGATCTACTTCATGCTCGTTTATATGCGGGTGTATTGCTGAGGACCCAAGTACATGTGGTATTTTAGTTGAGTAAATTTGGATATGCAACACTTTCAATATGAATTAACTTTGAATAAACAAGTGAACAGCGCTCTGTGCAGCCACAGTACAAGAACACAGTAAGCATTGGGCAGACGACGGACTTTCACTGAGGAATTGTTGACCCAATTGCCTCTGCTTTGTACCTATTACAAGCTTTTCTTAAAGGTGTTAAGTTCAACAAGGTTCTGTACTTGGACCAAGTCTAGTCACCTTATATATGCTTCAGTTAGGCAATATAATCAGGATACACTCCACAAACGTCCATTGTTATGCAGATGATACCAAATTATATCTTTCGATCAAGCTAGACGAAACCAACTTCCTCTTCAGTTGCTCTCCCTGAGGTTTCTTCCTTTTTTTGACCGTTAGAGGTTCTTTTGGGGGGGAGATTTTCCTTTCTGATGAGAGGGTCTAAGGATAGAGGATATCATATGCTATAGACTGTAAATAAAAATCTCCTATTTTCGCCATACCCATAGGAAGTTCCAAATCAGCAACGTCTTCACAGATGTCAACTGTCCAGTATGCCAGTGTCCCTACACTGGCATACTGGACATTGGCATGTTCCTTCCTATCATTCTGGTTCCTTGCCACTCACTGACTTGGCTACTGATTCTGGGCATGGATGGGCCTGAGAAAGTTCTTGCCCAACTCTGACGCAGATTCTGGAAACTGATTGGCAGGGAGGCTATTAGGAAGCAACAGCGTTGATATTTTCGGCTATGGAGAGCAAACCCTATTGTTCCCAAGATGGCTGCACTCCCATCTGCCCTGTTGCGACTCTAATAGCAACCATTCTCTGCACAGGAGTAGGTTATCGGCCCTCTCAAGTCAGGATTGGCTGCAACACTGCAAACGCTGCCACCTGCTCGAAAGGCTCCGTACTGTTAATGTTTAGTGTTGTTTTTTTTGTTCCAAAAGTCATCACAATGCATGGTATTTTATTGTTTTTAGGGAGAACAGTACATTGTTGGTGAATTTGGCTGTATTTTTACAGCAATGTATTATCGTGAGAGTCAATTACTTGTTCAAATGGCTAGTTGGGTCTCTGATAAATCTCTGGATGAACTGGAGATGAAAAAACACTGGTCCTGCAGACCTGGTTAGTGTTGTGTTTGAGTCTTTATTTTCAGTGGACTTGAGGAACCATGTATTGGATGATCTTCGCTGTTCTACTGTAGGCTGTTCACAGTGTGGGGGATGTCCCATAAACAGGGACTCAAGAGCAGTAGCCCAATATTGGAGCGATGTGTGTATGGGACTTGTTTTAAGACCAAGTGAGGAGTAGAGTCCTCTGTACTGAAATAACTCTGCGCAGCAAAGATCTTGCTATGGGACATCAAGTTGAACTGTTTGGACATTCTGGTACCTGGATAGCTGAGAATAAGAACTGTCTGCTCTGTTATATATATACTTGAAAAAAATTGAAAATATTGTCTTGGTAGGAAAAACAACCTACAAAATGATGGTGAAAGTAAAGGAGCTCGTCTAGCTCTGAGTCATGAGGTGAAGCCTGTGTGGAGAGCACTGTACAAACCACTACTAACTCAAAGTTTGACAACTTTCAGTGTGGAGTTTTACATGGGATTGTGGCTGTCAAATGTAAATGAATAATGTCCTTTCTGCTCTCAGAAAGAAAGTGTTTTCCTTTTTTCCTGGACTGTAAACTTGTTTCCTGGTTCATCTGTTAGAAAATACTTTCAGGATGTTCAGAGAGGTGTTTTTTAAGAATGTTTATTTCCGGTTATAAGTAGAGTAAATGTCAGCTGTTTAATTTTCTTCAGCGTCAACATCTTTTTGATCTACCATATGATCAGATCAGGAGCTCTATTGCTTTTCTGATTGACATAGTTTGAAAAATAAAGTGTTATTGTAATAACCACCCAGTTTAATAACCACCCAGTTTAATTCATGCAAGAGTAAAGATTGTTTTTGTTTCTTGGGTTTTAACAGATAAAGGTGAATTTCAGAGTTTTCTTTGTTCATTTTAACTTAAATTTCATTATTTTCAGCATTAGAGATTCTTATAAAGTATGTTTGAAGATAAAATGATTATGCCTGACAAATGTACTGAGAGCTGTTGCTAGAAGCTACAAATATATCATTAAGTTTTCCACACAAACTCCAAAGTATTATGAACTGACTTTTGTTCAAAAAGTTAAATAAAATCCATAATTGAAATCAGTTCTGTTCTTTTCTTATGTACTTATCATGGAGCCTACTTAAGATTGTTTTTGAGATAAAATGCTGTTTTAAAAAGGTAGATGTGTGTATATAGCCTATGTAGGATAATAATGTGTTTGCTGTTAACTTTACTGACAGAAAACCAAAAAGCGGTCTTCTGGATGGAAGTCCTGCATTTGTGTGACCCATCACTCCCGTCCTGAGTGGACTGTCTAACACTTGATACGACGTCAGTTGCTCTGCCCGTAATGCTGTGGGGTGGATGCGACTAAATGAGCCAAGGAGCACCAACCAAGTTGCCTTATCTGACACGCTGGGATTGAGAAAGGGTTTCAGGTGATTGGGAGGAATCACACTGAGGGTAAGTGGTGGACAGTGGGGGAATGACAGACTCTGAAATGACAGAAGATGTTAATGCCAATGGTCCCAGGCTTTAAGGAGTTAATAGATGGAGGTCAAGATACCAATACAGTTAGTTAGTTGGCAAAAGCAGTTCATCATGATGTCGGATATTATGTTTTGAGTTTGTTTTGCACGATTATAAGAAAGAGGAGAAAGGGTATGAAAAATACAATATGAAAAGGATGGGTAATGGTGACTTCGTTGGAAAGTTAAAACAAACTCCTTTTCAAACACATCCTTTCAGGCTTGAAGATAGAGTTTACTTTCACCTAATACGATTAGTGTTGAGGGGGCTTCAGTTAGTGAGAGCATAAGCTTGATACTCTATCATGGTGGATGGCACAATTAGCTGCAGGGCCGCTGTCAGGTATTACTGGCATCTGCTGTGAGAAATTAGGCTAAACTACTAAATAAATGGCCAGCAGCCGTGTTCTCCCACACAGAACTCATTACCACCCCCTCATCTTCTCTCCCCCCTGTCTTTTTCCTTTGCCTCCCCTTCTCCCCTCCCTTCCTTCCTCGTTGCCTCCACTTTCCCTCTCTCACCTTGTCCTCTATTCTCCTACATCCCTTAACCTCTCGCATACCTCCATGCTGCCTCCCTATTATCTCCCATTTGCCCTCTTTTAGCCTCCCCCATCGCCCTCCTTCGCCCTGGCCTTACCAACCCTTGTCTACTCCTCAGTTATTGGATAATTTGGCTCTCTCCCACGTGTCTCTGTGCTAATTAAATGTGGTGTACACTGTCTGGAGAATGTCACAATTGATTTTTCTTTCTACAAGGAGGTGGGGAGCCATTTAATTTTGAGAAAACCATCATCCCCCACCCTGCCCCCCCTCCCCAAACACACAAACACACACACTGTTGTACTTCTTGCCAGAGAAGGACCTCTACAGTTTCTCTCAGTTTGAACAAATCCTAACTTCCTACTACTGTTGGTCTACCTGATGACATTATGAGATGTTATTTTGTTTGGCTTGCTTGTATGATCCAAGGGTGTTCATGAGTCCTCAAACTTCTACATGACCAAAAAAGGACTCCTGACTTATGTTTCCAAACCTGGTATCCATATGGTCCCGATTCAAATTCTCAGCAACCTCTGCAGAACTTCCGGGTTTGATAATCCCAAGTGGTACTTCCAACATTTTACCATATTTGTAGCAACTTTATCTAATCCATACTCGTTACTGTAATGACACTGGGGGCAGCCCAACCCTGATGCAGAAAGTATATTGTTAATGTTTTAACACGTGGTGAACATTGTGTAATTTGCAAATTATGTTGTAATATTTTGTTAACGTTGTGTAACATTTTGTTAACGTTGTGTAACATTTTGTTAACGTTGTGGAACGGTGGCATTCAGGGAACAAAAACTAATCTGGTAAGGGTTAGAAAAAACATCATGTTTGGCTGAAAATATGTAAGCTTGTAATGTAACCTAAACTAAGAACGTAATGTGATTTAGTGACGGAGCGTGACGTGATAAAAAAAGAAAAATCACTCAACCTTTTGGTTTCACACAGTACACAAATGCCGGTCCACTTCGTAAAAATCCTGTGTTTGCTTGACCTATTCACCTCCCCTTACTCCTGCTCTTTGCACACTTTATCAGTCATAATAATAGGTCAGTTGCTCTGAGTGTCTAGTAATGATGTGGATGGGTTAAGATTGGAGTTAGTTGAAAGCCCGGAGTGTCCCATACAGTCACTAAAAGGTGCCTTGGTATCAAGACGCTGATGGCTATCTTCCAACCCCCATTATTTAACACCCTGGGAGCTTGACCCGGCTTTTATTTGGGAGGGAAGCTGAAGGTTTTCTCCTACTGGATGGTTGGGCCAATTTCCAAGAGAACAGCTGAAATACTCAACAGCAACAGACGTCAACATCTATTTCTACTGTCGAAAGTAGTTCCAACCTGTTGACAGTTTGTGGATGATCCTGAATGACTGGGACATTGCATGTACAAACACTAACTGGTAAGGAGTTCTTTCAAAGGAAAATCTTTAAAAAAAATGTCATTAACCTCCAATTTGTTTTGGGGTGGAGGCAGAAGCTTCAGATAATAGGGCATTAATCATGTCAATTCATGTACCATGCTAAGGTTTTAAGTGTTTCCTCTCTAAAGCATGTATACTGATATATGTTTTCAGAGCCATGATTTCATTGTAACTAAAGAAAGATCCATCAGCTCACAGCCATCAACTGAAAGAACACCTAGCCCAGATTTATTTTATTTCGATTCGACCTTCATTGACCTTGCACATACAAAAGACTGACTTTTAATATGTTATGCACCTTTTACATACAGCTCCTTTTCATATTCATTGGCATATTAATTGGGATAAATGTTGGACTATCTTATGGTCTGTTAAAACAGAAGAACTGACTGATATACAACTTTAGAAGGTAGAGAATTCAAACATTCATGACATGAACAATGCTAGCCATAATCACATACTGACTTTAAGAGTGTGTTGTCAATGACACTGTTTCCTGCTCGCTTAAAAAAAACAGAGAGTAAGAGAGCCAGTAGAAAGAGAGAGAGAAAGAGGGACAAAGAGACTGTGACAAATGTGCTTTTGCGAACAAGCGCCTGCTAAGCAAGATGAGTCTTTTCACACCCACAACAAATGGAGATATCAGTGATATTAAAACAGACAAGGCCCACTTTAACCTACTTGGCGCAATTTGCTTGGAGTTAATAGTCTGTTGTTGGAGATTTGATAAGCAGTGTGCCAAGTGTATCACATCCATTCCAACCAGTCCACAGAAGCTGTCACTTCTCATCACATCAGCACCACTGCTATACCAGGCTAAATAAGAGAGGAACAACTGCTGCTAAAGATGGAGTCTGTGACAGTGTGGGTCTGTGTCTGCATGTGAGTATGAGTAATAATGTAGGAATAGGTGTGTGTTTATCTGTATAAGAAGGTTTGTATGTTTGTGTAAAGACCTAGAAAATACAATTTTAATACGAATCCTCAACCAGGGCTTGTGTGTGCTGTGTTAATGCTGTAGTATACTATTAACCCTCTAGAGGAATGCACTCTGTGAATGCAGGGTTACTGCAGACGGGGGACTTCCTAGGATACCCTGAGATCCTCTCTCCTCCTCTTCCTCTCCAACTGTATATATTTTTGTCTCATTAATGCCTGTTACTAACTTAGCTTCTGCCTCAGAGTCTGTGTGCTTTCTCTCCTTGCAAGTTTCCGTGGATCTTGGTTATACCTGGACTTTGGTGGTTTTAATCACATTGCTATTACTATTACTGTTAGTATTAATGCTTTTCTTATCATTTTTTATTTTATTATATCCACTGCTGCTCCTATTATTATTCGTCATCATTTTCTTATTATCATTCTCTTAATATTGGTGCTACTACTGCTTTTACTTCTGTCCTAAAATGTATGCGCTCTACCATATGGATCAACTTTGTTGTAATCCTCTCCCCGAGGTTTTCTGATTTGTAATTTTGGGCTATACAAAAAAATCGTTTTAAGGCTTTAAAGCTAACACCACACATCCTCCTAACTAACTGTCCTCCGACATGCCACATCAATGTATCCTAATACAATGGTTCTCATGAATTCTTAAGAAAAATTACTCCTCTTTCTTGGTGTGTGTTCTTACAAAAGCCAGGGTCACAACTCAATTTCTGCTTGTTATATGGTAAATGGACTGTACTTGTATAGCGCTTTTCTAGTCTTCCGACCACTCAAAGCGCTTTTACATTACTAATCATTCACCCTTTCATACCCATTCATACACTGATGACAGGGGCTACCATGCAAGGTGCCACCTGCCCATTAGGATCTCTCTAATCATTCACACCCATTAATACACCGATGGCACAGCCTTCGAGAGCAACTCAGGGTTAAGTGTCTTGCCCAAGGACACATCGACATGGACTGCCGGAGCCAGGGATCGAACCGCCGATCGGAGGACGATCCTGCTCTCCACTGAGCCACAGCCGCCCCCCACTGAGCCACAGCCGCCCCTAATATGCATATGTTAAAGGGGTTTTTTAGGGGAGTTTTTCCTGTGCCGATGTGAGGGAAGGACAGAGGATGTCGCATGTGCACAGATTGTAAAGCCCTCTGAGGCAAATTTGTAATTTGTGATTCTGGGCTATACAAAATAAACTGAATTGAATTGAATATGGTCTTTTCAAAACAAACTTCCGTCTTATCGGGAAAATCTCAGTTAGGACAACAAAACTCCTTAGTAAGGTTTAGGAAAAGATCATTGTATTGGTTAAATATCTACGGAAGTGGCGTTACTGAGGTACCCAAGATAGTTGATAAATAAATCAATGTTGACTTCTGGTTTCACTCGGGGAACGAACAGTGCTCTCCTGGCTGAAAGATCGATGTTTGTTTGACCCATCCACCTCCCCTTTTGCCCTGTGTGGGTCTTTTCAGTATTTGACGTCATTATTCTACCTCGTTTATATGGATTACAATTTTAAATTTCATTGGGTATCTACGATTTACTTAGCATTTATTTTCGTAGGTATAGCTATGGATACTGGATGAGAACAGCCTGCTCATCCTTACCCCTCACCAAACATTTATGGATAGAGAAAACACTGTGCTACACAACCAGGCTACCAGATTAGAATAGAATTTCCTGCATAAAATATAGCCTCGTTTCAACCATTGATGAGACATGAAGTTCCAGAACCTCCCCCCATTATATATAATATATTTATTAATTATTGATTACTATTATTTAAAAAAAAAATCCTAACACACACACACACACACACACACACACACACACACACACACACACACACACACACACACACACACACACAAACACACTTTTGTAAGTTATTAATTGGTTGTAATTATTATTATTATCATTACAAGAGAATATCATTACATTGCAAATTTCCCCGCTGCGGGACTAATAAAGGATTATCTTATATCATTCATTTAGTTTTTTTTCCTTTTCCTATTTTTATTTCTTTATAATTTTTTCCCCCCTGTGATATTTACATTATAGACAGCAGTGATTGGGTGTGGGGCTGGACTGGGTCTGCTGGGGGTTGTTGGCGTACGGTTGCCTGGCCCCCGGCCCTCGTGCGCATGGTGGGGGCTCCGCTGTGGGCAGGTTTGGGCGGGACTGCTTAGACCTACCTCCCGCAAAACACAAATGAATAAAAAAAAAAATAATAATAATAACATAACATACTAACAAAACCCAGAATGGGAAAAGAATTTTAAAAAAAAAATTGACAACAAAGAAACTACACAAGACCTGCTACGGGCCAGCACCCTCTCCTGGGTCTGGGTGCTGCCCAAACAATGGTCTGCCAGAGACTAAAAAGGAATAAAATGAAGGGGGTGGGGGGAAGGTCCATTGCTGCCTGCCGGACCTATCTCCTGCTGGGGCTCCTGGTTGTGCTGCCCTGGGGCTGGGGATGGACCTCTCGCTTCCCTCTCCGCTGCCTCGGTCTGGCCTTGCACCTAATTTCTATATCAATATAATCATATCTGTTATGAATGTTATTATTATTTACCATCATTATATGACAGTTATTTGATAACATGTCATTATAATATATATATATAATATTATTATTATTGCTCACTGTAAACAATTGCTGTTAATTTACAGCCAATTTCCAACACTAATCTACTGTATTTATGTAATAAGGTTTTGTACTGTAGTTAGCAATGCATTGTGGGCTGGCCCATTTGAAGCAACAGCACAGAGGCCCTAAACAGTATCCTAATGTTTTTAATTACAGTACACTACAGTATTTTTGGGAAATTTGCGTTACACAGAGAATACTGGCATTGTTGAGGGGACTTTTTTAGAAAAGTCATTTGTAAAGCAGTTATTCCAGAGGAGGACGCACTATAGAGGACATGTGCTACACATCAAAAAGAAGACCTGCTTTGTCTGCATCGATCCGGTTGTGCAGCTACAAATTAGACGGTAATTAAAAACAATATTATTTCCTCTCAGTATCTTATTCATACAGGTAACGTAGCATTAACAAAAGTAAGATTTGAAATCAAACTGATGCTCAGCAAGCTGTCTAGCTAACCAGTCTATGATTTTAAAATGTTACTAACCAATGACGTTTGAGATTTAAACAGCTCAAACATTTATATTTACGTGCATTTTAGATTCACTGTCTTCAATCAAATGCTAACAGTTTATCATGTGAGAATGTTCTTAAGATTTGTGGCAGTGGTTGCTAGCTAGCTAGCTAGCTGATATCCTTTTGCCTGTTGTTAATAGTTTCCAATGCCACAAAAATACACTAAACAAACTTGAAGGTGGGAATGTTGGAGGATTATAGTAGTAATATCACCTTGTGTTACAAAACCGAAACTACCCATTTAAGACTACAAAGTCTTTGTTTTTGTTGCTGTTTTTTTTTTTTTTTTTACAGTAGCAGTATTTATGTTGATACTGCCCTGTTAAATAAAAGTGAGTTTGAATTATATCCTTTCTAAGTTGTTTATTGCTTAAGTTGCATAATTTCCATAATAATACATATGTCTATGTTGATATTTTAGATATTCTAATCTGATAAACTGAGTTATTGTATTATCAATTTGGTCTACAGTAAACAGAATTTAAAGTAACCCAACCAGAATGGTACTGTAAATTCAAATAATCACAGAAATATACTGCATTCATTTTTTACTGTAATAGACTGTGAAACAGTTCAACAGTATGACTACTGTAGAATTACAGTATATTGCTGGCGTCTCTGCTGCCAGTATTTTACTGTAGATTGAAAAAATACAGAAATATACTGTATTGTACTTTACAGTAATAGGCTGTTAAGTCATTTCACAGTATGAGTACTGTAGAATCACAGTAAGTGGCTGGCGTCTGTGCTGCCAGCACTTTACTGTTATTTAACAGAAAAATTATTTACAGTGTGCTTATTATTATTATTATTATTATTATATTGCTGTTAAGGCATTTATTAACTTATTACCACTGCAACAATTCCACTACATCTTCCGCCACACATCTCATAGAATACTGTCTTCCCTGTTTATGTCACTTTTTGTGTTGTTGTTTTTTGTTGTGGTCACATTGCTTCACCAATAAAAAATAAATAAATAATAAATTAAAAATTAAAAAAAGAGAAAAGAGGAAAAGACACAGGGACCGGAAAATAAGAAAGTATGTTAAGTAGTAAGAAGCAGCAATACTGATGAAAACATTCTTTAATTTAATGCTGTGCCAGGTCAGCAGCTGCCAAACTAGACTGTTATATTTTGATTAATAAATAACTAGCATTTTTAAATTATTATTAATTATTTGATGTTTCTAATATCAACATACACATTCACACACACGCACACACGCACACACACACACACACACACACACACACACACACACACACACACACACACACACACACACACACAAGATAAATAAATAGATAAAATAACGGTGACATCCAAACGTTGACGATATTTTCTCATTTATTCATCTTCATTATGATAAATTGAATGCGTCATGTGGTTAAATTATCTGAGTGTGTACTTGTTTTGATATGTTCATTTTAGTTATTGTGTTTCTTCTTCATTTATCTGTGATATCAAGTTGTTTGGATGAGATTTAGCAGATTGGCATCAAACTTTTATTCGGTGTGTTGGAAGGTGATGCACTGTGACAGTTCTGTTACCTTCCTGCAGGGCCTCAGCACTTCTCAGCTTGAACTGATCTCCTGCACAGTACAGTTATGTGCAGCTATTTTAAATCAGATATTTTTGGGGTAACATAAAACTGTACCTGCAGACCATTCATTGCCATTGTGTTTAATTAGATTCATCAATATGTCTGTTTCTCCCATAAAACTCATTTGACTCAAAGGAGCAGATCAGAAAATGCATTCTTCATTACCCCATTTTCATAAGCACATTAATTTGAGCTGATTTGAGAATAACTAAGACTGTCCTCTCAAGAACATATTCAGATGATTGAAGCCCTCTAGCAGCCGTAGTAAAAAGGAACACAGGTGACGTTATTATACAGCGCACGGAGGAGGTTGGGGTGGATGAATGGATTACCAATATTAGACATAAACAGGTGAGGCATGACAATGAGTGTTTTTTTTATTATTATGTGTATCTACTAAACGTATTTCACATGTTTATCACAGGAACATTTTCACATTTGAAAATTGAAGTTTTCAGATCACCCTTTAATATGAAATCCTTCGAATATTGACTTGTGGTTATTGGACTTGAGAAAAATCACAGTTGAAAACATTCATTTCATATGAGGTTTTTGATTTAGAGTTAAGAATTACTCCCTTTGTAGTTACGTTACCCATTTCAGAATGCACACAGCTTTTCTACATAGTTACCCATCGAGGTATTTAGTGGCCTCTTTACACACACTCTTGCCTGAGATACAGGACGCCACACTAAAGTGCTCCTGTTTATTTCATTCTCACGGATTTCCAGGTACACACAACAATACACACAGAGGCAGACCTATTGTTAGCAGCACATCATCCATCACAGAAAAAAAACACTATGTGGACCACATTCCGAAACCCTAAGACCAGATTTATGTGCATTTTAGAAGTGTGTCTCTAAAGGTCAGAAAGGCTCTCTGTTGTTAGGGTGAGGCAGTGTAAAGACTCATGTACCGCTATCTAAACATCATCGTCTTCACCTTCTTACCTGTATATTACAATTTGGATTTGTTTCATTATCAACCATTACCAAAAGCGATAAAGAACTAGAAAGACGCACTCAGTACAGTGCAGATATCTGCAAAGTGTGTCTACGAACACTGTGATTTAACTGACTAACACCAATGGGCTGTGAAGTTCGTAAAACACACTTAATTCAAACTCGAAAAACAAGCAGTGATGGATGCAGGTAAACGGCTATCTGCCCAAGTAGCAGTGGCTGAGTTGTGGAGAGGTAGCTAAACACACCGACCATTCCATAACTTGTTGTATGTAAATATGCTACTTCAGGCAGGCCCACGCTTTTATAAAAACAGGTAATAAAAGGTGTTCTGAGAAAGTGAGAGTCACCTTAACCACGAGAGGCCCTTGAGCATGCAGCCATAATTGGACACCCAAAATATTATGTAGTTTGCTGAAGCAGAATGCAAGATAAGCTATGGAGAGACAATGAGGAGCACATTTAATCATTCACTCACTTGAGGTCGCACACAGGCTCACATGTACACACGTAACTGATTGCATGATTCTCCTGGAGGAGAGAATAATAATAATGATTATGTGTTTTGTGTATTCTGCACTTAAAAACGGTTGACTTCTTGCTGTTTTACATATATTACCTACCAAAGGATATGCAGCCACCATAAAAGACTTATGCTGCATGGTGAAATATTGCGTGCCATCTGAGTAAGCCTGTGCTACACCACAAACACCCCTTTAGGTAAGGTGGTCCGATACTATAGTGCATAATCTGTAAGAAACACGGGCTACTCCTTTTGTTAGGTCTTGGCCTTTTTTGATGAGGGATGCCCACATTGCAACTAGTCCAAAAATACCATAAAGTCGACTTATTTTGTATCTGACATATTTAAATAACAGTGGTATCTTAATAAATTCTGTCCACCTTATTTTTCACAAACTACTTGATCCAAATACTGAGGATCCTGGTTCAAAACTATAGTTAGTTGGTAACTGTAGTTATTTAGCTTAGATGAAATATATGCTATAAATGAAAGAACTGGGAGAATCCCACTCCTGAAACTGAAGTGATGCGATCTGCTCATGGGAATTAATCTCAGTCTGTTGTTTGGAATTACAAAAATACTCTGGTTGTGTGGTGTAACAGAGAGATGCTCTGTAAACAATCTTTCGCTGAGAAAAAGACACCTGCTACAGATGGCCTGTCAACAGCCAAGTTTCATTCTGGCCTGTCAACAGCCAAGGTTCATTCTGGCATGTCATTAAATTACTCACTAAATAACAATAATATACAACAACAGGTCATATGATCTGCTCCCTGCAAAGTATGTATTTTAAGCAGTGAGAGTAACGGTCAATGCTTGCTTAAACTGAGGAGCTGCTACTCGAATGTTTTGTACACTGATCTCTTTTTTATTAGAAAAGAAAGACGACAGATTTGCAAAGCTCTGGCTGTAACAAATCTATGTATTTTGACAACCCGGGTGTCAGGACATATTCAATCACCTCTTATCTTCACTTCTTTTTGTTTTCGTCTGGTGCAATGATCCACTTATTGGGTTTTGTCGTAGCGCATGCACCCAGTATGACAAATTAACTGTAGCAGAACAGCGCTCTACTGGTCGGGTGCTTTCAAGCTGAAGGTGGGCAGTGGCTGTCCAGTGAGTCTGAAGATATCACTTCTGATCCTCGTGTTGGTGTCCTCGTTATAATGCATTGTTGGAGTTGCCTCTCCAGAGCGCTCTCCTGGGCAAACTTCATGGGAGACAAGTTGTGCTCAGCCAACAGGTACCCACTCTCTTCTTCTCCAAACTAAATCTACGGTAAAAAAAAAAGACGAGGTCGATACACTCGGTGCAGATGGCAATGCAGAGGCTGCAGGAAAGGGTTGAGTACAACTCAGACCGCCTGTGGGACTCCAACTCTTCTTCAGAGTACACATTTCCTAGAGGGCCGGCCAAGGTTGAAGAGCTCTCTCTGCCCTGCCATCGGCCTTCCAAGTCATTGTGATGCGCCTCTGGAGTCAGCCATCATCCTTCACCTGTTCCACTGTTGAGATCTTGATAGGACTGCTCTTTGTCAGGGACCTCCCCCTTGACCTTAGCGCCATGGGGGACCCTCCCAGGAGCGTAGCTCAAAACAGCATCACTCTTGGGATCTCAGGAACACTCAAGCCTCTCCACCACAATGAGTTGACAATCCATGGAGAAGAATCTTAATTTCACACAGAGGCATATGCAGCATCATGCTTGTACTGTTGACTGTCATTAAGAAGAGCAACCCTCATACACTTGCAGGCTGATGTGGACAAACACAGTTGAAACCGTAAACAAGACATCCTCACCCTCCGTTCTCCACCAGTTTTTTTCTGTTTCTTTCTTGTGTAGAACAGAGAGACGACTATTTGCATTTTGTTTTGCAACCCTGCATTGCACAATAACAATAATCTAACCTTAAACCTTAAAAGTACACATGAAATGGTCCTTCTGAAAAAGTGATATCATCAACCTTATTTTTCAGCTAGTGGGGTTGTCATTGTGGAACGTCAGTGCATGTGAAATGAGTGAAGCACATGCAGTCATGGCTCGGTGGTAACTAAGACAGGAGGCACCTTTGCCAATGGCAGAATTCAGCATGCAGAGGAGAAGGTGCTACAATTAAATGTTTTGCTCTCCAATAGAGGCAGAAATCATAAATCACATTGCTGATTCGGATCATTTCAATTCAATTCAAAAAATCATAATCACTGACTATGTAGTTCCTTCACTTTGACAAAGCTAAACGGTTGCATCATGACTCAAGTAGACTTCAGCACGTATAACAGCAAACGAATACATCACCGTTCATTCAGCTGTGACGTTCAGCACTGACACTGATTGACTAAACCTTGAATGGAGGCTGTGTGGTGAGACATAGAAGGAGAAAGTGGTGGTTGTAAAAAAGAGAAGGAAAGGTTAAAACGAAAGGGAAGTTCAGAACATAATTGGACTTTTCTCTGTGTTTTTTGCCCCTGTCTGGATTAGAGGAGGGAGTCAGGCAGGATTTGGGACACATGGTAATTATCCCATCTGAGATCCCATCTGCGACCCATCCTGTCCCCAGCCTGTTTTTTAAACCCTCCCCAGCCCTCTCAGCTTAAGCAAGATTGTCTTTCTCTGCTCTAAAGTCTCTGAGGTCACTAAAAACAAGCCGGGCTTTTGTGTCACAACAACAAAGGATTTCAAATGAAGAAGCAGATACCTTTTAACTCCCTCTGAGAGGAGCCAGGACTTGTTTTGCAGCCTTAACAATTTCTGGATTGCTCGAGTTGTGTTTTTAGTGAGGGTTGTGTTTTGGCCTGGTTTTATGTCTGGTTTGATGTGTTAGTATTTGCTTAGATCTGGTTGCAGAAGTCTGGGAATTATTGTGCCATTTATTGCGTTAATCAAAAATAACAAAACGTTTTTTTTTCTTCATAGGAACACCTTATTAAAAATAAATGCTTACCAACTACTGACTTATACAATATACAGAAACGTTATGAAACAGTCAAAAATTTAAACTGTTGCCTCTGTATGACCATCAGCAGGAAGATTAAATATATATTTATTTCTATTTTTAAAGCTCGTTATTGGTGCTACTGGGTAGCTCCATGTAGTGACCAGCCCAGCATGGACCGACCCAGATCCATGTTCTCTGGCCCCTTTGTCTTTCTGTTGGAGGTTCGGCAGGAGGCGGAGAGCTACATGTAGCATCTCCTCTTTCGACTTTAGCAGAGAGCAGGACTATCTCCTCCTCTGACCAGGCGTAGTGTGGTGTTAGCTCCCAGCCAGTCCCTGCTGGGAGCTAACACCCTGTGCTGGAGACCCAGGCCGTATTGCTGGGCCTGCTGGAGGGAAGGGAGGCACGGCATGGAAGAACCAAAATCAGAACTCAGCGGGGCAGACAGTCAGATCATGCTGCAGTAAAATGAGAGGTCGCTAAAGGGAATCTTGTGCTCGGAAACACTACAGCTTTAGTCCACAGGGACTGTAGTTTGAGTTCGTACCCCGTTTATTAAGAAATATTTTTTGAGGAGTTATAAATTCTGACTTATGACTTTAATAAAAGGGTTAGGGGAGTTCTAAATGAGGACACATTATTTTTATGAATGCATTTGCTCAGATCTTGAAGTCACGCCTTAGCACCTCCTTCAAGATGACATCATGCATTATGTGAAAGACAGCAAGCTATGATTGGTCGGGGATCAACGTGTAGTCCATTATGTCTCTCAGCCGAGTTACGGCAAGAATGTATGACCTTTATAACCGGCTAAAGGGACACAGTGACTATCAAAAGGTATGATGTAGTTTGGTCCAGCCATTAAACTAAACTACATCAATAAGAGCCAGGTTGTAAAGTACCCAATATCAATTTTCTACCCTTATAATAATAATAATAATAATAAATTTAATTTATAGTGCCCTTTTCATCCGAAGATCTCAAAGGGCTACAGGTTAAAAGCAAAAATAAAAATAAAAAGGGGGTTTTAAAAACATCTAAGAGTGGGAGCCAAAGGTTTTTTTAAAAAGAAAAGTTTTAAGACCTTTTTTAAAACAATCAGTGGATTGTGGTGCCCTCAAGGTGTCAGGGAGGGCATTCCACAGGCGTGGGGCGGCAACACTGAAGGCCCTATCTCCCATGGTCCTCAGTTTGGTTCTGGGTATGTGGAGGAGGTTAGAGTGAGTGGAGCGGAGGGAGCGTGTTGTGCTATGTATGTTGAGAAGTTCTTTGAGGTATGGGGGGGCATGACCATGGATGCATTGGTGAGTGAGGACGGAAACCTTGTACTCAATCCGGGTGGAAACCGGAAGCCAGTGGAGTGAGTGGAGGATGGGGGTAATGTGCTCATGCTTGCGCACTCTCATCAGGATCCTAGCTGCAGAGTTTTGAACGTATTGAAGCCTCTGCAGGCTCTTGCTAGGGATCCCGATGAGTAGGGCGTTACAGTAGTCCAGTCTGGAGGAGATAAAGGCATGAACTAGTTTTTCGGAGTCTGAGAGGGAGAGAATGGGGCGGAGTTTGGAAATGTTGCGGAGGTGATAGAAGGAGGTCTTGCAGAGGTGGTTGATATGGGATTCAAAAGTGAGCTGGGGGTCCATTTTTACACCAAGATTTGTTACTGTTGATGAGAGAGGGATATTTGAGCCAGAAAAGCTGATGCTGGTTATGGATGATGATTTGGTCTGGTGAGAGGTGCCGATCAGGATGGCTTCGGTTTTGGAGCTGTTGAGTTGGAGGAAATTGTGCTCCATCCATACCTTTATCTCCTCCAGGCACGTGGTGAGTTTTGATGGGGATGACGGTGATGTTGAAGGTGGGCTGGCAGCTGTGGCATTGACATAGAGCTGTGTGTCGTCGGCATAGCAATGAAATGAAAAACCGTGGCGGCTGATGACCTGACCAAGGGGGATGAGGTAGAGGATAAAGAGGATGGGGCCAAGGACTGAACCCTGGGGGACACCGCAAGTGACTGTGTGTGGGTTCGATTTGGAGGGACCCAGGGAGATGCATTCTATCCGGTTTTTGAGGTATGACTGAAACCAACTGAGGGGAGTGCCAGTGAGTCCAGTGGTGAGGTGGAGGCGGTTTAGAAGAATGTCATGGTCGACTGTGTCAAAAGCAGCAGAGAGATCCAGAAGGATGAGGAGGGAGGGGGAGCCAGCGTCGGATGACCTCAGGAGGTCGTTTGTAACTCTTACGAGTGCTGTTTCTGTGCTGTGGGCGGAGCGGAAACCGGACTGGAATTTTTCATAGAGGTTGTTTAGTTTGAGGTGGTTTTGAAGGTGGGTGGCAACTGCTTTCTCAAGTACTTTGGATATGAAGGGGAGATTGGAGATGGGCCTGTAGTGTGATAGGACTTTTGGGTCAAGGGTGTGTTTTTTGAGCAGTGGTCTGATTATGGCTTTCTTTAAGACGGGGGGAACGTGACCAGTTTGGAGAGAGTGATTTATAACAGAGGCGATCAGGGGACTTAAGACTGTGACATGGGTTTTTACCAGGGAGGTTGGGAGAGGGTCCAGGGCACAGGTGGAGGGTTTCATCTTCCTGATGATGTTCTGCACCTCTTCTGATGAAACCACAGGAAAGCAGTTTAGGGGTTGTGAAATGGCATATGTATATGGGGGAACGGTTTGGGTGGGAGGACCAGAAAGAGCAGAACGAATATGTGCAATCTTTGATTTGAAAAAATCCATGAAGTGATTGCACTGTTCTTCTGTGGTGCCAGTAAGTGGGGGGGATTGTGGTTTGAGAAGATGGTTGACCGTAGAGAAGAGCCGTTTGGAGTTTCCTGGATTGTTTCTGATGGCGTCAGAGTAAAAAAGTGACCTTGCCTCTTTAAGGGACTTTAAATATTGTAGTTGGTGCTCACGGTAGGTTTGATTGTGAACAGTGAGGCCAGATGTTTTGTATCGCCGCTCAAGGACTCGCCCTGCTGCCTTCATCTTCCGCAGCCCATCTGAAAACCAGGGAGCTGGGCGGGTGAAGGTGACTGCTCTGGTTTTAACAGGTGCATGGTGATCCAGGAGGCTACTCAGATGGCTGTTGTAGTAGTCCACTGCTTCGTCGGCTGATGAGAAAAGTGTGGAGAGATGCTGAAAGTCTGCTGACAGGTGTTCTTGGTTAATGTTTTTGAGATTTCTAAAACTGATATTTCGTCTAGGCTTGGAGAGGCTGGATGAGGATGGCAACTCCATAGAAATGATCTTGTGGTCAGAGACACCAAGGTCATACACCTGCAGGTTTGTGAGAGGGGCAGAGTTTGTGATGACCAGGTCCAAAGTGTGCCCCCTGGTGTGTGTGGGGACATCAACAAGTTGCTTTAAATTAAAGCAGTCCAATAGCTGAAGAAATTCAGCAGCAAAGCGGCAGGAGGGGGTATCGACGTGGATGTTCATATCACCTAAAATGATAACGTCGGCAGAGGATGTGCAGAAAGTTGTGAGAAGATTTGACATCTCAGGGATGAAAGATGTGTTCGGTTTTGGTGGTCTGTAAATAAGGAGGAACAGCACAGAGGAAGGGGGCTTACATTTAAAAGCAAGGCATTCAAATGAAGAGAGTTCAGGCAGGGGCTGCAGAGATAACTCCAGATCACTGCGATGGATGACTGACAGGCCGCCACCACGACCTGTACTGCGGGCTTTCTGGAGGTAGCTATATCCTGGGGGACAGCTCTCATTTAAGGAGGAGAAAGTATCTGGTTGGTGCCAGGTCTCTGTGATGCACATAAAATCCAGACATTTATCCAGTATATGATCATGTATTAGGCAGGATTTGTTGCTGATTGATTGGGCATTAAAAAGTTCAATTTTGCTGCTGGATGAAACAACACATCTTGGCAGTGGACGTAGCAGACTAGAGTCCACTCCACGTTTTCCATCCAATTCCCTGAGAGGTGTTGCCATGGAGATGCCCAAACTACTTATCCAGTAGGAGACAACGCTCTGATGACGTATGTGAGGTGCGACAAGTCGCGTAACTGACCAGTGAGCCGGGATGGCAGGACTTTTCGGTGGGTTGAGGAACTTTCTTCGGGAGCCTCTGTGGATATAGCGCCGACGGGCGGAGAAGTCCAAGTTGTTTAATCACTGTAATGTCCGGTGGAGTGAAGACATTTTTGAGATTCATCAGCTGGTTGACGGAGTAACTCAACATAGTGGTGCCGGCGGCAACGGGGGGAAAAGTACACTGCAGGTAGTGTGCTAGCAGCAACAGGTAGGCAACCGCTAGATTTGAAAAGGTCTACTGGTCGGACGCGGATAGTAAAATAGTTTAAAAAGGTTAAAAGGATTTAAAAAAACAATTTAAAAACAAAACAAAACAATGTTGTTTTGGCTCGACTGGAGAAGCGGCGAAACAGAGAGCGCCAGCGTCCTCCCCAACTGACTTGACTTGTGATGGGAGAAAACCTTATGTGGTCCCTGACCCGCTCTTTACTGTATCAAAGAGTGCATCACTTTCTTATGTACCTGGACGGGGAGCATGAGTGACTGTTGGACTCCTATTTGTGTCCTGGCTATGTACAATAAACAAATTGTCAACATAACAGATGCCCCTCAAAAAATAATAGCACTTGAAAGAAAGGGTTCGATTTTAGATCTCCTTAGCCACAAATGTGAAGGCCCTATATCTCTCTGCTCCTGAGTAATGGCACATAGAGTATGTTCTCCCTATAACTATGTCACATCTTTTTTGAATCATCAATTTGTCAATATCATAAAATAGCAAACATAACCTTACATAGGCCCCTAACCTACTGTATCCAAACTCTCAAACATGTTAAGTATGTTCCACTGAATAGGTAACACAAGTTGAGCTATTACACACTGCTGTTCACTCACTTTTCTTACTGGAAACATTGTAATTATTTTGTTTGTGCCACGAACAACTTTGGTGATGTTGGAGACCTCAGCATTAACTTTAGCGAGCACATTATAACGATAACTTAAAGAGAAGATTTTTGGGAAAACAAACCCAAGTTGTAAGAAAAAAATTGAATTTCCTGTAGGTTTATAGGAAATGTAGCATACAGTGTCAGGATATCTCACCTGCATAAATTCTGACTATCATTTCTTGAGTCTCTTGTAATTCCCTATATTTTATGGATGTGAAATACTAAATTGTATGTTGTAAATTGTATTGAGTACTCCTAGATTAAATCAAATAAACTGTACAGTGGCCCAACATTTCAAACTACCATGCTCTAGCCAGACCTCTGGTGTTAGTTTGGGATGTGTCAGGGATGGTGTGTCAGTTTCCACTCATTACATATGTCTAACAGTGTCTATTCCCAATAAACTTCCATCTTCATGGGAAAATTACAGTTTCTGCTCATTACATGCATAATGTCTCAAAATAAACTTCCAACGTAGGTTAACTTAATTGTTGGGTTTATTTTCCCAACAAAAGTACTTGATGAGGTTTAGGCAACAAAAGTACTTAGCTAGGTTTCAGAAAAGATCCTGGTTTGGGTTAAAATAAGTATGTTTTTAATGTAAATGAGTTGTTGTAATGTTTTGTCAGTGGTCAAGGGTTGTAAGTGCAGCTGGGCTCATGTGACACGAGGAAAATGTGATGCGGAACTATTGTTATGACAGAACTAATGTTTTGACATCGGCATCTTTTTCACTGCAGAACAAAAAAAAAATAGTGCTTCTTTCAGAGACAATAAGGACAGATATTCAACAGGGACAAAAGAAAACAAACAAAATTCTCAGCTGACGATAATCAACCAAAAACCTAGTCAAGGAGAAAACATGATTGCGCTTGGGTTCAGTTATTGCGGGGCCAGATAAGGAGAGTCCACTGTGCATGTCTGAAAACTCAGCCAGCTGACAGTATTAGACCCAACAAACTAAGAAGACACTTAGAAACATTGCACCCTAGTCATCACAAGCAGCCACTGGAGTTCTTTCAGAGAAAGCTTGGTGACTTTAAAGAACGGCTCATAGAACAACTGAAAGAAAAAAATGTCGACTTACAGGTGGACAAGGCCACTGACAGTCCAGCCCTCCTCAGCAGGTCCCTTTATTCTACCTGCCTCCTGAGACAGATCCCCTTAGAAGTGGGGGACCGTACAAGGATGGTCCGGAGTAAAGCATCTTTCTTGGCCGTGACTCGTCTGCACAAGTGTCCACCCTCAGGAGTAGAAGAGAAAAAAGATACAAAATACATAATTTTTTTGCAAATGGTCCACTCGTATTCAGATAGGCATGTTCTGATAGGCCAGCTAGTCCAGTGTTGTTTGGACCTATCTAACCTCCCCTCCCTCCCGCCCAGAGGAGTTTCTCGCTCTTTACACTACATCAATCTGACGGTCTAATAATGCAAAAGGGCTTACATTGTAGTTAGTTGAAAGCCTGGTGCATCTCATACAGACATTAAAGGGTACCTTGGTGCCTCAGTATCAGACGCTGAGGTGCACTGACCAAGCGTTGGTTTTTGACAGGTTGGTTTTCTCAAACCGACTGCTGGATGTGATGTTAGGACACTGATAGAGACACCAATATACCCTGCCAGAACACTATTGAAAGACTGAAATGTTTCACCTTTACATACCTTTAATTTTGCCCATACCATTTTTAAGGAATTGTACATGTTTTGTTACAATTTGTGTTAAATGATCTGATTAAAAGGTACATCTCTGCAGCTGTGCCAAGAAGAAAGAAAAGAAGCACTGATTTAATGTCTGTCTCCATGTTAGCGTTATTTATCCAGCTGACAAGCCAGAGCCAGCAGGCCGCTTTCTGGGACATAGAATCCAGGCTAGTGGAGTCTGCTGCAAATATTCAGTTCATGCATCTTACAGAGACACTAAAATAGAACACGGTCAGAAATAGTCTGAGGTTCGCTGTCAATACTGAGCTCCTTGTCCAATTTACACACGAGCATTTGGTCTACAACTCTTACTTTTCTCCAAACATAAAACTTTCTAACATGACCAGTCTTCCACTCAGGCTATGTTCATGAAACAAGTTGGGTTTAGCTCCTACAGATCCTGATGGTTCTAGGATGGACTCATAGTAGTATAAAGTACAAGTTAAAATTTAAAGACTTAAAGTTTTACCATAACAGTGAGACTTTTTAGCACTAAAACCAGGTTATGTGATTGTATGCAGTCATTTGGAGTTGTGGGTTGGCCTTAAAGCTCACTTGAAACTAACTGCTCACTAGGATGTGTTCAGCTGCAAAATCCAACCTCCACATATGTTAATATTTTAACAAAGTGACTGGTTAAAATGTCACAATAACGTGATCATATTCATTAAAAATCCTTGCTGCTTATGGCCTGAAAATGAGATGGAATACCAATTCAAAATCTTCAGCGAGGAATAATATAAAAAACAAACAGCACTGTGCTAAAAAGGTTCACCTCCATCTCAAAATAATATTTCCTCATGTTCTCTTGTTATTTGCTCTCAGCAGTCAAAAATGTGAACGATCACATCAATTTTCTTGATGTGAAAGTGTGCACAAATTTTGTGAAAAAGTAGACAGACATTGCTGTGTTTTATTGATGGTCAAGTGGGCTTGAACATGGAAAAACATTAAGGCCATTTGCGTCTGGTTACATTACAGAGTAAGAACTGCCAATTAATGGAATGATGATGATGATGACTAGTTTGGGCGTTGTACAGTCACATTGATGTTAACACTATTTATTATGGTTCTGTGCTCTCTCCTTATTTTGTATTGCCTTTAGATGTGTATGTCTTCCTCTATTGTCTCACTTGTAGACTGTCATATATGTTGGCACTGCCATGGAAAAACCTTCAACTGGGCCAGAAAGTTTTCAGGTCCTCCAAGACAATATTATTTCCTAATAACCTAGACACTCTTGTTAATGTCAATGAAACCACTGGATTTAGCAGAGTTCACAGCCATAGTGAGGATACGTTTGAATAACCTAACCCTGTAACACTGACTAAACAAGAACTTCTCACAGTCGCAGAGAGGATGTGTTCTAGTTAAAATCTCTGCACAGCTCAACATGTTGACTGACCAGTAAACACAGAGAATTAAGACAGGCTCAATTGTTTAGATAACTCATTGTGAAACACACTTCATTCCATCTGGACGAAACATAATAAAACTCACCAAATCCATTAGTCTGTTAGTCTTTCCCCTGTTCATAACATCAGCAACTCTGGTTTGGTCTAAGTAATACACAGCGTTTTTCCAAGCAGTCTCTCTGCTGTGCTGCTGCTTGCTGGACAGCTGGGAAACCATTAAATAAAAAAATACAATAACAGAAATCACCCTGCTGGTCTTTGTTGTCTTTTGCAATTTATCTTCTGGATCCTGAAGAGGGTCTCCAGCACTCATCTGTGCAGTGAGTAAAGAAAACTCTCATGCTTAGTGACGCACATACGACTCGCTCTCTCTGGGTCGTCGTTCAGCATACCATTGTTTAACCATTGTATGACAATGCTTTAGGCCTGTGCCTACACCCAACTGGGTTGAATGTACTATCCACATTTTATCCAAAATACTTTCAAATACATATAACGAGATTGACTTTGAATTTCATGTTTCTATAAGTTGCTCAGGTTGCTGTTTGAAAGATGTGTCCAAGCTAGAAGGCATTTGGTAAGTGATGATATCAAACAAATCAGAAAGATGAAGTTATTTTAATTAAATTGTCCATTATCTTTCTATAATGGCCACACATATATCTTAAATGTTAGTATGGCAACAGTAATTGCACATAGGTACTATTATTTTATGAAGATTTCACCAATACATATTGGCCTTAGTAAGTACACCCTTTAATGAAACACATCATCTAAAAACAAGGTGAAGCCGGTCTTTCTCTTAGTTTGGCAGTTCTCTCCATTCCTCAGTCGAAGTTTATGAATGGGTCTTTAGAGGACAGTCTTAGCAAGGAACCCTTAGATAAATACTTAACAGCACCAGCAGAGTATTTGGGAGTTTTCTCAAGGGCACATTGAATAGTGTTAAAGTATTAGAGATGGAGTGAACATTTTCCCATTTCCACCAGCCTTATTTTTCTTGTCAGCATTTTTCCTAATTGCATTTAAAAAGGTGTATTAAAAACGACTTTACAACCAACCTAGTCTTTTATAACTGGAGGACCACAGTCAATGACCACAGGCAGTTTAATTGGCTCCATACAGTCCACCCCTGGTCAGATAATGGCAACAGTCCACTCAGCTGAAACATTTATTCACACTTTTATACTTGCGCACATGCATTTGTGTGTTAAGTTTGAAGAATCATAAGCATGTATGTACGTGCACTGTGGTAATAGCATCACACAAATCGTGTGCATGTGCACAGACATATGCACTTGTGCTTCTATTCGAAAGGAGGTGCACATATGCAGGTGTCTGTAATAAGCTTTTGTGAAGTGTGTGTGTGTGTGTGTGTGTGTGTGTGTGTGTGTGTGTGTGTGTGTGTGTGTGTGTGTGTGTGTGTGTGTGTGTGTGTGTGTGACCTGATTGGTTCTACCCCTTTGTTTAAAGGCCTAGTCAGTCATTTATTTATTTTTTTACATATGCATTAAACTAATATTCACTTGACTTGTAGCTTGTTACTTCAACATGAGAAAACCTTACAGGTAAGTGTGGGAATGAGGGAGAGAAAGAGAGAGAACTTTCTTATGTGATGGTGACAGAGATAGACAGAGGGGTCGAAAGAGGGAGAGAGAGGTGAGCCTGTGAGTGAGAGAGAGAGAGAGAGTGTTGGGTGATCCATGTCTTCTGGAACTGACTGAAAATATTGAACAGCACATGTGCACTACTGTTCTATTCTTGTCTCCTGCCTGGTCACGATCTGACAGCCATTAATCAGTCAATGTAAGTGTGATGAAACTTGATGAGTTTAGAGACTAACCATTTTGACCTATGCTGGTAGGATAAATAGGGGATAGAACACAAAGTTCACCTCCCCTAATACTACCTTCATGTACTGTGCTATAGCAGCCTGATTTTGTTTTATTGTTTTGTCTGTTTCCTGTTTTGTTTTGAAGTTCTTTGCCTCTTTTGTCCTGTGTTCATTTGACTTCCTGTCCATGTGGCTTTCCCTACTTTCAGCCTGCCTTCATTTCTGCCCAGCTGTGTCTTGTTGTCTGGTTAGTTACTGGTGTACTTATAGTCCTGTCTTTTGTCTGCTGGTTGTTGGTTCATCTGCTATGTTTCCTGGCCGGAGCCATCAAGCCTTTGTACTACGAAATCCTTTTTAACTGATATCGTTTTAAATCGACATTTTGCTAAATTTTGGATATTGGCAGTTTATTAACTTTATTAACAAACTTTTTGACTCACCAGCCTCACCTCCTGTGTTTTGTTTGGACGTTTTCTTTATTAAAATCATCTTTGATTATCTTCTCGCTTCTTTGTGTGTCTGCGTGTTGGCCCTGCTCTTCTTCCTGCCTGCTGCTTTGTGCAGAAGTGAGACTATAGTATGTGCTGACAGAATATTATAAAACAACTTGTAATGATACAAATCAAAGGCCTCATACTGTTCCTAGGCTAAGTAATTATCACACCTTTTTTCTAGTCACCAGAAAAATTGTTGGAATTGTGTGTTTTAGCAAACCACGCTTTGTGTTAAATGTTCCTGAACCAAATATATATTTCATATATTTCAATACGTTTCACATCAGCCTCGTATCACGCTTGCAGAAACACAGAATGCCATGGGGTTAACGTGTGAAACGATTGGTTAGGTTTACTGCGTAACTTTCAGTAACGCTATATCAAAAACAATATCCGTGGTTTGCAGAAACATATGCAACATTTTTTTTTCTGCAGACTACGCTGATTTTTGTTTGTTGCATGAAATCTGTGATAGAACATTTAAAAAATCATTACACAAGTGAACACATTTGATTTGCTCTTACCCTTCAGTGCGGATGCACTGAAACCCAAGGGACGTAAAATAATTAAAATCCTTTCTTCATCAACAGTAGAATCACTAATGACAGAAATAGGATCTAAAAATACTATTTTCCATTATGAGCTGTGAAGTGACAGAAGTGTGGAAATTCTAAAATTGATTTGACCTGAAACTACAGAATCTAAGAAAGGATGCAGGTGGTAATAGTTAGGTTTTTACCTCATTTACGAATTAATCTTTAACACCAATTCATTTGGAAACAAATGGCAGAGAAAAGTTCTGTTTTAGTTTCGGTCTGCAAGTTAAGAACAAATCTGTGCATTATTTTGTGAATAAGGTCACGTGATAAGCTCATGGCTAATTAACAACGATGTTTTTAAAAAGTCAACAATGTGCTAATAAAAGTTAATGATTCAACCTGTGCTGTTACCGGAGAAATAGGAAAGGCATTGGGGATAAGAACAAAAAAGCCAGTGACTGGCCTGTGTTCAACACTTCTTTTGTCCATTCAAAGCGTGCCAGTAAATACGGTTTTTGCAAGTGTTTTAGTAAAATAAAAAAAGAAAATGTGCAAACATGCTTTGAAATCATTACACAAAGAGGTTGTTGGCCATGGCGTTTCTTCGCTTGCCTGTCCGAAGCAGGAAGGAGTGCTGGACTGATTAAAGAGAGCAGTGTGACAACCTGGTTAGGTTTGGTCCCCAGAGCAGAGACAGGACACCAGAGTATATATACACAATAGGAGTTTATTAACAAAGTCACAAAATGATACGAAGCGGACAGTGGAGGCAGGAGGCTGGCTCACAGCAAACAAAGGGCAGGTAGAGAGACTGCAAACACAGATAAGCACAAATCAGAACACAATCCCTAAAAATACACAAAGGCAACCAAATCCTTAGCTAGATGTGTCAGCTCTACAAAGGAAACGGAATTATCTGGCACTGAAGTGGAGTTGAAGCCAAGCTTATGTAGTCTGAGGCTGATGAGTTGATTGAAAGCCGGTGTGTCTGATCAGCAGCCAGCCACGCCCTCCTGCCACACACGCCATGCAGAAAAGGGGAGACAAGAAAAAGGGAGGGGAAAGAGAAACAACAACAAAATACAACTAGGGACAAAACCGAGTGTGTTTAAAAATAATGTTGCATAGATCGTAGTACAGCCAGTCCATCGACCGACACCACTTTTTGTTGTGGTTATGAACTTTGGTGTATTGCTTTTTCCGTGCCATCAATTTGTTTGTGATCTGTTTCTGTGTAGATCGGACGCCTCTCTCATTCAGCAGCTGCTGTACCTCAATGTCCTTGTTATCTGTCCCTTAAGTTCTTCCTCATAACAAACAGACAGGAGCTCCTGCACCTAAATGTCTAGACACATTACCAAGTTGTATAAATCGTCAGTCGTTTACCTCCAAAGAACGACGATTTCAAAAACATGGAGTTCACGATTGGGGTCCAATGTAGCTAAAAACATTCCTGCTGCCATCACACCAATTGTTTATGGGCTAAGTTGACAATGATCTGTGACAATTGACACATTTTGTCCCATCCCAGTTGTTAGCAACCCTGGTGGTGTGCCATCGACACTGCCTTTGTTCGTCCCTGGTCCAACACACCTCCCGACCTGTAAATCTGCAAATCTGAGTTGGTTAGCGCCAATCAACCCTATTTCAAATACAAAGTCACCGTAGTTAAACACTGGTAAAGCCCTTGCGTGAGAGGGGTAAGAGTGTGCCTTTACAGAAGAAACTAAATGATCTCCATGGTACCTTAAATTACCATCACAGATATCATGTGATCACCATGGTCATTGTGGTCGTGACTCCTGCCGTGGCCCTGCTGACACCCAGTCTGCTTATTCCATTATCAAATTAATAATTTATGTCATATAAATTGAATGTGTCGTAACTCTGTTATGTTGTTCATTCTGTACACATGCCATCTATTGCATTCTGTCCATCCTGGGAGAAGGATCCCTCCTCTGTCGCTCTACCATAGGTTTATTCCTTTTTTTCTCCCGTTAAAAGTTTTCTTCCTGTGCCGATGTGAGGGTTCCGGGACAGAGGATGTTGCATGTGTACAGATTGTTAAGCCCTCTGAGGCAAATTTGTAATTGTTATTTTGGGCCTTCAGTGCCTTTCACCACTGGTTGCACTTTGTTACATTTACAGTTCCACTTACAAATGCTGTGTAGCTGTTCTGGCTAGTTTCCTCCCTCCTTGCCCTGGCCATAAAGAGTTAGAAAGTTATCAGTCTGTCATATCTCCATAAAAAATATTAATGTATCAAATGTTTCCCACCTTTCAAATTCATTGTTTTGCAAAAAAAGGGAGCTTGAAGCTTAAAAAAGACTGCAAAGGTAATAAGACCTAACTGTTTAAATGTTGTGCAAAACAAACAGTATATTGGAACCGTGTGATATGGTTGAAAACTCCAGAACAGAGTAGGTGGCCCTGGAGTGCAGGATGCTGTTTTCAAGCTCAAGAATGAACCAATTTTACTTTTCTTCATTAGCAAAACCTAATGAACAACATCCTGATTTTGATCGATAGTAGATCTGAAAATAATAAAATGAACCAACCTTTCTTCATCCAGGGTGTTACACTTTCAGCCTGTATGGGTGCGTTAAGCCACACACCACAAGTTAAAAACTGATCTCCTATAAGGCATTTTAGCACAATACTTCATTTTACAGAGGTATGTGGGGTTTTGGTAATAAGAGCCCATTGTGATGTGATCATTTTGAGGGGGCAGTCTTGCCATGAAAATTCCCCTAAAAGAGGTTACCCTTCATAATACACCTTGCAATTCACAGTATTATTTTGAGACAACGGGGAACAAGGGAGTAACAATTGGGAATGTTTGAGGAAAGGAGAAATAAATGGAAGTCTAAATATTTGTGTAATTACTAAGCATCTACGCGTAGAGAACTGGTGAACAGACTTTTTGGTTCACATGACCATTGGGTCTAAAAATGGACCTGCAAAGACTCATAGAGGACACTAATGGAATGTTTAGTGACAACAACTGGCCAGTTTACGGCAGGACGGCCTTGCACTGACCCTTTTAAAGGGCTGCACCAATCTGGTGACACTTTTGGAACACAGAAAAATACAGAAGAAAGTTACTAACTATATAATGTAAAATGTAATATCTAATATATGTGTTGTGAAGAGCAGGTCTGGAGGCAGAGCAGGAAGTGGGAGGGGCCTGGTTTTGATTAGAGCCTATATAGAGGGATTGATTTCAGGTGTGAGCCCTTCCCTTTTGCCCTGACATGCAGCAGAACCCTGGGCTCTCTACTGGACTAAATCATTTCCTGAGTAAATATGTGAGTTACTTTATGTACAATGATATTGATTGTAGTACCTTAAGTTGTTTGTTTAGATGAAACTGATGAACATTTGTTAATCCTTGTCTGTTAGATAGTCATCAGATATTGCTTCCTTGGTTAGATTTGAGCACCATAATAATAATACATGGAAAATGTATGTTTTAGATAAAACCAGCAAAGATTGTGCCAGCCTCATCTGCCCTGCAACTACCAACATTAAATCGGTCTAAATGGATCTCTCATGGTGTATCATTGTGCCTGACCGCACATCCATAGTGTTCATCCAAACCCTGGTAATCAGCACACCCTCATGCAGGCCTGCATGGTGGAAATTCTACAATATATAATATGCTTAGTTAACACAAAAAGGAGGAATTTGTAGCTTTGGGTCAATATGCTGTTTTTGATTCAGGAACAATATAAACTCAACTAGTCAGAACTGTTTAAACATATCCACTAATCCGGAAAAGATACAGGGTGTCTGGTCTGGTTTAATCAATAATCAACGAGACATGAAAATATAAATTAACACTATACCTCACCAGCAAATTGATCATAGCTTGTAGGAAAACAAAATGCAGGCTGAGATTCCAATTCTGACTCCCTCTCGTTATTCCTGCCCGGCCCCCTACTCTTCTACTCTTTTGCATTTTCCTTAGACCCAGAATACTGTGGGGTTATTTGTTAATTGTATTTTACTTATTAATTTGTTATCTATAATAATATGTAGATAGACATATGCATGTGGTGATCTAATGTAAACCTCTTGTGTCATACCAACACATTTGCAGTCCATGGGCTGGCATGAGTAAACGACAGCCACAAACAACTACAGATGGCCTCCTCCAGAATTCAAGAACAAACTCAAAACCTGGGTGATGGCAGCATTTGCTGGGGGTTCCATTACACCTGGTGTCTTTCCGGCTATAAATAGAGATGCTGGACAGCATCGAAACTCAGACTTAGACAGAGGTTAGAGTTGGTGTATGTGGGATGACAACTGGAGATCGATCTCCATACTTTGGGACTTAACTGAGAAACCACCAAAATAATTTAGATCTTTTTCTTTGATTTTTGCAAACTTTGTGTACTTTGCTATATGCTGAAAATCACTTTAGTTTGGCTTCAATAAACCAAGTGTAAGCTTGGAAACCTTCGTTCTTTAATTTTTTCTCTGTCCATGACACCTCCGGGACCTGAGGAAGGGGCTTCTTCAAAGGAGGACGCTCAGCCCCTTGGTGAGTTGAAGGACACCCACACCACTGTGACACTACTGATTAACACACACACCTCATTCCACTGCAGTGTAGGAGAGCCAGTAAAACTTAGGGGTTACAGGGATTTTTAAATTAAGTCTGATTACAATTTGGGGCATTGTAATAAAATATGAATAATAGTAAACCATTGTGAGAGCTCAATCTGATCTGCAGGTTTTAAACAAAAACTGAGTTCAATTGATATCTCCCTAAAAAGGTTTCTCTTAGCGGAGGCTATGGAGGCAGGATTGGGTGAGGTCCGCAAGCGAACCGTCTCTGTCGAACGCCGCTGTCAAAGCACAGGGGTGCGTCAAGACCTTCTCCCTGGGGCTCACTATCAGGCCAAGTGGGTGAACTTGCATAGGGTGGGCACGTCCTTCGCACCTCTCCCCCTTCTCTCAGTTTCCCCCGGCACCTTTGAAAACTCACAGCACTCCTTAAATCAGGGATGGGACACTGTGAGTTGGGCTGAGGCTGAGTAGGGGTACCCACG
Organism: Anoplopoma fimbria; assembly: GCF_027596085.1. Classification (NCBI taxonomy): domain Eukaryota; kingdom Metazoa; phylum Chordata; class Actinopteri; order Perciformes; family Anoplopomatidae; genus Anoplopoma; species Anoplopoma fimbria. Next base: position 10,475,567 of record NC_072469.1, read on the forward strand.
TGGGGTGATCTCCCCAGGCAACGGGTTGTGGTGAACCTGCTCGTCGCCGCCAAGGACCCTGCAGTTTGGGCACACACTTCTGAGGGTCGTCGTTATCCGTTTGACTGAAGATTAGGCCTGAATCACTTAGGTTATTTGATGTAACGCTACAGTGGGTAGAAGGTACCAGAATTCTCGCCCTCTGATAAGAATTTTGGTCGACACACCAGCCCTGAAAACCTAGTTGAAAGATAAAATAGTAGATGCACACGAGGAATGACTCGGAGCCTTCGAGGGAGGCTCTGATAGTGAGGATGAGGAAATAACACCTAGGAACAGGCAGAGAGAACGCACCCCAAGAGGCAGTACGCCATATGTCAGCCCCGCTAGGCCAGAAACCGAGGGAGAGCTACCTGATTTAGACAAATTGAGCATATCCGGTCCTCGTTGTGACTCCACTCCTAGAAACTGAGAGCAACCCTTATTTGTAAACCCTCAACCAAGGTTGCAACAACCTCAGGGCAGACGTAATGTTTACGTCGCACCTGACCCTGCCTCAATAGCCAGAGGATCAAACAAACGAGCCAAACCTCTGGTTCAGAGACAATATAACCCAAATCAGCCCCCAGCGGACGATCCCACCTGGTATACTTCTGAGGGTTATCCATATAACCCCAGTACTACCTTTAGTGAAGAAATAGAGGACGACTGGGGGGACACAGATCCAGAGGAATACCTAGCTGAGTGGTATCTAGTGACACACGAGGAGGCCCGATATTCAGCCGCAGCACCTAAGGCCACTGCTGTGCTCGAGCAGCCCCAGATACCTCAGACCTGGAAGCAAGCCTATTTAGCCTCAGGGTACGATTGGTTTAGAGAAGGAATATTAGAGAAATATCTGAACCCCCCACCAGATCGGCGTTAAAACTATTGTAAACACGCACCTGGGAGAATTAGGGAAAGTTCTATGCAGATTTTAAAGGTGAGACCTACCGATTAGACACAGAGGCAGATATTTCAGTTCAACCCCATGGAACGGAGACGGGCAACAACATTTTTGTAGAATTTGTGGATGGAACCCCTAAACTGCAATCCCAAAAGAACAACTTGATAAAACTAACCTGGCTGGAAAAGCTGGAAACCATTCTCAAAAGGGGTAATTATGACAGATTCAAAAATGATGTAGGCTACATGCCCTCAATCCAAGGCGGAATGCCACCACGACAAACTCAATACCCCATAAAACCAGAAGTAAAAAAACTACAAGACCAGCTTATATTTAAGCAATGGGTTTTGGTCCATACCAATTGATCCCAGTCACAGCTGAAAACATATTTCACTAGGGGAGTGGAATCCTACTGCTGGCGCCGACTCACCATGGGCTACAAAAACGTGCCGTTTCAAACCGTAAAAACTCTTGAAGGTTTGCCAGTTGAAGTTTGCATAGACAAAGTATATTTCACCCACGATGACCCCGATGAACATTTGTGGTGCTTGGAAGAAGTCCTGACAAGGCGAGCTGAAGCAGGCTTTAAAGTAGGCCTCAAGAAATGCGAAATTGCCCGAGAAGAGCTAGCATATCTGGGATTTAAAATCTCCCCGCTAGGCAAAGAAGTCACTGACTCTTACAAACAAAAGATCTGAGAGTTCCCAGATCCCAAGTCGGTAACAGATTTAGAACGCTTCCTAGCCACATGCGAATATGTAGCAAATCATGTTCTGCGAATGAGTGAGAAAGCGTCTCCCCTCCACAAACTAAAGGGTAAACTGTGAAGAAAGGATGCCCCAAAAGAAATGCAGTTAACACAAGAAGACCTGGATGATTACAGGGCCTTTAAATATCACGTGTTTGAGAAAGCTCCATACAGTGGGTACGGAAAGTATTCAGACCCCTTTAAATTTTTCACTCTTTGTTTCATTGCAGCCATTTGCTAAAATCGAAAAAGTTCATTTTTTTCGCATTAATGTACACTCAGCAACCCATCTTGACAGAAAAAAACAGAAATGTAGAATTTTTTGCAAATTTATTAAAAACGAAAAACTGAAATATCACATGGTCATAAGTATTCAGACCCTTTGCTGTGACACTCATATTTAACTCACATGCTGTCCATTTCTTCTGATCCTCCTTGAGATGGTTCTACTCCTTCATTGGAGTCCAGCTGTGTTTAATTAAACTGATTGGACTTGATTAGGAAAGGCACACACCTGTCTATATAAGACCTTACAGCTCACAGTGCATGTCAGAACAAATGAGAATCATGAGGTCGAAGGAACTGCCCAAGGAGCTCAGAGACAGAATTGTGGCAAGGCACAGATCTGGCCAAGGTTACAAAAGAATTTCTGCAGCACTCAAGGTTCCTAAGAGCACAGTGGCCTCCATAATCCTTAAATGGAAGAAGTATGGGATGACCAGAACTCTTCCTAGACCTGGCCGTCCAGCCAAACTGAGCAATCGTGGGAGAAGAGCCTTGGTGAGAGAGGTAAAGAAGAACCCAAAGATCACTGTGGCTGAGCTCCAGAGATGCAGTAGGGAGATGGGAGAAAGTTCCACAAAGTCAACTATCACTGCAGCCCTCCACCAGTCGGGGCTTTATGGCAGAGTGGCCCGACGGAAGCCTCTCCTCAGTGCAAGACATATGAAAGCCCGCATAGAGTTTGCCAAAAAACACATGGAGGACTCCCAAACTATGAGAAATAAGATTCTCTGGTCTGATGAGACCAAGATTGAACTTTTTGGCGTTAATTCTAAGCGGTATGTGTGGAGAAAACCAGGCACTGCTCATCACCTGCCCAATACAATCCCAACAGTGAAACATGGTGGTGGCAGCATCATGCTATGGGGGTGTTTTTCAGCTGCAGGGACAGGACGACTGGTTGCAATTGAAGGAAAGATGAATGCGGCCAAGTACAGAGATATCCTGGAAGAAAACCTCCTCCAGAGTGCTCAGGACCTCAGACTGGGCCGAAGGTTCACCTTCCAACAAGACAATGACCCGAAGCACACAGCTAAAATAACAAAGGAGTGGCTTCGGAACAAGTCTGTGACCATTCTTGACTGGCCCAGCCAGAGCCCTGACCTAAACCCAATTGAGCATCTCTGGGGAGACCTGAAAATGGCTGTCCACCAACGTTCACCATCCAACCTGACAGAACTGGAGAGGATCTGCAAGGAAGAATGGCAGAGGATCCCCAAATCCAGGTGTGAGAAACTTGTTGCATCATTCCCAAGAAGACTCATGGCTGTACTAGCTCAAAAGGGTGCTTCTACTCAATACTGAGCAAAGGGTCTGAATACTTATGACCATGTGATATTTCAGTTTTTCTTTTTTAATAAATTTGCAAAAAATTCTACATTTCTGTTTTTTTCTGTCAAGATGGGTTGCTGAGTGTACATTAATGCGAAAAAAAATGAACTTTTTCGATTTTAGCAAATGGCTGCAATGAAACAAAGGGTGAAAAATTTAAAGGGGTCTGAATACTTTCCGTACCCACGGTATCTGGAGAAAAGAAGTACACTTAGAAGTAAGTGACAAAGGAGGAGGTGTGGAAGCTAGAAATCTTAACTCTAAACAACCCACGCTACTTTTCTTGAATGTATGGTCAACCACAGAAGTAAAATTTGCAGATGTAGAAAAGTATCTTTGCTTGGCCTATCGCTTTTGGCCACCACTAAAAGAGGTAGATTTTTTTACACTCCTCTACCCGTGATCAAAGAGGCCACAAAACAGACTACCGCAGGTGCACAAAACAGACTACCGCAGGTGCAAAAGCTATGATGAGTAGGTGGGGAAAATGGCAGATTATGACCCTCAGGTTGAATTCCAAACTGAGGGACAACTAAAACGAACGAAAATCGATAACATGATCCCAGAGAAGAAACAACCAGAGAAACCCGCGATTACTTTGTTCACAGACGGTAGCCTTCAAGGTACAGACAAGCAGGCTGTGTGGTTACGGCCATCTTCGAAGGTTTCCTGACTGCTAAAAATTCTCAGGACTGGTGACCGACAGTGATTACTGTTTCAAGGCCAGTACTCAAGAGTTGGAATATTGGAAACAGGAGAGATTTCACTAATGTGAAGGGTGAACCTTTCACCCACGTACATCTGTGGGGTCTAATATCAGTACTAAGTATGGAATCATGTAAATAGTCACACAGACATCAGAGATTACCATCATGATGGAAATACAGAAGTGGATAAGATGGCCCAGACAAGGCCTAAAATGGAAGGGAAATTATGTGATGTTCACCAAGGTACCGCTTGAGCAAGTCTATCAAGTTGTTACCAAGGTGCACAAGGGATTAGGACATGTTGGAGAGGAAAAGATCAAGAGGTTTTACAATGTCAACAGTGCGCGATGGTTGATGGCTTTAAGAAGGCTATGCCAGAACAATTTAAGATACTGTGTACGGACCTCGGAGTTCATTTCAGCGCAGATATAGCAGGCCCTTTCCTTCAAAGAACAAAATTAGGACACAGGTATTTTCTGATTGTCGCTGATAATGGCTCTAGCTACAAACATGTGTACCCTCTGAGAGCGGCTACCGGCAGAACCATAGCCAAATGCATGGGTGAACATCTTTGTATATGGCCTGAGACATAATCCATGCGAATGGACAATGGCACGCATTTCAAAAACAGGTGGGTTGGTGAGGTTTTGACTTACCACTCAGTACCATCAACCTGGTCTGTCCCTTATGCACATCACACAAACGGAGTAGCAAAGAGGGCAGTTAGAGTGGCCAAGGAGTGTATTATTAAAAATGCTCCGTTAGACTGGGATGTACCGTTAAAGTTAACTAAATTGAAACTATTCTGGAAAGAACCTAGACACTGTTGATCCAATCCCCTCTTTCATCCCAGGAGATCTAGTTTGGGTAACCAGGTGAAAGGTAACTCCTGAAGCAGGGAATTTGAAGACCAAGTGTAAGGGACAGGACAAGGTTCTTTTCCAGGAAGGTAACGTAGTCCATTTAAAGAAGTTTGGGCAAACACATCTTCGACAGATAAGGAAAATAATTTAAAAATGGCGAGCTTTTATCCCATCAGGCCTGAACCTGACGTTGACCTTTGAGACCTCACAATTTACACTTCACAATCGGCAATCTCGATCGGCGTGAAAGGCGTCTCAAAAATTACCCTACACCCACATGCTTTGTGAGAGGGACTTTTCCCTTTGATGAAAACCAAGAAACCATACACCGCTGAGTTTAATAATATCCTTCTCCAGTGTTTTTGTCAAACATGCTCCGGCAGACCAGGACCGACGGCCCCAATATGAGGAATTGGATTGGATAACTTCTCTGACTTACTGGGTGAATGGAATAACCCTGCCCTGCTATCTCCCTCAGTTCTCCTCTCTGCTTGAGATGACTATGAAACTGACCGTGGTAAAAGATAACAAGGGACAGATCAAGACAGCCAAAGTGATAGAGAAAGAAAAATAAATCAGGAAGCCTGAGGAAAAGAAAAAGATATGGAGGGATCTGTTTAGGCGAAAACTATAGCCTAAAATTGACATTGACAAGAGGGGATCTCAATGGTTTTCTTCATCCCCATCTTCTCCTTCTCCTCAACAGGAGCGAGAGAGGGAGGGGATCAGGATGGCTGCAGGGACAGACCAGCCAGAGAATCCGCCTCACACATCAGACGACCCGACTTTAGAACACAGACCGTTAGAGACTAAGAGGAAGAGATGCTAAAGACTGACTAAATCATGCTGTTAAGGTGTTTTCTACTTGCTTACACTGGGCATAACCATAGCCATAATCCTGATGGTCTATGCACAGACCACCACATTCCAGATCCATGATGAACCGGAAATTCCCTGTATAAGTGCTTTGACTGACTGCTCAAGCGAATCTCCTTGTTCAGAAAATAACTAAACAAATTACAGGAGATATATGATTCAGGACATGCACGAAAGAGGTTTAAATGTGACTCTATTTAACACTTCTCGATTCTTAGAAGGTGGTGAACTGCCTGATTCTCCCTGGAATCCTGGCTTAATCTCGCCCGGGCAAGACCGACCCCAGACAATCCCTCAGATATATAATTTCTTGACCCACAGACCTTAAGGAATGATACCCATATTATTTATACTTATGGTTGGTTTCCACTTGCGGTTACTAACCACATACATGTCCAACACCTTTGGGATAACCTATTCCCACCCACTCTTTCAGAGGAATCCGACCTGAACGACACCACATTCTTCCCACCAAATCTTGGCCCTGCTGCCAACAGGCCGGAAGGGAATGTGAGTTTGCACAGCCGTCTTCACTCGCTACGAAAACCTTCCATCCAAAAAGGCCAAAAAGCAGATAGCAGAGTTCGGGAGATTTTTGGGAAGAAAAAGCCTGGACATGAAGACTAGGAAATACTTCTCCTGGGGACTACAGGTTCTCGCGGACACTTATCAACTAACAAGTTATCCAACGGGTCTAGACTGGCTTCAAAACTATACAGACCAGAACTTGATTTTGTATTTCATGTGGGTACCAAATTTCGATCATCAAGCTAATAAAGACTGGTTAAAAGGTAATGAAACAATAGCTGAGGAAAATTCATTCTGTGAGGGTTCAAGAATTAAGAAAGAAGAGAAAGGCTGGTATCCAGGGTAAATGTTGACACCATACTGTCAGGTAGAAGGAGAGTACTCAGATGATAGAGGAAATCCATTTGAGATGACAGACTGTGGTTCAAAACACATTAGGAGGCTATGGAGGGAGATGACGCATACAGACGCATTCACCGCTCTGGATATGACAGGTTTCAATCCATAGGATCTCCCCGGGCGACAGGTTGTGGTAAACCTGCTCGTCGCCCGGCAAGGACCCTGCAGTTTGGGCACACACTTCTGAGGGTCCTCATTATCCGTTTGACTGAAGGTTTTCCCGCCTGGTGCGGGGGACAACGCCTGCCTCCGGGTAAAACGTTGTGACCGCAAGTTGCGCTGCGCTTGACACAGTAATGAATGACTTGAATTGTTGCTGACTTGACACAGTAATGAATGACTTGAATTGACAAATAAACTATCCAAAAAGTAGGTTGCCTAAAATAAGATGGTAGTTTATTTTGAAAATACTCACCTGCAAATATATCATCATCAAAATATCAAAAGTATGCATATCACCAGCGACGCAAATTTGAACAGTTGCAGGACTTATTCAATAAAAAGTTTGAATAAGTTAATAACTTTTTCAGTGAAATGCACTGTGAATTTGAGTTCCCCCTGAAACACAATGTATTAACAATTAACTAGTACCATGAGTATATGTCGATCGTGCACATTCAATTAAATGCATTTGTGAAACATAAGCATTTAGATCAGTACCTGAATCAAGACCGTTTCCCCCCTCTTACTAATGTCTTGTAGTCCTTCTGCCCATGTTTTGTATACTCCTCAGCTGTTGGCAGGCCAGATATTCGAGACACTCAGGTCCAATAGAAGCAGGTTGTTTTGGTCCTCCTTGATCTGTGTCAGCTTTAAACGGCCTTTCTTCTCCAGACATTTTTCAGTTGTCTGCATCACAGTTGTATGACAAACAGATAAGCTTTAGCTTTGATCAATACAAATGTCTACACATGCTGTGTAGACTTTTGTGCTTTACCACAACTAAAACCTGAAGTGTCCTTTCGGGCTTCAAGTATATTTTATCTCACTACTTGCGTGCGTGACTACACTGACGTTATTGGGCTGTGAGTGCCTCAGCTGAACTGATCCAGTGTAGACACTATTGGAGGACTGTAGTTGTGCTGCTGATGTGCCTCTTTCACTATACTGCAGGCGTAGACTAGGTGTAAGGCCTTTAAATTAGCCAGTTTGATTTTGCAGGTCTGCAGATGGAGATGTTGCAGCATTTCCCTGTTGCTATCTATCCAAACCTTACATGAACTAGACCAATTAAAAAATGTATAGCTAGATTTAAATATTAAAAGTCAAGCTTAAACTACATTGTCTATCACCACATTACACACACACCACGAACTATGGTGGCCAACAGGCTCGTTAGAGTCAGTGTTTGGTTTGTCGGTACTGGGAAGCTGATGAAACATGGCGGTGCTACCAACATAGCTATGAAGCCTTTTTCTAAGTTAATTTAAACACGACGATTCATAGTTTCATTAAATACACACTGATCAAAACATAGTTTTGAATATTATATTACAATTAATCCCCCTAGATGTTGTACACTGTTCCTTTAAAATTATCTCATTTTCTCTTAATCTCCTTTTAGGAGAAAAAAATAGCCATACAAAATTGCTCTTACCTAGGTGTGCTGAATGATAAATCCCATTTGGTGATGAATTGGAGGCTTTAACTATGTTCCTTAATTTCAAAGTATGTTTCCCTGTGTTGTACAAACAATTTGTGGTCTTTGAAACAAATAAGAGAAGAGGGTGTACATGATGAAAAGTGAGAGGGCGGTGACAACACCGAATTGAATAGTGACACTATGAAATAAAATGTTATGTTATTATTATTATGAAAAATGGCATCATGAAATTAAACTTGACATGAAATTTCTTGATATAGTAAAATGCAATAGACTTTTTAAAAAGGGCATTCTATAAAATACCTTTAGGAAATTAAATTATGAGTTTAGTTTGTAAATTTTAGTAACAGTATTTAGACAGTATTTTATATATATATTAAATACTGTCTTTTTGATCCATTTAAGATTAAACATGGGGTTCCATACTCAAAGGAGGCACTCTTAGAAATAGGACAAAGTCAGCTTTATCACATTAGTATTATTATTATTATTCAAAGACATGCTTCTCGAGTTTACATAGGGACCAAAGGCTAGATCATGAATGTGTATATGTTGAATGTACTGTTGTGTCAGTGGACAACTGGTAACTTTTACATAGTTAACAGTATGTCTCCAATAACATTACAATCATTTTCCTTGATGAATAAGAAGCCCATTTGTAAAATGGAGACTCAACACCAAACACACAAGTCCTCTTCCTGAGGATTTTTGAACAAGCACAAATCATATAGTCAATACACAAGTGCAATGTTCTTTCTGCCCATTTAATGTAGACATTGTTGAGGTAACACACTGGTGACTGTTGTAAGACAGAAGAAGAGTCTAACGTTTATAGTATTGCACTCTCCTGACACTGTATCTATCATACACACATATTCACACCTTTACACTGCAAGGCTATAACTTCAAGACAATCAGTGATTACTGAATTAATGGGATGATTAATCAATAATGTATTCCTCTATGATCTTCTATCATTCTGTACATGGGATAGGCAGAAAAAATAAGAATTGTTTTTATCACTACAGTATTTACACATGATTCCAAAGTAATATATATTTTCAATCTTTAAGATACATGACACTGTACATTAATACTAAGGATGCACCACCTTTATTCATTACATTGAGTACTTGTCAATGAGTACTTAAGATAACATTAGTTCTTACAATAACTTTGCAAACAGATTTTATTTTCATCAGCTGCTCCTCACTTTTTTACTCAATGTTAATCATTAACCGTCAGTAAAAACAGTTAAAAAAAAATACTTAAAATAAAAAAACGTGAGCAAACCTCAGAGGAGCAGCCTGTCAGTCAAAGGAGAATAGTGCTGGTCCGCCTAAAAGGTCAGTCCACCTTAAGTGAGCCTGAGCCAGAGTTATTGCTAACTTCAGGGCTAACCCCATTCTCTTTAATCATCAGATGGCTGACAAGTAATTCACAAGAAGGTAGCTTGTGTCTCCTCACGGGTCTTGAGGAGTTAAATAATTAACTCACTGACAAACAAACTGTACACACACAGAATGGCTACGTTAACAGCTGTTATGTTACTGCTGACTTCATCATCACACATGCTTTCTCTCTCGACAGGAAGCTCGCTGATGTTGGGCTTGCAACACACTGGCAGAAACCCTGACAGTGTATACTAGACGAACACACAGCTGACATCCTCAGAGCTGAACTAATTAACTAATAGTTTTGCTCATACAATGCAGTTAACCTGTTTGTACATCAAATTATCTTTCAGCTGGGCAGCTGTTCATGCTTACAGACCCTATACCCGATACTGGTATAGTTACCTATGCATCCCTATTCTCTTATTCTCTTCTTCAGCATAGTGCTTTCAGCTCACATTGCAACATTGGTCAGGCTGGAGTAGGACGAGCACACATTATTGCAAGCATGAAAACAACTTGATTGAACATCCTCAAAATGGCTACCAGGACACCAATTAGATAATAAGCCTATTGAGAATTATTGGAGCCACTCAGCCACAGCTGTTGCTCCTGAATGTGGAATCTCAGTTTTTAGTAACTTTAACTTCATTGAATGTTTATGCAAACCAAGGGATACGCTGAATGTCAACATTTCTGAACCCAAAAAAGTTTTGTTAATGTTTCATATCAGCCTCGTGTCAGGCTTACAGAAACGTAAGTAACAACGAAACAAGCATGAATAAATAACAACTACCCTTTCTCTCGGTCTCCCTTAAGTAACGTTACGTAACAAGTGTTACAACATTACATAGCGTAACAACGTAACTAGCATAACTAAACAAAAACCAACCTTAGTAATCGTTCATACATAACGTCATGATTGTTGCGCAACAATGTAATGTAACAGTGTATCGTAAAAATGTAAGTAGCATAAATAAAACATCAACCACCCTTAGCAATCTTCCCTAATCAACAATATGCGAGTTGTGTAACAATGTAACCTAACAATGTGCCGTAACAATGTGCCGTAACAATGTAAAGTTACAATGTGACCTAACAATGTTAAGTAACTAACAATGTGACTTAGCAATGTGACGTAACAATGTGATGTAACAATGTGATGTAACAATGTAACAAAACGATGTAATGTAACAATGTGACATAACAATGTAACGTTACAATGTGTGTAGCATAAATAAACATCAACCAACCTTAGCGGCCATCTTATGTAACGTTTTACTAGCAAGTTTAACAACATAACAGCAAACCAAGCATTTTCTTTTGGTTTCAAACAGAAGCCAAACAGTGGCCTCCTGAGTGAAAGTCCTGTGTTTGATAGGCTCATCCAGCACTGTCAACCCGGAGTGGCATTTCTTGCTTGTTATACTCTTTATTATACCACGTAACTTTAACTAATGGGCAGTTGTTCGCAAAAAACGTCCATATTCAACGTATCCTTGGTACGCAGCAACGTACAAAGTGATTAGTAACCGGATCATTAGCATTAAGAATAATTCAAAGGGATGTGAGCTGTGTGCCCTCATCAGCACAACTATTTGGCTTTAAATATCTCACCACTGAATCTCAGGAAGCATTTGAAGTTAAAGCTGAACATACTAACATAATTCAGTGTACAGCAGTTCTCAAATTGAATACAGTGTGTTTATTTAAAAGGAATAGGCTGACATCTTTTGAAAGACTTTTGAAAGACAATTTCATGATGTTTTTCATGATGTTTAGCCTAGTTTAGCACAAAGAATTCAAGCACTGGAAACACTACCTGGATTAAAAGGAGAATACATCCTTGTAACAACTTTATAGATCTCTTATTTACATGTTGCATCTTGTTAGCTTGCAGACTGGTCACCAGTTTCAGTTCCAGTATCAATTGGGCTTTACTCATGGTTGTCATCGGACTCTTTGGAGACTGCAAACATGCATGCTGTATTCAGGGCCATAGCCAGGCTTTTAGAAATACCAAGATTAGGAGTCAAAAGTTCTCCAGTGCAACACAACTCTCCTAATCATCCAAATGTAATCTCCCAACATAATGATCTCACTGCCAGGAATATAACTCTGGAGGGAAAATACTTAATTCCTCTTGTTTAATCAATACATATATGTAATTCATTTATTTTTTCTGTTGTATTTAAAAAAAATATATGATATCCAAACAAACATAAAGAAAATGCTCTATGTCCTCAATGCTAGCTACTAGGGGTGTATGTGTTTTTGTACCCTGTGTCTGTTTATGTCACAAAAGTATGTATTCATATCTGTATTTGGAATATACCACTAGTGTGCCTGGCCAGAAGTTGTCTTGGCTGCTTCATGCTCTGACTTAAATGGTTTTCTTCTGCCATTTATACTAATACCTTTATCTATGAGTGTAGCTTCCAACAAAAAAACATCTTTACCATTTTTTTTTTTTTTTCAAAGACCGTTAATGGTCTGGGTGAAAATCAAAAGTAAAACCACAATTCAAAAGTGCATTAGGCCATATTGGATGGCGTTCTTGGAGAAACTGGAGGTTGAGTGAGGTGAAATGTCAGTGGAAAAAAAGAAAAGGATACTACCAAAAAGAATTTCATAATGGATCGTCCGACCATCTTGTGTTTAAACAGACGTTTTGCATGAGAGAGAGAGAGATCCAAATAAAAGTTAGTGAGTTAGAAGTATCTATGAGCAACATGAGATAGCGTTTGTCAAAAATGTACGTCTATCCACGATGGACATCAAAGGTCCTGATTCTACTTTATATGTCTATGTGTGATACATGTATGTTTACTTTTTTGTGCATGTCATTTTAAAAGTTAGATGCACCAGTTCATGTAAGATATAAACACAGAAAATTGTATTTTGAGCCCTGTGTTGTTGGTACATTATGTAATTTGGGTCTGGTTGGGTACTGAAGGGCAGGAGGCAAATATTACTGCAAGGAATTTGTACCGCATCACGCGTATGCATGTGCATGTGCTCATGCTCAAGATAAGAAAACAGGGACCTGCTAATACGAAAGAAATGGCTCCAAGTTTTAAGACAGACTTACTTTTGACCCAGTTCTCGCAACCGCAGTTGTGGAGGTTTAACATAGCCGCCCTCACTTCCCTCTTGCCTCGCAGCAAACATCATGTTCTAAAACAGTGGTTTTCAAACTGTGGCGCGCCCCCCTTTCTTCAGGGGGCGACGTGAGAAAAAAATAAACCCGAAAAACCACTTAAATCATCAGTCGTACTTCAACTGTAGTTTCCCACACTTGTATCTTCAATAATATCTAAACAGAATTTTCGATATCATTTAAAATTTCTTCAGAATCACAGTTTTAGTTTCATACCGCTTCGTTTACAGCTCTTGCCTCGCAGCAAACATCATGTTCTAAAACATTAAAATCTGTTTACAGATTTTTAACCAAACTTTCTACCTCTGTAAAGCGAAGTTTTCTCCCTCATCTGTAAATTAGGCCTGAGGAAAAGACTTATATGTGCAGAAACATTTATGATAGCATTTGAAGACTTGGGTAGAAGTTGTGATGCAAGCTTCTGATGAGGAATCACCACATTATTAGATTGATGATTAATATTAAAATCAGAACATGAGTATATAAACCAATTGTGTTGAAATGTGTTATTTGATAACATGTAGTAAAAAAATGTTCTATAAAAGAGGTAATTATGTTTATAATAGGAATTATAATCTGCTGCCAGTGTATCATAATGCCCTTTAAGTGTAACCAGCTTCTCCTTCCATGATATCAATAAAGAAGGAAAGAAGCCACACACACTGACTGAGGGCTTTCTTATTAATTATCACTATAAATATAGTTTATTATACTAGGTATTGCACAAAATCTTACCACAGTTTTTAGAACTACCCACTAGCTGCTGCTTTTCAATCGGATTTCATATTTGTCACTTACTTCTTGATTTGCTGACAGGCAGCTTGTGGACCAATCATATTTAAGAGTGAAGACTTACCAAATGACCCGGGACCTCTCTCAGTGAAAGTCATCCCACTTAATGCTGTATCTATAAATCATCCATCTCGGACCATTAACTCAAACACCAGCAGGCGGTTACATGTAGGCTACAGGTTACTGATGTTTAGTGAATTTCTGCCTACACCCCAACACATCCACGAACCAACTCCTTGCTTGCCGCTTTACCACCATCACTCCGTGACAGGACTACATTAATACAAAGAGATCAGCTGCAAGTTTAAGTGTGACGTCATGGTATACAGAGAGGATTTTGACAATTTAAACATTTCATTGATGTCACTGTCCAAGTAACTTTCAGTTTAGGACAGTGACATTGGCAGAATGTAGAAAATAAAATATTGTGCAGGTCATGAAGACTAATTAATATTGGTTTGTTGCAAAGAGCAAGTCTGAGCATCTTTTTCGCAGGGGGGAAGATTTGTAGAAGGACTGGGCCAGGAGGCCTGCGACAGATCAGGATATGATTGTGTTGTTGTCTAGTCAGCGTAGATGATGAATCCAGAGAAGGTGCTGTACTTGTTGTTGTTGCCTCCGTGAGCTTTGCCTCCGTCTAGTTTAATGTAGATCTCGTCTCCTGGCTCCAGATGCAGCACAGCGCTGTTACTGGCATAGTCATAGTTTTGGTCCGCATCCTGGGCTATGGCACTGGCACGCACCTGGAGGAAGACACACACACAGACACACATGTACTATCATGCCCAAATCATACACATTAAGTAGACATCTCAAAAGCACAAATAGTCTGAAGCCCTGCTGACAGCCATTAGAAGCTGAAATAGAGAGTGGTGCACCCTGTCTCCACCAGACTCCTTCAGCTCAATTTTTCACCCATTCAGCCATCAGTTGTATACACAGAACTACAAAGACTGAGAGTTGAGCTGCAGTCAAAAAGCGAGATTGATCGTAGAACGTGGCTGAGTGGCGGAGTGGACAAGGTGAACACACTGACAGTTTTGTTCTGAAGGTGTCAGAACAAGGGAAGCCAAAATGGAAAGGTTTGCCCTCTAAAGAGATTAAACAGGCTCAGTAAATGTCACCCAATCTGCATAATCTCTATTAGTTCATAATAAATACAAAATGGTGGTAGAATTCATTCCTATGAGCTTCCAGGTGACCTCATGTTTAAGACACGGGCAACACCCAGTGTCTGTCTGTCTGTTTTGTAAGTCGCTTTGGATAAAAGCATCTGCTAAATGACTGTAATGTAATGTAATGTAATGTCTGTCATACCCCTCTCTCTCCCCAAGCTTCCTGTCTGTATCCCTACTGTTACTATCAATAATAGATAATAAAATTTACGGGTGTCCAAGATCAAGAATTGACATAGTCAAATTATATTGGTCTTGTCTAACATCAACTGATTGTTGAATTAGGTCTTTTTTTGTGTGCTCATTGATACTTTAAGCCTTATATAAAAATAGAACCATTGATACATGATACACAACAAACATTAAACAGAATAATTAACTTTGCTTTTAGCTGGATGTATTGTGTGTATGCAGGCATGACGCTGTTCGAGTACTGAAACGGACCAACACACACGGTTTCTCAGCCTTCTTGATTTTCATGGTTGTAAATAGAATTTTTGGCCTTAGGGTTCCCCCCTCCATTGTAATTTCTAAACTCCTCCTTCAAAAATATAAACAACGTTCCTATGCGAGTGCTCTGATTCATTAATCTACTAATATTAATAATAACGATAATACATTTTATTTGTGAAGCGCTATTTATGGTACTCAAAGACACGTTACACCGGTTAAAGTAATCAACAACCCATTACAGATATACAACACACAACATTAACCACACATCAAAAGCAGTTCTGAAAAGGTGAGTTTTGACCCCTCTGATGTCAAGAACTTCCAGACCGACAAACAACTGTCTTCCTACCTCCACCAGAACCCTCTTGGACCCCACCAGTCCGGGTTCAAGGTGGGTCTGGACCTGATTTGTGAATTGAACTTGGACACGTCTCCGATAGGTTAAAGGGGGGACCTTAGGAGAAGGCTCCGAGTAGTTGTCCAGATGTCTTGCTTGTGATTAAAGTGGACAGAACAACTGTAAGACTGGCCCTTTTCAAATACAGATTATTATTACAGTTTCTCTACCTAAAGTAAAGTTTTGCAGCAAAAACTAGGGAAAATAATTTGGTCAGCGTTATGTCAAGGCAACTTGACAAACTTGCCCAGCAATATCAACAATACCAAAGCATCAACATACAGGGAGGGAGTTGTGGTGGAGGAAAGTGCAGAGTAAATTGTGTTCAAATACCTGTGGTGGTATCACAGCTGGCCTGTAAACATGTATGAATATCATTTGGATGACATAGCTGATTTTAAGACTTGATCTGAGGTCAAGGTTTGACCTAACTACAGACCTTAAAATGGTCGTCCCTAAACAAAACATTGTGCTGCTGACAACTGCACTTTCACAGGACTAACCAGGGTGAGGTAGGAGCAATGAAGAGGCGAATATGGCAAATAAAAGCCAAAACAAAAATATCAGCAAGATGTAAATGGTAAATGGACTGTACTTGTATAGAGCTTTTCTAGTCTTTTGACCACTGAAAGCGCTTTAACACTACATGTCATCATTCACCCATTCACATCCATTCATACGCTGATGACAGGCGCTGCCATGCAAGGTGCCACCTGCCCATCAGGATTATCTAACCATTCATACCCATTCATACACCGAAGGAGCTTGATTTTAATTTCAAAAAGTCAATCTGCAACGTGGGTGTGGCAGTGGGCGTGGTCTGCGCTCAGCAGCAGGGGGAGAGAGGTGTGGGAGTGGTTCATGGGAACAGTGCCGTGGTGAGTTCAATCAACACAGCTGTAATGTGGTGCTAATTATGCCGAATCTACTTAAGCAGTAGCAGACGGGAGTTCGAGAGGAGAACAGTCAGACACGCGGAACGAGGACTGAGACGAGAGCGTGAAGCCATCAGAGTGGTGGCGTTCCGGGAACGTTGGACCGAGTGCGCCCGAGAAGCCGGGCAGCGAAGCGGAGCGCACGACGGTCCGCATGTTGTGTTGTATTTTGAGAGAAATAAATATACCTTTGTTAAACTTACCCGCTGAAGCCGTATCTGTGTTGGGGAGAACCTACGGTAGTCGAGAGTCGGCTACACTGGCGCCTGAAGAGGGACCTCAACACGGGGATGACGGAGCAGCAGACACAGCCGGTGGCGGCGTTGGCCCAGATGCTGGGGGAGATCGCGGCCATGCACCAGCAACAGGCAGAGGTGAACCGGCGGCAGATGGAGGCACTCCACAGCCAGGCGGAGATGCAGACCCGGGTCCTGGAGAGCCTGCTGTCCCGGTCGGGGCGGCGGCTCCACCCCTCCGTCACCGCTCACGGGCATCGCGCTCCACAAAATGTCCGCGGAAGATGACCCACAGACCTTCCTGGAGATGTTCGAGGGGACGGCGGCGGCGTGCGGGTGGCCGGCGGCGGCGTGGTCCGTGCGCCTGCTCCCCTTGCTGTCAGGGGAGGCCCAAACTGCGGCGTTCGGCCTGCCAGCGTCCTCGCGGGGAAATTTCCAGGACATAAAAAAAGCCGTCCTTGATAGGACGGGTTTCTCCCCCGAGGACCACCGTCGCCGGTTCCGGGGCACGAAATGGACACCCACGGACCGTCCTTTCGTGTATGCCCAGAAGCTGAGGGACGCGGCTAACAGGTGGCTACAGCCAAGGGAGTCTGATGGTGAGCAGAAGATGCTGGAGAGGATCGTTATTGAACAGTTTGTGGAGGGCCTCCCGACTGGGACGTCGGAATGGGTGCGGTGCCACCGACCTGGGGACTTGGGGGCGGCCATTATCCTCGCGGAGGATCACCTCGCCGTCCACCCCCGGGGACAGGGAGCAGAGGGGTGGACATCAGCGCCTGTCCGACCGACTCCTGCTCCTCGCAGGAAGTTCCTCACCTCAGCCTCCCTCCATCGCCCCCCACAAGCTCATTCACTTCAACCTCGCAATAACCCTCCCTCTGTTTCCTCCCATCGCCAGGCTCCAGCTGCTACAGGCGCTGTTCCCAACCCACAGTGGGCCCCTCAGGCGTCGGAGCAGGAGTGTTGGAGGTGTGGGCAGCCCGGTCACTTCCGCAGAGAATGTCCACTGATGGAGGTCGGCCAGGTGATCCGGGTTGCCGGCCCGCCAGCACCCTCCTCCGGTCCGGGGGGGACATACAGTGTTCCGGTAAAGATTCAAGGGGGTGTACACCAGGCTATGGTGGACTCGGGCTGTACACAGTCCATGGTCCACCAGAACTTGGTTCGGCCCGGGCGTTGGTAGAGGCAAAGTGGGTGGAGATAAGGTGTGTGCATGGGGATGTTCACAGATATCCTGTTGTGTCAGTTGAAATTAAACACAGGGGCAAAACGCATAGAATTAGGGCTGCGGTGATAATATTCCCCAAGGGAAGCATATATAAGGTAAATAAAATAGGTCCAAGAACAGACCCCTGTGGAACTCCGTGACTAACCCTGGTTTTCATCGAGCTTTCATTGTTTACATATACAAACTGAGATCGGTCTGATAAATACGACTTGAACCAGCTAAGTGCGGTTCCTTTAATGCCTATAAAATGCTCCAATCTCTGTAATAGGATTTGGTGATCAATGGTATCAAATGCAGCACTAAGGTCTAGCAATACAAGTACAGAGACAAGTCCTTTGTCTGAAGCTATTAGAAGGTCATTGGTAATTTTCACCATTGCCGTCTCTGTGCTATGATTCACTCTAAATCCTGACTGAAAATCCTCAAATAAACTATTGTTATGCATAAAGTCACAGAGCTGATTTGCTACTGCTTTCTCAAGGATCTTAGAGAGGAACGGAAGGTTAGATATAGGTCTATAGTTAGCCAACACCTCTGGATCTAGAGTAGGTTTCTTAAGAAGAGGTTTAATTACAGCTAGTTTGAAGGCCTGTGGTACATGGCCCGTCAGTAAAGACAGATTGATAATTTCTAATAAGGAGTTGCTAATTAAAGGTAAAACTTCCTTAAGCAGCCTAGTCGGAATCGGGTCTAAGAGACAGGTGGAAGGTTTAGACTTAGAAATAGTTAAAGTCAATTGTTGAAGGTCGATGGGAGAAAAGCCATCTAAATATATTTCAGGTTCTACAGCTATGGATCGATCGGTACTGGTTGAGGGCAGTAGATTATAAATTTTTTCTCTAATAGTTAGAATCTTATCATTAAAGAAGTTCATGAAGTCACTACTACTGAGGTTTATAGGAATACACGGCTCAACAGAGCTGTGACTCTCTGTCAGCCTGGCTACAGTGCTGAAGAGAACCCTAGGGTTGTTCTTATTTTTCTCTATTAATGCTGAGTAATAGGCTGCTCTAGCATTACGGAGTGCCTTCTTATATATTTTAAGACTGTCTCGCCAGACTAACCGCACTTCATCCACATTGGTGGAACGCCATATCCTTTCAAGTTTTCGCAATATTTGCTTTAAATCGCGGGTTTGAGGATTATACCATGGAGCAAACCTCCTTTCTTTTATTAGCTTCTTTTTTAGAGGAGCTATAGAGTCCAGTGTCATTCGCAGTGAGCATGCAGCACTATCAACAAGATGGTCAATCTGAGACGGACTAAAGCTAGCGTAGGAGTCCTCTGTTATATTGAGCAATGGTACTGAATAAAACCCTGAAGAAATCGCCTCTTTAAATTTAGCTACAGCATTATCAGATAGACATCTAGTGTAGAAACTTTTGCCTAATGGCGTACACTCTGGTAGAACAAATTCAAAGGTTATTAGAAAATGGTCCGATAAAAGAGAGTTCTGTTGAGAGACAATTACATTTTCTACTTCAATACCATAAACCAGAACAAGGTCGAGGGTATGGTTAAAACAGTGAGTCGGTTTATGTACACACTGACAGAAGCCAATAGAATCTAGTAATGAACCAAACGCAGTACTAAGGCTATCATTATACACATCCACATGAATATTAAAATCCCCTACAATAATAACTTTATCTGTCTTAAGGACTAAACTAGATAAAAACTCTGAGAATTCAGATAGGAATTCAGAATACGCACCTGGTGCACGATACACTATAACAAATAGAATTGACTTTAATGCTTTCCCGCTCGGGTTTGAAAGACTAAGAACAAGGCTTTCAAATGAGTTGTAATTTAATTTAGGTTTAGGGTTTATTAATAGGCTTGAGTCAAAGATAGCTGCTACTCCACCTCCTCGGCCTGTGCCTCGAGGAATATGAGTATTAATATAACTTGGAGGAGTTGATTCATTAAGGCTAACGTACTCTTCATGACACAGCCAGGTTTCAGTAAGACAAAATAAATCAATATGATTATCTGATATTAAATCATTTACAAGTACACCCTTAGATGACAGAGATCTAATATTTAAGAGTCCACATTTAACTGTCCTGTTTTGATGCACTGTTGCATCGGTTGCCTTAACTTTTATTAAGTTATTTTGTATAACTCCTCTTCTGTTGACTTTAAATAATTGAAGTGGCCGTGGGGCAGACACAGTCTCTATAGGGTTTTGGGTGGGTAACTGGGTGGGTAACTGCTCCAAAGGAAGCGCAGAGAGGTGTGAAAGACTGCGACTCTGCTTCTGCTTCCTGGTCTGAACTCTGGGTCATGGATTAGGTCCACTAATGAACTGGGTCAGATTTCTAGAGATGAGATCCGCTCCATCCAAAGTAGGATGGATGCCGTCTCTCCTAATCAGACCAGGTTTTCCCCAGAAAGTATGCCAATTGTCTACGAAGCCCACATTGTTTGCAGGACAATTAATACCTGCTTGTTTCCTGAATCGGGGCACAGTTCAAAGATGGACTAATGCAACTGTTTTTGCTGAAAGATGGTGCAGTTCCCAAGCTGTTGGGCCTATCTGGCGATCCAGGATCACAGTCTGTAATTGTGCGTCGCTTTTTGTGAATTTTCAATGCTTAAAACATCTAAGGTAGCTACCACTGTTTCAAGTGCAGAGCTCATTGCTGTAGCTAAGCTGTAACATTACAAACAGTGCTCAGAATATAAAACTCATCAAGATAAGACAAATCCAGGGCTGTACCGAACAGTTGGAAAATTGGAAAATTTGAAGCTTCATTCACAAAATAAATATTTGAAATTCTAAAATATCTGAATCATGTCTGCTGTGTGTAGGCCTCGGCGAAGTTGGTAGAATATGGCAATTGTTTTTTGATTGTGTAAGGTGTGTCAATAGAAAATAAAACCACCAGCAAGAATGGGGTTTTCCCTTTCATGTGATTGTTGTGCGGCTTATACACTTAATAATGGATTCTATAACATCTTATAACAACGTGAATAATTAGTGACTAAGTGTAATGACAAAATCAAATTATGGGTCACTCATTTAACATTTGCCATTCTGTTAATGCGGGTTGTACCTAGAGGTCATGCATCACAATGAAAATACAGACCATGAGCGAGCAACATGTGCAGAAACAGCTGTCCAGAAGGTGCAAAGCCAGTCAAAACAGATCCTTCATACAGTAAGTTGTAAGATATTTTTATTTTTCTTACAAACAGAATATAATGAATAGTTAAAATAACACAAATATGTACAAGGGAGGTTCATTAAAAAAAATATTAATATAAAATAAGAGATAAAAAAAGACTATTTAAACTCAATATTTTCCTAGGTGATGTGGATGACCTGATACGGCTCATCTTTGAGGAAGTGTTTGAGGACCCAACTCTGTATCCATCCATCCAACATACTGACGGGCAAGATCAGGAAACTCCCCCGTATCTGGACTAGGACACAGGACGGATTGACAACTGCTGTCCTGTGGTCCCAGCACCAGCTGACAAAGCTGCCATAGGCAACATGCTGGCAACGCCTGTATGGAGAGGATCAGACACTATTATTGTTGTAGATAAAAAACTATATATTCTCTGTATCTATGTAGATTTATGATTTTTTTTTTTTGTTAATTAATTTTTCATTTGCTAAAAATTAAGTTGTTTTTACGAGTTCTTTGGACGATGGGTATCATGAAACCTTAGTGTTCAGATTTAGTTTGAAAAGTTCTATCTGTATCTAATTACATGAAAGGACAACTTACACGTCTTCTGTTCTACGCCTCTAACGCCCATAGTCAGCTATAAGTGTTGTGATGAGGAAAATAAGACACTAATTTACAAGAAATACTGTTTCATAAAATTGCTCCCGTAGGCTGTTCCTGTGGTATATGAATGGATATGAATGATTAGATAGTCCTATTGGTTGCCCCTTCCATCAGTGTATGAATGGGTGTGAATGGGGGAACGAGATGAAGTGTTCAATGCTTTGAGTGATTTGAAGACTAGAAAGAAGCATATAAAGTACAAGTCCATTTACCATAATTAGATGCAGTAAAAATTTTGCAGAAAGGTTACTGGTAAGATCTAAGACATCTAGGACATTTCATGGTATTACCTTAATTCATGTTTATTACTGTATACAAATCTGTAATCCAAAAATCTGTTGTACTCTCACTAACTGCTTATGTCACAAATTGAAACACATTTGGTTTTCAACAGGGAACATGTGTAAGTAGCTACATTTGAATAATAACCTTTTTCTGTTACCCTTCAGAGGCAATGGGAGTGTAATTCTTAGCCTCTTAGATAAAGAGAAAGGCATGTGTTTTACAGCACAGCATATGCCGAAATAGATTTTACTGTTAGAAACCTGTCCTATACCAGTCGTTTTTCAACTTCGCCGGCCATTCTGGTGCAGATTCTACAATTATAGATCCAAATAAGACCAAAAAAAAGTCAGTCAGTCATCCGACTGTTGTCACAGCGATGTTACATATAAAATATAAGACGGCTACAATATAACAACCTACCACTTTGAAAGGTCCTGCTCCAGTCTCCAGTTGCAGCTTGCCATCTTGGACTGAAGCTGGTAGTCCTACGACAGAACCAACGCAACTGATGCCATTGCTACAGGAAGCTGTGTTTTCAGCTGCTCAGGAAGCCTCTGGAGCTGAAATCCAGCTGTGGTAAGGGCATGACATTTCCAACCTGGTCACCTCCTACTGACTAGGAGACGTACTCCAATGTACCTAGCGCTCAGTTCAGTTTCTCATTTGCTAAGCAGTGGTGAACACATTATCGTTCGTCTCAAGCCCTGTTTTAAAAGACCACTGCTGTAATGTTTGATTGAAGATTCCAAACAAAAGCAAATGTCGATCACTTTGCTGCCCCAACTGGCCATTTAAGAATACTAAGGATTCAGCAGTCATAGATGTCGTAAATCAGTCAATAAAATATGTTTTTGCAACCATGAGAGGTCCTTGAGCATTATTCCTTTAAAAATAATTGATTTGTTGGAAGATTTATTGTCCAATAAATAATTGCGTTATTTTTGAGACCATTTCATACTTCTAATATAATGACTATATAATAGCATAATATTGCACCATTTCAATCAAAAAAACACAGATCAATCAAAGTTTAATTATCAAGAATATGCAGACATTGGAATTGGAATGTAAAAAAAATATATAATCCTATATCAATAAAACTAAATTAAATGTTGTTGACACTCTTATGTTAACAAACATGCATGTAAACTCAACGGGCAAAATAGAGGTCATGTCCATATATCTTATGATAGGTCAATAAAGTAAAATGACTAAGACCATGTCCTTATATCTTAATATAAGTCAATAAAGTAAAATGATTAAGATCATGTCCATATATCTTAATATAAGTCTATAAAGTAAAATGACTAAGATCATGTCCATATATCTTAATATAAGTCTATAAAGTAAAATGACTAAGGTCATGTCCATATATCTTATGATAGGTCAATAAAGTGAAAAGACTAAGATCATGTCCATATATCTTAATGTAAGTCTATAAAGTAAAATGACTAAGATCATGTCTATATATCTTAATATAAGTCAATAAAGTAAAATGACTAAGGTCATGTCCATATATCTTATGATAAATCAATAAAGTAAAAATGATTGAGGTCATGTCCATATATCTTAATATAAGTCAATAAAGTAAAATGACTAAGATCATGTCCTTATATCTTAATATAAGTCAATAAAGTAAAATGACTAAGGTCATGTCCATATATCTTATGATAGATCAATAAAGTAAAAATGATTGAGGTCATGTCCATATATTGCACAGTTGATATAGTAATTACTGTGACAGGCCTATTAAGCATACAGTCATAAATGAACAAAAAATATATTAGGCTTATGGCTCCAGCAGTATGCAAAATTAGCTATGAGCAGACAGACACAATGATGTACACTCGCATGCACGCACACAACTGAATACATTACCGTCTGGCGGACATAATTACAAGTGATACATTAATTATTACTGGGTGTTACGTTGGCTGTTAGACACCTGTCAACATCAACAAAGCTGAGGTAGAGAAAGTGAATACTTTTAAGTTCACAAACAACCTGACATCTCCATCCTGGTGAAAAAAGCTAATTAACGGCTGTATTTATTAAGGAGAGTTAAGAAGGCAACTGTGCCAAGTTCTTGTTAGCTTTTATAGAGGAGTTATAGAAAGACTCCTGACTGTAATGATTACAAACTGGTTTGGGATGTGTACTTCCCAGGACAGGAGAATTCTATAGCGGGTGATTGAAACCGCCCAGAACGTCATTGGTACCAATCTACTGAGAATCAGTGATAATGGTGACAAGAGGAGCCTGCAAAAAGCATAAACTTAAAGCACAAATTACACTCTGCATTTTGTTGTGCAACCCTGCTCTACAATGACAATAAAAAATAAGCTTGTAGAGAGGTGTGATGGTCATATATGGTTATGCTTCCAGCCCCTACTGCAAATACTGTCAAACATGAAAACTGAAAAATACCTTTTTTGAAAAATGTCCCAACAGGTTTGGAGGAATGGTGGATGTTGTTTGAAAAAAACCTGACAAAACCTTGTAGGGAGTAGGAACCTAAATAAAACATCCATTACTTTGACATGAACAGATAATGATGCGATGACAGCTTTAAAAAAATCAGAAAGGCCCCTTTTTAATATTTATGCATCCATTTATAGCTGGTGCTTCGACAAGATAAGAACTGACTGCATCGTTGTGAGGTGAGCTCAGTCTGTGAAAACAAAATGTAAATAGATTTTTTACGGTTTGTATTTACGTTTACACAGCAGAATGCCTGTTGCCTTTTTTATGTACTTACACTTGCTCTTGTTCGTAGCATCTGCAATTAAGTCTTAGTTGTCAATACCATGCACTGTTTCTTATTAAATACAAGATATTAAAGTAACTTTTGTGAACAGATATACAGCGGGTAAAATAAGTATTGAACACTTCAACATTTTTCTCAGTAAATATATTTCTAAAGGTGCTATTGACATGACATTTTCACCAGATGTCGGTTACAACCCAAGTAATCCATACATACAAAGAAAACCAAACAAATAAGTTCAGAAATTAAGTTATGTTTAATAAAATGGAATGACACAGGGAAAAAGTATTGAACACATGAAGAAAGGGAGGTGCAAAAAGGCATGGAAAGCCAAGACACCAGCTGAAATCTATCAGTAATTAGAAAGCAATCCTGCCCCTTGTCAGTGCAAATTAACATCAGCTGGTTCAGTCAGGTCACCCTGTGGGCCCACCACCCGCAGGGATAGGCATTGGGGTCGGGTGCAATGTGAGCTGGGCGGCAGGCTGGGGCGGAAACCTGGGCGTGCTGACCCCCGGCATCACAGACTAGCTCTAGGGACATGGAATGTCACCTCTCTGGCGGGGAAGGAACCGGAGCTGGTGCGGGAGGTGGAACGCTACCAACTAGATATAGTGAAGGAGGCCGTCAGGCTGAAGAAGGAGGCTTTTCGGGCTTGGTTGGCCGAGGGGTCTCCTGAATCAGAAGGCAGGTACCGGTTGGTCAGAAGGGCTGCAGCTGCGGCAGTTGCTGAGGCAAAAACCCGGGTGTGGGAGGAGTTCGGCGAGGCCATGGAGAAGGACTTTCGAATGGCCTCAAGGAAGTTCTGGCAAACCGTGAGACGACTCAGAAAGGGGAAACAGGGCTTTTCTCAGGCTGTGCTCAGCAGGGGGGGAGAACTGCAGACCCGGACTGGGGATATTGTCGAGCGGTGGAAAGAACACTTTGAGGAACTCCTGAACCCGACCAACACGTCCTCTGTGGAAGAGGCAGAGTCTGAAGACTCAGGGGAAGTCTCGTCCATATGCCTGGCGGAGGTCGTTGAGGTAGTTAAAAAGCTCTTCAGCGGCAAAGTGCCAGGAGTGGATGAGATTCGACCGGAGATGCTAAAGGCTCTGGACATTGTTGGGCTGTCTTGGTTGACACGTCTCTTCACTGTCGCGTGGAAGTCGGGTACAGTGCCTGTGGAGTGGCAGACCGGGGTGGTGGTTCCCATTTTCAAAAAGGGGGACCGGAGAGTGTGCTCCAATTATAGGGGTATCACACTGCTCAGCCTCCCCGGGAAAGTTTACTCCAGGGTGCTGGAAAGGAGGCTCCGTCCGATTGTCAAACCTCGGATTCAGGAGGAGCAATGCGGATTCCGTCCTGGACGTGGAACAGCGGACCAACTCTTTACCCTTGCAGGTCTGTTGGAGGGTGCATGGGAGTTTGCTCATCCAGTCTACATGTGTTTTGTGGACTTGGAGAAGGCCTTCGACCGTGTCCCTCAGGGAGTCCTGTGGGGGTACTGCGGGAATATGGGGTACCTGGTTCGTTACTACGAGCCATTCGGTCCTTGTATGACCAAAGTGAGAGCTGTGTCCGGATACTCGGCACAAAGTCGAGCTTGTTCCCAGTGCGTGTTGGCCTCCGCCAGGGCTGCCCATTGTCACCAATCCTGTTTGTGATTTTCATGGACAGGATTTCAAGGCGCAGCCGGGGGGAGGAGAGTTTCTGGTTTGGGGACCTCAGAATCGCATCCCTGCTTTTTGCAGATGATGTGGTTCTGTTGGCTTCTTCAGAACGTGACCTTCAGCATGCACTGGGGCAGTTCACAGCCGAGTGTGAAGCGGTCGGGATGAGAGTCAGTACCTCCAAGTCTGAGGCCATGGTTCTCTTCCGGAAAACGGTGGATTGCACCCTCTGGGTTGGGAGTGAGTCACTGCCCCAAGCGAGGGAGTTCAAGTATCTCGGGATCTTATTCACGAGTGAGGGTAAAATGGAGCGGGAGATGGACAGGCGGTTCGGTGCAGCGTCAGCAGTGATGCGGGCGTTGTACCGGACCGTTTTGGTGAAGAAGGAGCTGAGCCGTAAGGCAAAGCTCTCGATTTACCAGTCCATCTACGTTCCAACCCTCACCTATGGTCATGAGCTTTGGGTAGTGAC
The DNA here is from genome assembly GCF_027596085.1 of Anoplopoma fimbria. Lineage (NCBI taxonomy): Eukaryota > Metazoa > Chordata > Actinopteri > Perciformes > Anoplopomatidae > Anoplopoma > Anoplopoma fimbria. The sequence goes on from NC_072469.1 coordinate 10,502,582, forward strand.
CGAAAGAATGAGATCGCGAATACAAGCGGCCGAAATGAGCTTCCTTCGTAGGGTGGCTGGGCTCAGCCTTAGAGATAGGGTGAGGAGCTCAGACATCCGGAGGGAGCTCGGAGTAGAGCCGCTGCTCCTTCGCGTCGAAAGAGGGGCCAGCTGAGGTGGCTCGGGCATCTGATCAGGATGCCTCCTGGATGCCTCCCTTTAGAGGTTTTCCAGGCACGTCCAACTGGTAAAAGGCCCCGGGGTAGACCCAGAACACGCTGGAGAGATTATATATCTCGTCTGGCCTGGGAACGCCTCGGGGTTCCCCAGGAGGAGCTGGAAAGTGTTGCTGGGGAGAAGGACGTCTGGAGGACCCTCCTTAGCTTGCTGCCCCCGCGACCCGGCCCCGGATAAGCGGAAGGAGATGGATGGATGGATGGTTCAGTCCCAACTGATGGCCTATAAAAAGGTGTCTCATTACCAAGGTGTCACACAAGAAACATCTCATGATGGGTAAAAGCAAAGAGCTCTCTCAAGACCTTCGCAACCTTATTGTTGCAAAACATACTGATGGCATTGGTTACAGAAGGATTTCTAAACTTCTGAATGTTCCAGTGAGCACTGTTGGGGCCATAATCTGGAAGTGGAAAGAACATAATTCACCATAAACCGGCCACGACCAGGTGCTCCTTGCAAGATTTCTAACAGAGGAGTGAAAATAATTATCAGAAGAGTTGTCCAAGAGCCAAGGACCACTTGTGGAGAGCTTCAGAAAGACCTGGAATTAGCAGGTACAATTGTTTCAAAGAAAACAATAAGTAATGCACTGCCGTGGCCTGTATGCACGCTCACCACGCAAGACTCCATTGCTGAAGAAAAAGCATGTTGAAGCTCGTTTAAAGTTTGCTGCACAACATTTAGACAAGCCTGTGAAATACTGGGAGAATATAGTCTGGTCAGATGAGACCAAAATTGAACTCTTTGGATGCCATAATACACACGATGTTTGGAGGTCAAATGGCACTGCACATCACCCCAAAAACACCATACCAACAGTGAAGTTTGGAGGTGGGAACATCATGGTGTGGGGCTGTTTTTCAGCATACAGCACTGGCAAACTTCATATAATTGAAGGAAGGATAAAAATCTGCTGCCATCTAGCAGGATGATGAAGATGAAACGAGGGTGGACATTTCAGCAAGACAATGATCCCAAACACACAGCCAAGGAAACTCTCAATTGGTTTCAGAGAAAGAAAATAAAGCTGCTAGAATGGCCCAGCCAATCACCTGACCTGAATCCAATAGAAAATCTATGGAAAGAACTAAAGATCAGAGTTCATAGAAGAGACCCAAGGAACCTTCAAGATTTGAAGACTGTTTGTGTGGAAGAATGGGCCAAAATCACACCTGAGCAATGCATGCGACTAGTTTCTCCATACAGGAGGTGTCTTGAAGCTGTCATTACCAACAAAGGCTTTTGTACAAAGTATTAAATACATTTCAGTAAGCGTGTTCAATACTTTTTCCCCGTGTCATTCCATTTTATTACACATAACTTCATTTCTTAACTTATTTGTTTGGTTTTCTTTGTATGTATGGATTACTTGGGTTGTTACCGACATCTGGTGAAAATGTCATGTCAATAGCACCTTTAGAAATATATTTACTGAGAAAAATGGTGACGTGTTCAATACTTATTTTACCCGCTGTATATATCCAAGTTGAAGCATTTTGTATAGGGCTGGGTGACATGTTAAAACATCACAAGAAATGTCAAATCATTATTTATTTCAGGTAGCTCTCTTCTTCTTTTAGCAACTTTATTGCTGGTCCCAGTTTTTTACAAGCTATTCAGATCTGATCGTTACTTCAGCTTAGCAGTTAGCACAGTTATATATGTTCTCAATAATATTTTACGCAATTTTGAGATTGTGTGCCTTGTCTTTACCTCGTCCAAATCCTCCACACTGGGGCCGCAGCTTCACACAACAGCAAACTTGTATGTTCTTCTACCATTACATGTAGCCAGAGTCCCCCTCCTTTTCTCCCACCAGAGCCCTGCTCTCTGTCCTGTGTCCGCCCATCTAGTGCAGCTTGGTCCAGGAAGCCACAATGGAGCCATGTTTTTTTTTACAGATGTGGACTCAACACTCACCAACCTCCTCTCGCTGGGTTAGCCTAAACTTTCCTGTGACTGGACTTTGGCCAGTAACAGACTGGATAGTGGCACAGCCTTAGGTCAAAGCTGGGCTAGCATGGCTTGCATCTCGCCTCTCCTCCCTCTCCAGCTTGTTCAGCAGGTCTGGCTAGGTTGTCGATCGTGGGCAGTGATTGTCTCAAGTCTGCTCCCCACAAATTACTTAAATCTTCATGCTTCCTTTTCCAATGTTGATGAGTGTAATATGTTATACATGCTCCAGTAATAAAGACAATATAAAAAAATGTAGCAAAATTAATGGGAGCTAGCGTCCGCAGCATGTACGAGCACCACCGTAGACATAGATAATAGATATCATCTTGTGTCCCAGTCCAGGGCAACAGATGATAACTTTAACTCCTTCAACCAAGTATTGTTATTATTCTTTCGAAATAAATTGTACTGTATAGTTTTTTATGCCATTATTAATAATTAATTATAATGTGTCTTTAGACATTATTTTTGTTAACCAGTTAACCAGTTCTCATGATAACAGTGTAAACATCAGAGTTTATGATTAATACGTACAGTTACGTGAATGACTCTGTTTACAATTCTTTAGTTTGCTGCCATATAAACTGGATGTTGTTTGTTCTGCCTGCATGCATGTGTGCTCGCAACCAAAGCACAGACAACCAACCTGTCTGTTCCATGAGGGGGGAGTGATCCCCTCCCCCTGTCCTTCTTGTCTCTCACCCAGGACACTAATCTGTGCTAAAATGTTGACTTTGATCTTATCCATTCATTTAGAATGCAAATAGGTACAGATATATGTCTACATAGTTCTGTACGTGTCATGATAACCAGGTATATCTATGTTGTGTACTTGTTTAATTAATTCTATATTTAATCGATCAGGTTTTATTAACAACAGTTTCGTATCGTTCTAGAGCTGAGATAACAAATATGGAAGAATTAAATAGACTTGGTAAGTTAACTAGTATCAGTTCTGTAAAAGAAGGTTAATAAAAAAATCACGACGGTTGTAAAGGTGGGAGTGGTTTGCTGTTTGCGTCAAACACCACATCCCTGTCTCAGTAGATAAGAGCAAGAAGAAGTCTGAAGACACAGCTCTTCATACAGGACTTGGACGCTGAAGGGGGATCTCTAAAAACCTACGCCCCCTGGACAGGAAGGCCTACTGAGAACCAAAATAGCTGCAGATGCCACAAGGACATCCAGACAATCTGGGAAGCCAGAACATGAAGGAGCCTCTTCTTTTCTGGGATTCTAATATACTACAAATATGATTAAGATCTTTGAATCTTGCATGCCAGATCTCTTTCTCTCGTGACTCTGCCTGTTGGGCCACTTATTCAGGCCTTGTGTTCCTGACCTCAACTAAGGCCATCTGTTGCCGTCTGTGATGCACCAACATGCTAAAGATGATAAAGTAGCAGCATATAAGATGATAAAATAATCTTAGATAGAAATATTAATAAAACAGAGCAATAAGCTTCAGGCCTAAAGCAGGATCTCCCTTACATTAGAACTAAAATGAAATAGCTTCACAATCTTCAATTCATCTATTTTCTGTTTAGTAGTTTAGTTATGTAGTTAGTCTAATAAATATCATTTTTATATAATATTATTTATATGTATTATCTACAGGGCCATGTGTGGCATTCCTGGACATGAAGAGATATAGGGGTTGATCTTTGCATCAAACTATTTTAGGACAATCAGAATAATTGTTTTATATTTTAGCATTTTAAATTGAACTCTTTCAAACCGCCTTATTCATACCCTGTATGATTCTGACATTATTGTCAAGGTTACTGATCATCAGACTGCAACAGTGTCTTTGATGCCTCGTCATGCAGGTGTGAGCTGCAGGTGTTGAGTGGATGAGAGATGATGTCAGTGTGGATCTGTTGTGGTCCGGGTACATTAACCTCAGCAGTAAAGAAATAAAAATAAATGTTTTCAAAAAAACAGCAGCAGTTTCGAGACGTGTTTCAGATGATTGAATGTCACTGAAATAGACACAAACAACCGCACTGCTGCTCACCGTCTTACAATGACCTGAAACTGACCACTTTGTTCACATATTTCGTGGCTCAGCGGCTCACTCACTCTCAACACTGGATGGTAAGTGTTATGACAGAGCATGGTGCTGTGTTTTTGGACGCCAGTAAAGAGCAAACATCTGGATTTAAAGGCACTACCTACTCATCAAAAATTGAGAAGGAACTGTTGAATTGGCTTGAATTCCCTACTGTACTATATTTTCAGGTTGTATATCATTATCCAACGTTGCAGGCTATCTAGTTGATCCCAGTCTTATCCCTGTGTTGTAAACATGGTGATGTTTTAATGGTGGTGCAGTGGATAGCACTGTCACCTCGCAGCAAGACGTGAGTGTGCCGGGTTCAATCCCACTTGCTGTTTGTGTGTTTCCATGTCAGTGTGTGTTTTCTTCCAGACATGCAGATTAAGTTAATTGGTGACAATAAAAATGAATTTAATAAATACTTGATTACTTTCCTTGGCTCCGCTCCTTGCGTCCTAGTACCTACCACCTGAGATGCGAGTGGAAGAGGCAAGAGAGAGGACAAGGAGGCACAAAATGTAGAAATGAGAAGATCGGCCGGTCCCCTGACCTGTACCCTGCCTCTCGCTTAATGTCAGCTGGGATCAGCTCAGCCCCCTGTGACTCTATAATGGAGCACCAATCACCTGGTTAACCCTGACTCTTACACAGCATTGCCATCACATCAACTGTGGGCTCAGAAAATATGAAAGATTTTTCTGTTTGGCATTGGGAAATATTCCCTCCTTCTCTTTGGTACCCCTACAGCTGGTGGGGCCCTTGGTGTGACTTATTGACATTATTTTATTCGTCACATACTATACATGAGATTTGATTTGGATTTTAAGCATATCATATTCAATCAATGATGCATAGTAACTCAGTTCTGCCCTGCTAAAAGTACCTCCGCCACTTAAACACAGTTTGTTTGGTGTTTCCTTTAGCTTAGTTGTAAGTGGAAAAAACATTAGCTGTCATTTCCGTATAAGTGTGTGTGTATGTGCACTGCCCAGGAAGTAGATGTTGCAATTGCACTCATCCCTCCATTTTTCTAAGGTTGCAAGTTACTGTTACTTAATTAAAAATGTGGTGGTGGAAGATGTATTCAGATCACTTACTTAGGTAGTAGCATGTAAAAAACAGTCCATTACAAGTCCTGCATTTTTGCTTAAGTTACTATGAGCCTAATGTGCAATTTTCAAGTACTCATAATGCAGCAGATTTGCATCTATCAAATGTATATGTTAAGAATTTATTTGATTGGCATATTATTTTATTACTATATTGTACAGACGTCAATGAGGACGTTGGTGTAAAAAAGTGCAGTGGTTGACCATGAGCAGCAGATGACATCCAGCAGTTTAGGTGGAGGTTGAAGGAGCAGGCACACAGAGGACAGGACAAAGACGAGGACTAAGATCGACTATTTACAGAAGGTAGAAAAATAAAAGGCCTTCTGCTGGCAGCCGGTGCTCCAGTGATGAATTTGTCAAACCCAGATGCCAAATAATTCTAGGAATTAAAAGTTACTTAACAATGACTTATCAGTATCAGTATCAAGTCTGATCTGATAGCAGTAGCTTTTATATTATGATTATTATTGTTATTACTATTATTAAAATGATCACTATACTTGCATGGAAACACCGTTAGAGAATAGCCTTAAATAAAATAACATTTCTGTTGAAGAATTCCATTTTTCATATGCAGTGAATTGACGTGCAGATGTTTCCAGATGGTATTAAAAAAGGCAGAACATTCAGCTCTATTGCTCTGCTAACGTCTCAAATAGCCATGCTGTACTTTTCTTTAAAAAACTGTGAAACAATATGCCAGTGGTTGACATAAATGATATGTATCTTAGAAAAAGCACTGGACGTGGTTAATCACTGCACAATAAATGGGTAGAACTAATTTAGAACAAGATAATTAAAAAAATAGCTGGACCTTTAAACAATACCTGTAAAACGGAAAAACAACTTCTTTCAATTAAATCAAGCGATTTCAATATAGATCATAAATTGTGGGGCTCTTTCATAACGTGTTCATCGTTTACACAGGGACGTATTTCCCCTCTGGCCGTGTTAGAAACGTCTCAGAGGCAGTAGTCCTAATTGAAACATGTCTTTCTGCAGCATCTGATTTGTCATGGTGTGCCGCTCCGCTGGTTTAATCCCAGACATGTTGGCAGTGTTCGGTGCGGTCCGCAGCGGCGTTACAGCAGCAGGCTGACAGGCAGGAGCGTCTGCTTGGTGGAGCGGCGCTGCAACACGGGTTTGCCTCGCGGATTAGATCTGCTGCTGACAGCCTGATCACCAGAGAGAGCAGGACACCGGGAGGAGGAGGAGGCAGGAGGCAGCAAAGGGCCTCTGTCCATCCTCAGGCTCACTCTTATTATTCCAGTTACTCAATCTTACTCTCTGCACCCTATTTGATAATAAATGAACTACTTTTATGTTTGATGGCTTTGCTGTCCCGTGTGGTTGTACACTTTATAGACAATGGGTAGAGGTATTTCAAAAGTGTACAACACGTGTTCCCTTATTCCATTTACAAATAATTATGAATTAAAATAATTTAATTAAAATGTTTATTAATAATCACATTAAGGAGCCATTATTTACGATAAGAACTCTTGTATATACTATATTCTTTATCAAGTGCTCTGTGCTAATAATAGTAAAGCAGGACAAACTTAAATATGTTTCCATTGAGGTATTTTTTCACCTGATAAAATATGTCCGCCGTGATTTGATGGTAAAGATGAAAATTAATTGCCAGTCTTGTTCTGATTATATGAGATGTGGAAATAGCTAGTGAGGCTCCTGCAGCACTGCTGTTCTCACTTATTATTCAGTTCTCAGGCATACAGGGCGTTCTGGGGACCTTACTGTCAAATGTTAGACTGTGCTCACCCTCCTGGGTACCAGTTCCCTGTACAAGTGTTTGTATCTACCAACACACACACACACACACACACACACACACACACACACACACACACAATATTAACGGCTGCTGCTAGATAGCTGAACTGTTACTGAAGTCACTAGTTCACTGATCAGGCTGTATGAGGGATGTACAGACTGTAGGTGAATGAAATGAACTCGCGCGTAAAAAGTAAAAAAAAACACAAGTGGAGTTAAAAGCGCGCGGAGACCTTCAGACTGTGTCGTTGATGATTGCAGTTTGTGTTACCTGGTTGTTTTTGCACAGATCGGCCCACATGCTCGTGCCGTCCCCTCCGCGCATCAGGACGTGATAAGTGAAGAAATAAATCCCGGGGATGGAGCACGTGAACTTCCCGGTGGTTGGATCGTAGTGATTCCCCAGATTGGTCACCACGTCGTCGAACTTGAGCACCTCGTAGCCCTCGTGCTGCTTCTTCAGCCCTGCGTAAAAGGCGATCTTGGGCACGGTGCTGTAGGTGGCCGCGCTTATCGCGCCGGCGGCCGCGCCGGGTCCCGGAGGTCCCGGTAAACCAGGTCTGCCTGCTACACCCTTCTCGCCCGGTGGCCCTGCTGGACCGGACGGTCCCGGATCACCGGGAAGTCCCCTCGGACCCGCCTTGCCCGGACGACCCGGTTCCCCTTTCGGACCTTGGATAAAAGTGGGTAAGGACTGCGCGAGGCTGTTGTCTCGGACCGTGTCCGCCGTGACGGTGCTGGTTGGAGACTTGGTGCCGTACGGGTCACACACCATCCTACAGGTACCGAGCATCTCGTAGTGTGCCGCCGAACCCGCGGAGTTGACCAGGACCGGGATGAGAATGACCAGAACCAGAACCATCACGACCCCCAGGACCCCTGCTGCCACCAGTCGCTTCCTGCCGACCAGCCGCGTGAGCGCAGGACGATCCGGCTGTCTGCTTTTGGGAGAAATTTTGCTGCCGGAGAGGTAACCCTTGAAAGAAAAAAAGATGTAGCGGAGCTACACTTTGTTGGGGATGTTTAATGAAGTTTTTCCCTCAGAGCCCCCCTCCCCTCGGCCTCCTCGTCCTGCTCCTCTCCACACTTTTTTCCGCTGATGCGCTGCTTTTCCAAAGTCTCTCTGAAAGTTCTCTGCTAGTCGGTGATTTCCAAGAACACTGGATTCAGCATATCTGAAAATCCGGACGTGGGGTCTGGCCCCTCTTTGATCCACAGGTCCCGAACCAAAGTGTTTGTACTGCAGCTTGACTCTTAAGGTGGATCAGGTCCAGTTTAAACCGTCTGCCTGATATCGAGAGCTAAAGAGTCAAAAGCGGAGATACAGAGCAGGAGCAAATCAAAGAGAGAGAGAGAGAGGGGAGAGAGAGAGAGGCAGATAACAGAGAAGATCCTGATGATCCAGCGTCCAATAGAAAAAGGGCAGGTTACACAAATATAGGGATGGGGTTTTTGCAGAATCTGATTCCAGTCCAGAATCAGCTCAGGCCTATAAAACCCCTTCTAGTATTTTTTAAGGTGGTCTAGTTTGTTTAGTGTTTAGTCACTGATCTGTGACATGCATTAATCCTGACTAGTTCTCCCATCTGTGCCATGTTCAGTCAGTCTCTCTGAGTTTGGGAATTAAAGAGTCCATGAGGGACCCGTCGGCTGCAGAGCTAAATTAATTTAAATGTGGAACCTAAACCCAGACCAATCTAAAAGTGAATTTTTTTTTTAAAGCTCCTATAAATATAGAAATCACTAAGCAAACAATGAAAGAACATGAGGGGAAAGCAGCCTCAGTTCACAACTTCCTATTATGGCCAGAAGATTAATATCGCCGAGGTGAATCCGAAACATGTAAGTCATGATAAGAAAACAAAGTCAAGGGCCAAGGTTTGGATTGTACTTCACCAGAAGTCATAAGTGCAAAAAAAGCATCTCAAAGCATAAGCCAGAGCAAAAGTATAGTGCAGAGGCAGATTACTATGAAAACAATAATTGCAGAAAACAAAGTCAAGGGCCAAGGTTTGGATTGTGCACACACACACACACACACACACACACACACAAACATGTATAGCTATTTTTTTTGCTATTTGAATTTTATTTGAATTATATACATTTTAGACCAGCACATAAATAAAGCAAAAGTTTTATTACTGGGGAAGTATTGCCCTCTATGTCCACCCTTTTAATCCAAGGTAACGTTAGCTAGCTAACAGTGGCATACTTGTTTGTCCCCCCCCTGATGGTGTGTGGTGATTGGCATGGTGACATTCAAAGATCATTAAGTAATGCATTTTAATTTAGATTGAAGTATTTTTAGATAATCCAATAAATATCTTTGTAAAATACCCCTCAGTTTTGTAGTAGTACCACTGCGGCCCACTAGATGCTGCTCTGAGGCCCACCAGTTGTGGGAATAGCTGGCAGGCTACAAACTCAGGGGAGCCATGTCATAGGTCACAGATGTCTAAGTTGTTTCCTTTCTAAACTTCTCACATGGTTTCATTTCAGTAACTGTTCAAGTATCAAAGAGGCCAAATTATCCAATATTTTACCAAAAGCAAAAATTGTATTTATTTTTTTCTTTGCTACCTCAATAATCATGTCACATATATATTTTGGGATCTGTTGGAAGTGCCCACCACTAGGCCCCTGTCCGTTTGGAAAGGGAGGGGTGAGCTGAAGGGCATTTAGTTGGTTGTGACCTGCCACAAACCACCAGATACCACTTAAACCTACACACTGTCCCTTTAAGTACATTGCTGATAATACTTCAATATTTTACTTAATTATGCTTTTGAATGCAGGACTTTAACTAGTAATGGATTCTTTTTTACATTGTTTTATTGATACTTTTACTTAAGGTTTAAGTACTTGATCAGAGCTCACCTGTCCGTATATCTCAAAGCTTGTCAATTGGCTACGACTACAGTCCTTATATATATATTTTTTTTGTTCATAATACAATCCAACCATTATACGTTACCATTTATCCTGTTCAGGGTCACGGGGGGCTGCAGCCGATCCCAGCTGACATTGGGTGAAGGCAGGGTTCAACCTGGACAGGTCACCAGACTATCACAGGACTGATATATAGAAACAGACAACCATTCACACTCACATACACCTACGGGCAATTTAGAGTCATCAATGAACCTGGAGAACACCCATGTGGAGAACATGCAACTCCACACGGAGATTCAGCCTGGGATCACAGCAAGAGGGGCCAGAGTTCAATGACCCATACAACAATAACTTTTGATTCAATCAATATGAATCCTAGTACATGGTACTAATATCAAAGATGATTGATTATTTTGGGCTGATTTGAGAACTAAGCCATGCTGCCAGTGACATTTTGGTTCTTACTTATATCTCACTCTTCCCCTCTTCATGAAAGTAGCCCACTTTCTGAAGTAACAATCACACAAGCCTGGCAACTCTGCATAGAGTCACATTGTGTGGACTTAAGATGACAAGGTAAGAATATTAGTAGTGACAATTCAGCTGTGCCTTGACACTGGTAAGCACGCACCAACCGTCAATACCAAAATCTATGCTGATGAACAAAGTCATTTGTCTTGTTGAACAGGAAAAAACAGAGGCAGTGAGAGGTAGTATTGATACCACTAAAATCAAACCAACCTCGTCTTCTATGGCTTCATTAAGCTTTCAAACGTCCACTTATCGAGAGTCCCTGAAAATGAGCTGTGAAGGTAACAGAGGATCATTAGATTGGCACTTCACTCAATATCAGCACGGCGAATGATAAATTGTTGTGGGGGAGGCTTATATGAGGCACACAAGAAGAGGGACTGAAAATTGACAAATTTATTATAATATAATGAATGAAAACCTTTATTCATAGAGCACTTTTAAAACAATTTACGCTTCAGATAATAATAGCAAGATAAAACAGCAGCGCTTAAAAAGATCAAGAACAAACAAAATGGTAAAACATCTAAAGCTTTTCTTTTTACATTCAAAACTTCAATTACCTTTTGAATGACGCTTCGAATGTCTGTTGTTATATTTTATGACGTCGAAAAATCCTTGATCAAAATCCTCAATTTTTAATAAAGTGTTACGTCTGATTAACTGAGGTTAATGGCAATAAATGATGAGGGAGGCGGAATATTTTGTTATATTAAAACATGTTGAGAGTTTAGGAAAAATAATCCCACACAGCAACCATTTGTATCTTATTCTACAAATTTGATTATACTAATTAGTTACTAATTAATATTAGTTTAGCTTTATCTGCAACTGTGCAGAAATGCACATGTGCAAGTAAATACATGCATACACACAAAGGCACATACATATTTGTCTTTGTACACATGCTTCTAGGGATGATTAGTTTAGTTTATTTAACTAGGCCCAATACTTATTTGACTGAGTAGAGCTTGAATGCATCATAGTTGGCTTATTGCTCTGTTATTTAGCCAGGCAGGACTGTGCTGCCCACCGGCTGCTAACAACTTGATTAAACTAACTCTCCTGCCGATTTCAACACAGAGTTGTTAAATAAATGATAAATAAATACAACATGTTACACTGTTACACAGGAATAAACATGGTAAACAATATATCATGTCAATAAATCCATTAATCCAACAATTCAAAACAAAAGACTTGACTCAGAACTAAAGTGTATGATTGTGTGTGTAGGGGCTCATAGGCTCCTTTTTTTTTTACTTAAAAATGTCTCAATATAATCACAGGCAGCTGATGAAATTGCTGTGTATCAATACCGATGTAATGTTTATACTCGCAACATTTAGAGCAGGCTATTTCCCATTTCAATGACCCCTATTGGAACTTTATTATTTGACTTAGTCAAATAGTCTTAATTTAAACGTGGAACCTCAGAGTCTTTCTTACATTCTTTGCATATCTTACTCCAAAGATGAGGTAGATCTCCCACTGAGATCTCATCTAGCCTCACATTGTCAACTCCATCCATTTGACGAGAGACTGAAGTTCTCACCAGCAGCACGAGTGTAGGAGCCTTCGCAACCTTTCAAAATGCACACAACACATACAGCATCTTTGATGAAAATATGATATTTGTAATGTGGTGTTCAAGCACTCTCAGTTTTACTTAACTGTCTGCAGTGGCAGCTTAAGTGCTGTTTCCATTGTATAATCTTGTGTATGTTTATCAGACATTATTTAGACACCAAATTTGAAACAATGCCATTATTCAGCGTGAAGTCCTAAGGTGCTTGTAAGCGTTAGGTTTGTGAGTTGTGGGGGAATCTGGGTAAATCATTTGTGTACCACTGACCTTTTCACATAATGCTAATAAATATGTATATACTTAGTTAATTTCCCCTTTTGATATAGGAAAATGTGGGCACTTGAAACAACCATCATATTTGATCACTTTTTGGGGGATTTTTTTCATTGTTAAAAAACAAAACAGACCATACATTATGTACCTAAAACCACATGCTTGTTCATTGGTCGAGCATTTGGAGGATAAACAGAATAATATTAAATCTGTCATGCCTATTGGAAGTTGTGGGGTTTCTCTTTTGCTTACGACAGTCTTGCATACTAAGAGCACTTGCATGCCTGCTGTGTTTTGTTCGTTTTAATGGAACTCTGTAGTGTATTACTTATTTTTGATATAGTATATTCTGATAGGTGAGGATGCACTGAATATCAAAAGTTAGGTCTGCCTCAAAAAAGGGATCTTATGATGCGTTCATACCAAATGCAAAGCGAATGATTCGAGCCGCGTTACTTGCGTCAGTTTACTTGCGTCAGTTTACTTGCGTCAGTTTACTTGCGTCAGTTTACTTGCGTCAGTTTACTCCCGGAACCATTTGTGTTTATTCGCGTCATTCGCTTAATTCGCGCCAGATGCGCCGGAGAGAGGGAGTGGCTTATCTCTCATGAAACCGTCGTCAACTAAGCCATTTATTTCCGCAATCAACCATGCAAAAAATAACTAGAAATAACTACTATTTCTGCTTTGTGCTTGTTGTGGCAGTCCCAGATATCCCGGTTGTCTGGGTTCATAACATCATCTGGAGGCGCTTTGTGGATTTCATCAGGCTGTATTCACTGTATCTAGCAAACCACACGTTGGCTGGTTTACTACAGCTTTATGGATACAGAAAAATCAATTTTGCTGTGATTTAATTGCATAAAACGTACAAAAAGGGACGCCGAAATAACTACATAAAGATGCCTATTTGTAAAAAGTCAGAATTTATGTTTTGTTAGTTCTCTCTGCAAGACGACAAGGACATCAATTATAAAATGCTTGTTTTCTGAATGTAGCTTGGATCAATTGGTGCTAGACTTTGCTTACATTGTAGCTGCTCCATCAACACTTAAATTGGCCCTATTATGCATTTCCACTTTTTCCCTCTCCTTTAGTGTGTTATATATTTTTTAACATGTAAAAGGTCCGTAGAGTATAAAACCTGAAGTCCATGCCTAAAAGGACTTACCCTCCCCCTCAGAAACCCTGCTCCTGAGCTGCCTGAAACGGCTCAAATTAATTCTCTCCTTCACTTCCATAACTTTATGAGGTCATAATGTTACGGAAATAATTTGCATAAACCTCTGTCTAATTTGGCCCGCCCTCAAACAAAGCTATAGAGAGACGGAGCTGAAGCTCTGGAAGAATAGTTTGTTTAGCTGCCGCATGTTGAGAAGACACTGTGTTCTGCTCTGAGAAAGGAAATGTTATTTTTATGAACCCCTAAAGGAAGATGACTTCAAGAATAAATGGCTAAACTTCATTTTTTAATGCGGGCGGTTGTGGCGTAGTGGAGAGCAAGGTTGTTCTCCAATCAGAGGGTCGGTGGTTCAATACCCGGCTTCGGCAGTCGATGTGTCCTTGGGCAAGATACTTAACCCCAAGTTGCTCCCGAAGGCTTGCCATCGGTGTGGACTGGATGTTGCATGAATGTTAGTTAGAGTCTGATGGTGGCACCTTGCATGGTAGCCCTGTCATCAGTGTGTGAATGGGTGAATGATATGTAATATACTACTGATTGTAAGTCGCTTTGGATAAAAGCGTCTGCTAAATGACTGTAATGTAATGTAATGTAATGCATTTTACCGAGGACAACTTTCAAAGCTGGATACAGTTCACGGCTGGATTTCGAAATGTTTACTGCTGAAAGATGATGGCGGTTCAGGATCACAACCTGTAAGTAGATTTATTATTTCTGGATGATTAATGTTTAACACAACAAAGGTAGCTAACGTTGCTAGCTGGGGTTCAAATGTTAACACAGTGGTCAGCTGTAGCCTCGGCTAACGTTGGCAGCTAACGTTATTGTGTTCTAATGGCTTTGCTAATCAGCTTTAGCCCCACTGCTAACACTGTGTAGAATATGAGGACTGAATATGTCCATCGTGAATAGTGTTCAAGTGAGGAGGTAGGTTTGTGATTACGATCTGTAATGTTATTGCACTATCCACTTTGGTTTGGCTAACTTCGTAGCTATTTTCATGACTGTTACCCCGCTGTTTCTGCTCTGAGCCACTGGGCTCCTTTCATTAAACTGCCAACAATAGTTCAACTAGACACATCCCAGCATAAGATGAACAACGTAAATTTTACTCTTAGCTATACAGTATTTGTGTCATAAAATAATATTGAGAGTCTTTGTGCATGTGTTTACATGCATATTTGTTATCTGCTGATTTTTCATGGGACATGACTGTTTAGTTTGATAGATTTCATCTGATGCAAATTGGTTTTAATGAATAAATTTGTCTCTGTCATTTAGAGTACATCACAGAAGGACCCGGTACCGACAACAGACCGTCCATAAACAGTCTCAGAGGGCACACAGACTTCTCAAAGGATGGTATATCTGTTGGCACTCAGCTGTCCGGGGGTACTTTGAGGGATACTCACCTGAGACGGTAAGGTATGTTATACATGTGCTTTTGTGTTTCATTTTTAGATATTGTACTTACTAACATTGTACACTTGTGAAATACTCTTATGTGGACTATGGGGAATACAGAGCAGTTCAGTTTCATGAAAAAACGTGCAACCTTTGATGCACGTTTTTGCATTAAAGGTTTGGATCGCTACAGAAACTCGTATTAGACGGGCCCCAATGCTTAATTATAAAAGATCAGAGTGTAGATAAGCTCTTCTCTTACTGGTCCCAATTATTAGTACTTTTTAATGTTTTGGTGTAATTTAATATCATGCTGAAGCAAGCATTTACACTGCCATCTCTGCCGGGCTGAGCTCCTCAAACTACACATACACATAGACACAAACACACATACATAGACAAAATCACACACACACAATGCATTGGCCAGCAGAGAGGCCTTGGTAGTGAAGTGAACCAGGTGAAGTAAAGATTACACATCACAACTACGATTGTTAATGTTTCGTCAATATAACATTCGATAGTAAAAAAACAATACTTTATCAATACAACTGTTCGACAAGCATGACATGTAAACAAATGTGAAACCTAATTCAATCGGTTCTGTCTGCAGTGTCACGCACCGCAACTATTTTTACACAAGCACAGCAAGCACGATCACCAAAAAGCTCTTTTTCTACAAACAAGCTGAAACAGAAGCTGTGCGATAGTAGTCTAACTATTTATCTTAGTTTGTTCTTGTAAATGTTTCTGCTGGCTGAGACAAGCAGACAGGATGATAGAGGGAATCATTATCTTTAATAAACTTCACTAAGGGATGTTATTTATTTTATTAACATTTTAGATATCATTCCATTGATTTAGTTTTAACTAAATTATAAATAACTTATAGTAAATCTGTTCTGAATTTATTTGTTTTTAAAAGCAATCATTTAGTCATGAAAAAAAGCATAGGATTGATAAGAGTCAGTCCTAGTAGTAGTTAAATCCTAAAGATACCTATCCTTACCTGAAGGCCACCGTAGTTCTCTGACAAACTCAGACAGGGAGGGTAGACGGAGGAAGGGAGAGATTTAAATGTTTTGCCTTTAATAGATAAGACAGGACAGATTAGAAAGGAGAGAGAGAGACCGGGGACAACATGCAGCAAAGGATCATCGGGTGGATTTAAACACAGGCCGCTGCAGATATTTATTTTATTTGTTTGCAGTTTACGACGTATGAATGCTTTGGTCAGTAGAGGAGCATTTCAATGGCCTCTTAACTGCAGCTCCAAGCTAATGGTGCCAACAATGCTAACAGTGCAAACTACAGCTAACGTGCTGACAGAGCTAACAGTGTTTACATGAGGAGGAACCGGAGGGCGGGTGCTACGCTCCTCAATGACGCTGCTGGTTGTGACGGTGTTATCGACTTAGTAACTGTAACCGCCATATGAGAGCAGTGCAAAGCGGCGGCCATTAGCTAACAAGTTGGGCACGGTCACCTGCACTAACATGCAAAAGGCCAGATCGCCTATGTCAAGGAAGCATATAGAGAATAGTTGCTTGCTGCCATACTAATGCAATGAATTATGTGAATTGCTCCTTTAAGTAAAACAGCTGCTGTATATTAGCGGCTCATCCCTGTGGTGGGTGGGGTGCTTTCTTCTCTGCCTGTGTCACTACCCTCATTAAAGTGGCACTGTGCAGCCCCCCTTAGACAATCACGCCCGCCCTAACACACAAGCCACCTATAAATCACCTTGTGAAAATCAATGGGCTTTAGTTAGCCTGGGACTCATTGTGTCCTTGGAAAGGTGTGAGATGAATTGAGATGAAGTGAGAACAAAACAGGAACAACATCACCCAAAAGGAGGGAAAAATACCAAAGACTTTGGCACAGACTATGGTTAGACGGAGCTTTTTGGTCACTGACTCATCTTTACTTGCGCAAAGCTGACCAACATTCATTTGGCATAATGATGTATGGTGCTGTTCGTTTTCAGCCAAAGCTTTCCAACAGACTCTGATAGTACAATTGAAAGGCAACAGAGGATGAGTCAGGTTGCCATAATGACTTTCTCTGAGAGATGGACGGAGGACTTAAACGAAGGCTACCACATTGATTGTTCTTATTCTTTCAGGAAACTTTGAAAACCCTGCCCACTGCATGACTATCCTGAGTATTCTCCCTATTATTCTGATTAAACTGGAAAAACAGCCTTATGCCCTGTCTACAAATTACATGTATGTTATTATGCCCATTTTCAGGTTTATACATTGATTACCCTCTGTCTGAAAAGTTCTGCGCCTGTCTCTTTAAGCCCGCCCCCGAAAAATCCCAGTCTGATTGGTCAGCGTTTCCGCAGTTGTGTGTCAATCAATCTCCATCTCCACAGCCTCACTGGCTGCAGCCAGGACTTGGCTGTGTGTCTCTAAATGGAAGTTTAAGAGCACCCTTACATAAGATAATAACCTAATTGAAATTGAAAACTAAACACAGCACACTTTCATTGAACTGCAATCAAGAAGAAAGTTCTCCCTGACACTTTTGCTCCGGTAAATATCTCTATATTATTATTTTGAAAATGTTTGAGTGGACAGATGACAATATGAATTATACAATATTCTCTAAGGTTTAGAGAATATTGTAAAATTCATATTGTCATCTGTCTACTCAAATAAAGTTTGACATGTAAGATAAATGTGTTACGTTGCTCACAGTCAAGTCTATTTTTTTTTTCAATTTTAAAATGCCAAAATTCCTCCCCCAAAAATAGCTCTTTATTCATAGACTGACATTGAAATATACATTGGGTACACATAATACAAAAAGTAACAGCCATAGTTTTGTGTAAACTGTCCAGATCATGTGCTCCAACAGTAAAGGGTTTCTTGTAGACAAGAAGCACAGGTAGGACCTTTACAGACTTGACTAATAATTTCTCCTCTGCTCTGATCAACATCTGTCTCCTCTCTCCCTGCCCAACCACTCACTCGCTACAGTAGCCATTTTATAGCCAAGTAGCACATGCATGGAATTGATTTGGTTCATGAACAAAGTGGAAATAGCCTAAAAAAGACATCAAATAAATGTGGTTATTTTAGCTTGTGTCTCTTCCATGGGAGCAGAGCTTCCCCATATCACCGGCCTGTGAGAGTGTGTTGCTGGTGCTAACGAATCAAAGCTAACGTTACACAACCAAGCTAAGGAATAACAGTTTCTAAATGTTATACATTTTACTGTTTACTTACTGTTTTTCCCATCTACTAATAATAATGGATTTTATTTATATAGCACACTTTAAAATACAATGAAATCTCAAGGTGCTTTACAGGGTAAAACAATCAATCACAATAATCAATTATAATAATAAAACGCTAAAATCAGAAAAATAGAATAATATAAAATAAAAAATAAAATAGAATCATAATAGAATCAAAGAATATATATTAAAACTGAACAATTACCCAAGAACACGCAATCTAAACAACACAAAACCAAAACCTTAGGGGAAGGCAGAGAGGAACAGGTGAGTCTTAAGATTCGATTTAAAAGCAGCGAGGGAGTCTAAGGCCCTAATCTTCTATGGGAGCTTATTCCAGAGGCATGGCCCCTGCGAGGAGAAGGCACGATCTCCCATGGTTGCCAGCTATGTCCGGGGAACTGCAAGGAGGTTGGAGTTGCCTGACCTAAGTGTCCGGGGTGTGGATTGAGGGGTGAGGAGGTCCAGGAGGTAGGTTGGACCGGTACAGTTTAAGGCCTTGAAGACTAGGAGAAGTACCTTGAAAATGATTCGTGGTTTATTGGATGCCAGTGGAGGGAGTGGAGGACTGGGTTGATGTGCTGTAATTTCCGTGTCCTGGTGAGAACCCGGCCAGCACTGTTTTGGACATATTGTAACCTCCGGATGGTTTTGCTGGTAGTCCTGCGAGCAGAGAGTTGCAATAATCAAGGCGAGAGCTGATGAATGTGTGCACCAACTTTTCTGCATCACGTTTGGGTAGACAGGGTCTTAGCCTTGAGATGTTTCTCAGGTGGTAAAATGATGTTTGGCAGACAGATTTGATGTGCGCATCAAAGGACAATGATGAGTCCAGCTTGACGCCCAGGTTTGTGACAAGTGAGGAAAGAGGAATGGGGTGACCATTGATGGTGATGTGGGTGATACCGGCCATTTGTTTGTCTAATGGGGGGTGCCAATGAGAATGGCTTCTGACTTGCTGCCATTTAGCTGTAGGGAGTTGCTGCTCATCCAATGCTGGATGTCATCCAGGCATTTCGTAGCCCGGGATAGTGCCAGGTGTTTGTCAGGGGTAGTTTGCAGGTAGATTTGTGTATCGTCAGCATATGAGTGGAATTAGATGTTATGGCTCTGTAGTATTTTTCCCAGGGGCAGCATGTAGATTAAGAAGAGCAGGGGACCCAGGACTGACCCCTGGGGGACACCGGAGGTAACGCATCTAATGCTGGAGGTGAGATTGCCAAGGGCAACATATTCCTGCCGTCCTGTGAGGTAGGAATGAAAGAAGTCCAGGGCAGTGCCTGTAATTCCCACCTCCTGGAGGCGCCAACACAGGATGCTATGGTCCACCGTGTCAAAAGCAGCACTTAAGTCCAGCAAGGTTGGCAAACTGGGGGAGCCAGAGTCTGCCGCCCTTAGGAGGTCATTTACAACCCAGGGCCGTTTCAGTACTGTGGGAAAGTCTGAAACCGGACTGGAAGGTTTCATAGAGCTGGTGGAAGTGGAGATGGTCATGTAGCTGGAGGGTGACAACCTTTTCCAAGACCTTTGCTTTGAAAGGCAGGTTTGAGATGGGACGGTAGTTTGAGAGGCCCTCAGGATCCAGATTGTGCTTTTTAAGCACAGGTTTGATGGCTGCTCGTTTGAGGGAGGGGGCTACTTCACCAGTAGACAGGGACCTGTTTATTATGTAGGTTGCAGTGGGGACAATGGCTGTGAGACACGCTTTCAATAGTGATGTGGGGATGGGGTCCAAAGAGCTGGTGGTGGAGTTCATTTTTAAAACAATGCTGGAAAGCTCAGCTTGAGTGACCTCAGAAAATTGATCGAGGGCTAGGCCATCATGGGGGGTATGATCAGGGGGAGGGTCAGGTTGGTTGGGGGTGATGTTGTGGCTGATGTTTTCGACCTTTGTTTTGAAGAAGTCCATGAAGCGGTTGCAGTCATCAGCCACTACTCCCTCAGTCATCAGAGGGAGTAGTGGTGGAGGAGCTACAGGGCTTGAGCATCTGATGTATTGTAGAGAACAGGTGCTTGGAATTTCTATGGCCAGAGTCAATGAGAGTGGAGTAGTATGACGCCCTGGTAGCTCTCAGAGCAGAGGAATATGCTCTCTTATGCTCTCTGAGGGAGAGTTTGTGGACAGTTAAGCCAGTTCGCCTAAATCTGTGCTCAATTTTCCGACCCTCCGATTTTAGGGCTCTGAGCTGGTCAGTGAACCAGGGGGCTGAGCGATGTAAGGACACCAGCCGCGTTTTTTGTGGGGCAAACCTGTCTAGGCCATCAAGCAGCGTGCTGTTGTAGTGGTGCACATGCTCTTCAAGTGAGAGTGCAGCATCAGGCTCAGACAGGGCAGAGGAGAGAGCGGAAGATAGCAGGGCATGATCAATGTCCTTGATCTTACAGAATTCAATTCAATTCAATTCAGTTTATTTTGTATAGCCCAGAATCACAAATTACAAATTTGCCTCAGAGGGCTTTACAATCTATACACATGCGACATCCTCTGTCCTTCCCTCACATCGGCACAGGAAAAACTCCCCTAAAAACCCCTTTAACAGGGAGAAAAAAGGAAGAAACCTATGGGAGAACGACAGAGGAGGGATCCTTCTCCCAGGATGGACAGAATGCAATAGATGTCATGTGTACAGAATGCATAACAGAGATACAACACATTCAATGTATATGACATAAATTATTCATATAATAAGACTACTTATAATAACAGCAGCAATTATTACAGCAGAATTATAATTATGAAAATAGGGATAGTAATGTGATTAATAATAATAATCGAAGTAGCAGTGGGTGTCAGTCGGCTCACAGCAGGAGGCACGACTACGGTCCAGGTACCACAACGATTCATGGAAACCTGCAGAGCGAGAAAGCAAAAAGGGCTTCAGGGTGGAAGTAAAGCTAAAATGCTTAATGGTACAGGTAATAGTAATAGTAACGTGACTAGTAATAATAATGGTGGTAGCAGTCGGTGTCAGCAGGGCCGTAGCAGGATGCACGACCACGGTCCAGGTACAGTCACGATTTATAGAAGCCTGTGAAGCGAGAAAGCACAAAGACTCCAGGGTACAAGCAAGTCAATAAGCGTAATAGTACAGGCAATAATAACAGTAATGTGACTAATAATGATAGTGGTAGTAGTAGTGGGTGTCAGCAGGGCCTCAGTAGGTGGCACGATGACAGTCCAAATATAACCCCGATTCATGGGAACCTGCGAGGCGAGAAAGCACAAGAACTCTGGGGAAGAAGCAAAATCAGTAATGTGCATAAATAGGAGATTAATACATAAAGATGGAGGGAGAGAAGAGGAGAGAGGAGCTCAGCGTATCCTAGGTAGTCCCCGGCTGTCTAGGCATATAGCAGCATATCTAGGGGCTGGACCAAGGCGAACCTGAACCAGCCCTAACTATAAGCGCTATCAAAAAGGAAGGTCTTAAGCCTGCTCTTAAAAGTGGTGAGTGTGTCTGCCCCCCGGACTGAAACTGGAAGCTGGTTCCACAGAAGAGGAGCCTGATAACTGAAGGCTCTGGCTCCCATCCTACTTTTATATACTCTAGGAACCACAAGTAACCCTGCATTGATTGAGCGCAGCTTTCTAGTTGGGTAATATGGAACTATAAGTTCCTTAAGATAAGACGGTGCCTGGCCAGTTAGAGCTTTGTAGGTAAGTAAAATAATTTTAAATTCTATTCTTGATTTAACAGGGAGCCAGTGCAGAGAAGCTAATACTGGAGTAATATGATCTCTTTTCTTAGTTTTTGTTAGAACACGTGCTGCAGCATTCTGGATCAACTGTAAAGATCTAAGAGACCTATTAGAGCAGCCTGATAATAAGGAGTTACAGTAATCTAGTCTAGAGGTAACAAATGCATGAACTAGTTTTTCTGCATCGCTTTGAGACAGGATTTGCCTGATTTTCGCAATGTTACGTAAATGAAAAAAGGCTGTCCTTGAGATCTGTTTTATATAAGAGTTAAAAGACAGATCCTGATCAAAGATAACTCCAAGGTTCTTAACGGTAGTGCTGGATGCTAGAGCAATGCCATCTAGAGAAACTATATCGTCAGATAATTGAATTCGAAGGTGATCTGGGCCTAGTAGGATAACTTCTGTTTTTTCAGAGTTTAACATTAAGAAGTTACAGGTCATCCAGGTTTTTATGTCCGTAAGACATGCTTGAAGTTTAGAGAACTGGTTAGTTTCGTCTGGCTTAATTGATAGATATAACTGGGTATCATCTGCATAACAATGAAAGTTTACTGAGTGTTTTCTGATAATATTCCCCAAGGGAAGCATAATAAGGTAAATAAAATAGGTCCAAGAACAGACCCCTGTGGAACTCTGTGACTGACCCTGGTTTTCATCGAGGTTTCATTGTTTACATATACAAACTGAGATCGGTCTGATAAATACGACTTAAACCAGATAAGTGAGGTTCCTTTAATGCCTATTAGATGCTCCAATCTCTGTAATAGGATTTGGTGATCAATGGTATCAAATGCAGCACTAAGGTCTAGCAATACAAGTACAGAGACAAGTCCTTTGTCTGAAGCTATTAGAAGGTCATTGGTAATTTTCACCAGTGCCGTCTCTGTGCTATGATTCACTCTAAATCCTGACTGAAAATCCTCAAATAAACTATTGTTATGCATAAAGTCACAGAGCTGATTTGCTACTGCTTTCTCAAGGATCTTGGAGAGGAACGGAAGGTTAGATATAGGTCTATAGTTAGCCAACACCTCTGGATCTAGAGTAGGTTTCTTAAGAAGAGGTTTAATTACAGCTAGTTTGAAGGCCTGTGGTACATGGCCCGTTAGTAAAGACAGATTGATAATTTCTAATAAAGAATTGCTAATTAAAGGTAAAACTTCCTTAAGCAGCCTAATCGGGTCTAAGAGACAGGTGGAAGGTTTAGACTTAGAAATAGTTAAAGTCAATTGTTGAAGGTCGATGGGAGAAAAGCAATCTAAATATATTTCAGGTTCTACAGCTATGGATCGATCGGTACTGGTTGAGGGCAGTAGATTATACATTTTTTCTCTAATAGTTAGAATCTTATCATTAAAGAAGTTCATGAAGTCACTACTACTGAGGTTTATAGGAATACACGGCTCAACAGAGCTGTGACTCTCTGTCAGCCTGGCTACAGTGCTGAAGAGAACCCTAGGGTTGTTCTTATTTTTCTCCATTAATGCTGAATAATAGGCTGCTCTAGCATTACGGAGTGCCTTCTGATATATTTTAAGACTGTCTCGCCAGACTAACCGCGCTTCATCCACATTGGTGGAACGCCATATCCTTTCAAGTTTTTGCGATATTTGCTTTAAATCGGGGGTTTGAGGATTATACCATGGAGCAAACCTCCTTTCTTTTATTAGCTTCTTTTTTAGAGGAGCTATAGAGTCTAGTGTCATTCGCAGTGAGCATGCAGCACTATCAACAAGATGGTCAATCTGAGATGGACTAAAGTTAGCGTAGGAGTCCTCTGTTATATTGAGCAATGGTACTAAATAAAACCCTGAAGAAATTGCTTCTTTAAATTTAGCTACAGCATTATCAGATAGACATCTAGTGTAGAAACTTTTGCCTAATGGCTTACACTCTGGTAGAAAAAATTCAAAGGTTATTAGATAATGGTCCGATAAAAGAGAGTTCTGTTGAGAGACAATTACATTTTCTATTTCAATACCATATACCAGAACAAGGTCGAGGGTATGGTTAAAACAGTGAGTATGTACACACTGACAGAAGCCAATAGAATCTAATAATGAACTAAACACAGTACTAAGGCTATCATTATACACATCCACATGCATATTAAAATCCCCTACAATAATAACTTTATCTGTCTTAAGGACTAAACTTGATAAAAACTCTGAGAATTCAGATAGGAATTCAGAATACACACCTGGTGCACGATACACTATAACAAATAAAATTGACTTTAATGCTTTCCCGCTCGGGTTTGAAAGACTAAGAACAAGGCTTTCAAATGAGTTGTAATTTAATTTAGGTTTAGGGTTTATTAATAGGCTTGAGTCAAAGATAGCTGCTACTCCACCTCCTCGGCCTGTGCCTCGAGGAATATGAGTATTAATATAACTTGGAGGAGTTGATTCATTAAGGCGAACGTACTCTTCATGACAGCCAGGTTTCAGTAAGACAAAATAAATCAATATGATTATCTGATATTAAATCATTTACAAGTACACCCTTAGATGACAGAGATCTGATATTTAAGAGTCCACATTTAATTGTCCTGTTTTGATGCACTGTTGCATTGGTTGCCTTAACTTTTATTAAGTTATTTTGTATAACTCCTCTTCTGTTGACTTTAAATAATTGAAGTGGCCGTGGGGCAGACACAGTCTCTATAGGGTTTTGGGTGGGTAACTGGGTGGGTTACTGCTCCAAAGGAAGCGCAGAGAAGTGTGAAAGACTGCGACTCTGCTTCTGCTTCCTGGTCTGAACTCTGGGTCATGGATTAGGTGCACTAATGAACTGGGTTAGATTTCTAGAGATGAGATCCGCTCCATCCAAAGTAGGATGAATGCCGTCTCTCCTAATCAGACCAGGTTTTCCCCAGAAAGTATGCCAATTGTCTACGAAGCCCACATTGTTTGCAGGACACCACCTCGACAGCCACCGGAATGATGACATGCGGCTCTACATCTCATCATTGACCAGATTAGGGAGAGGGCCAGAGAATACTACGGAGTCCGACATTGTCTTTGCGTACGAACACACCGATTCCACGTTCAATTTAGTGACCTCCGAGCGACGTAATCGGGTGTCATTACCGCTGACGTGAATAACAATCGTACTGTATTTACGTTTAGCCTTAGCCAGCAGTTTTAAATGGGATTCTATGTCGCCCGCTCTGGCCCTGGGGATGCAGTTAACTATGGCCCCTGTCTTCACTAACTTCACGTTTCTCAGAATGGAGCTGCCGATCACCAGAGTTGGTTTCTCAGCGGGTGTGTCGCTGAGCGGGGAAAACCGGTTAGAAACGTGAAGCGGTTGGTGGTGACCCGTGTGCTTTGACATAGAACTATGCTTCTTTTGGACAGTCACCCAGCCTCCCGGCTGCTCGGGGGTTGCCGGGGACGGCTAGCAGGAGCTACGTCTGGTTGGCCCGCACCGACTACGAGGGTGGGCTGGCTAACTGCAGTAGCTAACGACTGAGCTTCAATGGTGCGGAACCGGCCTCTAACTCACTGAGCCTCGCCTCCAACCTAACAAACAAACTACATTTGTTACATGTACCCTTATCAGTAAAGGAGGCAGAGGCATGGCTAAACATGAGACACACTGAGCAGGAGGGAGGAGGAGAAAGAGCAGGAGAGAGGGAAGGAGAGAGGAGAGCCATCGCTAGCTGCTAAGCTAAATGAGGCTAGCTAGCGTTAGCAGAACTGAACAACGTGTAAACTGTTGGTTTAAGCGAAAAGTCGCTGAATTAAGATGTGATATGAGTGTTCAAGTGTTTTAAATGTAAAACAGGTAATTAGCCGCTATAATAAAGAATGTCACACAATTCACTAGTTTTCGCTGGAGCTGCGAAAAGTACGCTATCAACTACGCTGAGAACCGGAAGTGAGGCAACACGCTTACCACAGTACGTCAGCACGTCAGGATCAGATCAGAAGGTGATGGAACGCTTGCTGCTAGAGGCAGATGGTGTAATAATAGTGTCCAGTAGTACCACATGGTGGTCAGAGAAGCATGGCTCCAGGACATGGGTGTTGGTAACTGAGACATCACCAGTAATGGCAAGATCAAGGGTATGGCCGTGATTATGGGTTGGTCCTTGTACATGCTGGGTAAGCGGGAGGCAATCCAGGAGGATGAGGAAGTCAACGGCCAGCGGGCACTTGGGGGCATCTACATGGATATTAAAATCACCAAGTACCACCAGCCTGGAAAAAGTGGGGCACAGGGTTGTGAGGAGATTTGAGAAATCTGATACAAAAGTTGAGTTAGCTCTGGGTGGTCTATAAATAGAGACAATTAGCAGAGGTTCTGGAGTGAGACACCTGGCAGCTAAACATTCAAAAGAAGGGGAATCAGGGACCTGCAGTTCAGCCAGGCTTAAAGTGTCCCAATAGAACACTGCCAGACCCCCACCACAACCAGAGCTGCATGCTTTTTCGATATATTTGTAGCCTGCAGGAGTCGCCTCATTTGAGGTGAGATAGTCACCACTGCGGTGCCAGGTTTCACTAAGACATAAAATGTCGGATATAAAACCATTTAAAAGAAGAGTTTTGTTCGTGAGAGACTGAATGTTCAGGGAGGCAAATTTGACATCCTTGTGTTTTTGGGGGCAGAGTGCGTGTTTTTTGAGAGGGCGGAGATTGCTACTAGGTCTGTGAGCGACAGTGTTTTGATGACGTAGTAGGGCTGTCTGTCAAGTAATTCTACAGACTCAATAAAGCAGCGACACACACACACACACACACACACATCGATGTGGATCACGGAGCAGACGGGCCTTCATGCTAACAAAGTAGCTTAACTGCACTAAGTAGGAAGTTTCACAAAAGGCAGCATGAAAAAACAGTTACCATCATCCAACCTTACTTAACTGTCACACAGTCTCTCGCTTTATTATTTATTAATATTTCTTCAGTCTGAAGCAAGCTAGCATTAGCAGCGCAGCAAGCTAGTGTTAACAGTCTGCTGAATAAACAGTAACTAAAATAACAAAGAGAGATTTCATTTCAGTCAAAATCCTAAAACACCTAAGGAATAAAGTTAACTGGTTGTTCACACCTCAGATAATGGAAGTAAGTTACTTGGAGACTTTTCTGTTGCTTCATGCAGCCAACAGAAACAGTAGGGTTCTTTGCTCGTGCTGTGTTAGCAGGCCTGTGAACTAACAACGTTGGACACCGTTTGATTCTGCAGCTACTCCGTTGGCGAGGTTACCTAGCTGAAGGTGGTTCAAATGTTCCATCCGGGAACCCATATATGGCATAGGGTCTCAAATGACTTCAATCCGGGAACCTATTTCTGATCCGCTTGTTTTTGAGTCGGTGTGGATTAAACGGATGGAACCTTCAGTAGCACATCTGGTGTTAGTTTTGATGCAATTGGTATTCGAACAAACCATAATTAGTCCAGATTGCAGTTTGCACGTTGTTTTCAGAAGACTTACAGCTATTAAATGTAGGCATGTTGTTTCACTGTTCTTAGGCTTTAAGAACCATTCTTTGCTAGTCTTATAGCGAGCCTCAGTGTTTTCCTTTGCATCTCTGAGTTGCTGGAACTTTAGGAAGTGTAATAAACAAAGTAAAAAAAGAACACTCTACAGTTGAGAATGATAATGGAGAATACTATTATAATATAACAGCTAGTTATGTTCATACCTCTACCATGATTGTAGGACTGACTTAGCTTACAATATGTTTTCTTTATTTTATACTGTACATTTATCTGAAATAAACAATAAAGAGAAGCCATTTTTGGGATTGTTTTATTAAAGTGTTCTTGACAGCGAGCATGACGATACTTTCAGTAAATGTTGGCCTGTGAAGCCTAATGAATTTTAAAATGTTAAAAAATTGATTATATCTATCAGCTTTGCAACAGGCTGAGATGTGATGGACCCTTTAAAATGCTTTAAAAAATAACTTCACAAAGAAAATGTGGAATGAAAGGTACAGTGAGCCTTGACTGTTCTCGGAGATCATTGTAATGAACACAATTAATTACAGGTGTAACTGAGCCTGCTTCCTCCCTCTTACAGCTAATAGTAATCATTTGGTATAGTTGTTCAAATTACTTTTACCAGCTCCTGTTAGAGACAATATGCGGTCTTACTAGCTGCTTGTGATGTCCACATGCAGCTATTTTTTTCAGCTGTGCTATCTTTACAAACACATTATATTCAGGAAAAACTAATAGGAACATTCAAAAAATGAATACAAGTTTAATAGTTCAAAGTCTTGTGACCACTTTTAAAATTGAAATGAAATCTGGATCTGAAAGTTTGCTGAAGTAGTATAACTTCAAAGTGAAGTGGTTCTCAAAAAGCTTAATATTTAAAAAAAAAAAACATAGTGTAAAAAAAGTTGAATACAGCAATTCAAGTCCTTACAGAGGTGAGCATATTGATATTTGAATGGTTTGTATAGCTGAACGTATGCAGAAGTATTAGTTGACCAAAAAGGGTTCTGAAGAAGAAAAATGAAGTGCACTGATTGTGTGAATGCTGCTGAATCTGCAAAAAAAAAATGTGATTCCTGGTGATGCATTGGAACAGAGATGAAGATGTGTCAGGGCTGAGGCGCAACCCGAATGTGACACAGCTGCATCAAGTGGACATCAGGGGTTAGTCATTATAGGGTTAAATACTTCCAGATGCTGGATTATCATTAAATAGCAACAGAGCAGTGAGACGCTGCCCAAAGATTTTTTAAGTTGTGTCCCATCCCTCTGTGAGTTGGAGTTCTTTCCAGAGACAACTGGACTCATACATTTGCTTTTGGTATCGTAGCAGTTTAACAGTGTCACTTTGCAGGACCTCTTGATACAGATGTCCTGATGATTGGCATCTGGGGCCACATGTAAATAAACCTACTAAGGATGACATTATAATACATTCTTAACTAACTTTGCTATGAAATAAGTGTTTCCAATAGTTACATCTATGTCCAAGCACTGTAAGTAAGTAGCACCCAAAAATATGTTGAAAATAAAAATATAAAAACATCCATCTGTAAGTCCAAACTATATTTAAAACTACATATATAGAACATTATTAATACATTTCACTGTAATACAAAATGTTCATCTTTATAAAAAAAGACAGAGAGAAAAAAAAAGGCACATGCAGTGATTGTTATACGAGCTAAGTGAACATTCATCTCCATCCTCTGTCTTCTCTTCATTTGTTCTTGGCAGCCAGCGGTTTGCGGCTGATCTTCTTACTCTTATCGTTGCTCTTCTTCGGTGGTTCTGGGTTGGCCTGCATGTGTCTGCCATAGAGACTGAGGAGGAGAGGAGGGGAGGGAGGGGAGAGGGGAGGAACAGAGGAGAGGAGATTTTAGATGATCTAGTTCTAAGAAGAGTTTGCTGAATAAACAAACCAAAGAAATCATGTTTTGTGACTGATGTACAGGCATCAGACCCTGCTGCTTGCAGGGCTAAAACTAACTCTGAGTGGATCAGTGACTCCAATGATCTGGTCTAATGAATTAAAATCAATCCATCTGTAGAAAATTCTCACATATCGAAACCATCTTCCAGAACAATCACTGTAATCCTCACCAGCCAACCAGTGGTTGACAGTTTGTTTGGAACAAACACTGGAACACCAAATATTCACACAGCATTCAACACTGGACACACACACACACACACACACACAGCTGTGGAGTTGAGTTAATCAGTGATGATTGTCAACATACACCGTGGTACACGTATAAGTGTTGATTAATGCTGAACAGTGGACAAGTGGACAGTGTCCACCCACACCCCACCTCTGTCTGTCACTGCTTGTCTCCCATGGGTGTCTCTTGCTCACCAGCAAGAGAGCTCATTGGACTGGAAAATACTTTTTCTTCAGCTCTGTCCCTCTGTGCTGTTTCCTACAGCCTGTTCTTAATTGTATCTTGGTTTTTCCTCCACTTACTGTTCTAATGCTTGGCCTGGGTTTATAACAAGCTAACTTAAAACTGGGAAATGTTGGAGCATGTCAGTGACATGAATGACCAAGATCCACCAATCAGATCATACAACGACCAGGCAGTAAATGATATTGATATTTGTGTAGAAGTGTGGAGGTATGCCTTTGTAGCTTCATTGTGTTCACTTGCTGTTGCAGAAATGAAAGTTTTGTCAACGCATTCTTTAAAGGAGCTGTATTTAACATTCAGAGCATTAATATAGCAGCAAACAACTATTAGTTGTTTGAGGATTTAGAGGAGCAATGTCTACCCTAGCAGAGAATAAAGTCTCTCTCCGTCTTGTTATCCCAGCTTCTCCTTGCTTTGTTAAAATGGCTAGTCCTGTGTAACTAATGAAAGTTGCTATCAAAGTGCATTGTGGGAAGTGTATTGATCCTGACCCATAAATGTGACAAGTCAGGATAACTCTTCCTCGATCACGTATATTTTGATCATTGTTTTTTAAAAAAGTATTTCCTCCTCAAACTTTGCAGAAGAGCAATATCAAATTACCAAATGAAGCAGTCCTCACTCCCACAATGCTGTGTTCACACCAAACGTGACGCAAAGTTTTCGCTCATATTAGTACAGAGACCAGACGAAACTATGTGTTTAGATGTATGTGTATAAACCATATGCCTTTATGTCATTATTTTCATTTCCATTCGTTGATGGAGCAGCTACAATGTTAGCATAGCCTAGCAACAATCGATCCGAGCTCCTTTCAGAAAACAGGCATTTTAAAAGTTATTTGCTTGTCATCTTGCAGAAAGAACTTACAAAACATGAATTCAGACTACTTACACATTTGCATCATCCATGTAGCTTTTTCAGCAATATGTATCCGTTTATTGCAATTAAATCACTGCAAAATCGTTTTTTATTTTTGGCTTCATACAGCTATAGTAAACCAGTCGACGTGTGGCTTGCTATATACAGTGAATACAGCTCATTAAAATTCAAAGAGCACCTCTGGATGATGTTATGAACCCAGACAAGACAGTATTTAGTGTTCCGGGATATCTGGGACTTCCACAACATCTACAAAGCAGAAATAGTAGTTATTTCTTCTGTGGTTGATGGCGAAAATGAATGGTTAAGTTGATAATGGTTTTCATGGAGATAAGCCACTCCTCTCCGGCGCTTCTAGCTCAAATGAAGCAAGTGACGCGAATGACGCAAATAAACACAAATGATTCCGAGATTGAACTCCCAAGTTACGCTAAAATTAATTTTGCGTTTGGTGTGAACGCAGCATTAGAGACCTGGAAGACTGCTTTAAACATGTGGAGTTTCGCTGTTTAGCGGAGTGAGGTGACTATAGGCAGCTTAGATTTATGGCGGTTACTATGGATGACAACTTACACTTCACAAAGTCCCACCCCTCCAATGCAGACTGGCTGGAATCATAGCGTAACATTGGCAAGTTGCGACCAGGGTCCAAACAACTATCCCGCTTTGCTCCGCAGACTCTTGTGCAATAGTTTCAGATTTCTTTTTCTCCATTTTTTTCAGGCTAGTTTTGTGGATTCAAGCAAGTCATGGTTAGAATTGTGTGATAGTGATACTCGTAACTCCGACGTTGGAGGAGAGATACATTTCTAAAACATTATGTGTCTAATTAAAAACACGTGGAGCTAACATTAGCAGAGTACAGCACATACTTGGCTGCTGATCAGTTTGACATCCTGGATATATCCTTCAAACGCATATTGTAATAAAAACAAATATATTGTAGAATGTTCTGTTCTCTCTGAATTTGCTTTTTAGTTTTTCCTAAAACTAGATTATATTTATTCAGTGAGTTCAGTAAGTGACAGTGTGGGTTGCATGGTAGTTCTGACAGCTTGACTGAGTAGCAGCAGGGGGTGGGGCTCAGCAAATGGTCAACGACCACCTTATTTCACAGCCAATTAAAGTGTCCACACACAAACCACTCCAGCAGCTGTCTACAATTCTTCACTGTCCATCCAGTCATATGCTCGATATATTCCTAACGCTCATTTTACCATCAAGGAGAGGATGGTGGGATATAAAGGTGAGTTTAGTAAGCGAGCTTCCTTCATGAACAGGTGTCCCAAAGTATAATAGGCTGTGGCGCTTGCCACTTGCTGCCACTTGATTGTCCTACCTCAGCTTCTACAGTAACTTATTGTGCAACAAAGATGGTGGAAAGAGAAAAACTAATACAAAAAATGTCAAAACAGCCCTACAGAAGTACAGAAGACACTATGGCCATGCTTTTTTACAGTATATGAATGCACACACTCCTACACACACAGTCTAAGAAAGTGTGTATACCAATCCACAGCGGTTGGACTGTCAGTCTATGATTGAAGTGTCTAGTATTCTCCTCTCCTCTCCTCTCACTGCCTCCATCCCATGTCAACACTTTCAGCTGGGAATTAAATGCTGCCAAACGCCATAATATCTGCTGCCCATCAAAACCACGACAGGCCTACAGCACAGAGAGAGACACAGAGATGCAGCCAGTGGAAGTTGACTGTTGGAGTAGTCGTCCTCTCTTAGATCACACACAGTGAGACTTCACCTTTGAAAAGCTCACCACAGCTGCTCTACAACCGTGGTTTATTTACCAGATTTCTCTTACTAGAAGACGTATCCCTATTTGCACTTAAAGACCACCCCCACCCCACATCTGGAGGTCTCTAGTCTGCAGGGATGCATATTTGACAGAGAGAGGCTGAGACAAAGTGTGATACTGGGACTCTGTAGAGCTTCCTGCTCAGTCAGCTGGGCTGCCAAGTCCCAGAGGAGAGTGTGGAACAGGGAAAGGGTGGCGGGCAGCTCCTGGGAGCAGCAGAGTGTCTTGAAGAAGCCCGGTCGTGGGACAGTTGACAGTTTTTAGCCATGCAAGAGACTTGGGTCTAAGGATGGCAACATGCGTCTGTCCGTCTGTCTGTTTTAGGGCGGAAACAATTCCTATAACCCGATATTTATCAGAATACTCGATTACTTAAATAATCGTTTGCTGCAGCACTAGTCTGTTTTTTTTTTCTCTCCCGGTTGGTGCCACTTTGGTCCAGACTGCAATATTTAAACATCTACCAGTTGAATTGGCATGACATTTTGGGCAGACATTCACGGTTTCCAGTCAATCAACCCTAATGGACTTTGGTGATCCCCTTACTTTGGGGCCACAATGAGGTCGCCAGTTGTGGTTTTGATGAAATGTCTTAAGAATCGTTGGATGGATTGCCGTAAAATGTTGTACACACATTCATGTCCCCCTATTTCTCATTCCCTTGGTGACCCCCATTCCCTTTTCAAACTTTTCATCTAGTCCCATCAACATTTCAAATGTTCAATTAATCCAATACTGATGACCACATAACTACAAAACTCATGACATCCCAACAGCCTCAGGCATACTTTGTGTAATGATAACTAACAGAAATTGACATGCTAACACAATAAACCGGTGAACATGGTAAACGTAACCTGCCATACATTAGCATTGCCACTGTGAGCCTGTTGGCATTAAGCACACAGCTGCGCTTAAGGGCAGGGTCACGGTAGGAGGCCGATTGCCGACTGTGTAATAATTAAAATGTGTTCTGAATGGCCACATACGAAGGTGGAGTAAAAAGAAGACCATCATAGAGATGGGTGGGATGGACACATTGGTGCACACTGACATTCTGTTGCGCTCTATTGTTCAGACAAAAAGTGACAAAAATACTTAAAACCCTAGCTCCTTTCTCACCTCGGCACAGCTGGCCAATCACAGAGTTGAGTGGGTGTATAATCGGTTTGGAAAGTTACAAAAATCCCCCAATTTGTATGTCAAAAATTTGGGGGGTCCAAAGCTATTTGACAATCGTCATAGCCTCATATACAGCCTTAACGTGTCTTCCATTTGAGTCTGTATTTGAGGCTATGACGATTGGCCTTTCAGCCACGTTTTCATGATGTTTCTATTTGTATCCGTACAGTTGTCTGCACAAGCTGTGCAACGGCTCGCGTTTCCTTCGCACTTTACGCCTGTCTTTTCATTTATAATGCCTTTCTATCTACAGATATATTCAACAGTCTTACTGGAGTTCAGAGCTATTTTGACCCCAGATCAAAGAACGGGTTAGCTTTCAAATCTAATACCATCTCTGAACTGGGCGCTGGACTTTGATGTTCTAAGATGTAAATTGTTGGGTTTTCCTCATTTAAATATTCAATGAACCACCTCTGCCTACTCTCATGTTTTTTCTTAATATTATCAATCCCTCATTTCCTAAAAGAAATATATTAGATATTATTATCTGTAATATATTTAGCCATTTCTTTATGTAACAATCAATCAATCAAACTTTATTTCAGACTCAGAGTCCAGATAAGACAGGACTTTACATAGAATAAATTACATTAAAAAGCACAGTAAGAAGATACACATACATAGGCCTACCAATACCTTACAAAGAGACAGCTGTACCAATGTCTCCACAGCTGGGATTGGTAGCGTGTAGTGCTAAACCTTATCTTTGATAAAACCAAGATAATTTTATTTTCAGAGTCATTAATCTGACAAATAAATCTATACATAAGATTTTTGGAAACAGTTTGAAAAGTATTGACCCCTGCAGCCACAAACATTTCACTTGCACCACACCATCTCTGTCTCTAAAGTAATAATCCCATGGCGTCATTATAAGCTACTTGAAGTCTAAGTGAACCTGCTTTTTTTGTAGTTTGACCACAAGTGTGCAGTATAGAGTGGTGTACAATATGCTCTAAACAGAGACATCTTCACTCCATCGGTACATTTACTAAACTTGCGTGAGAGAATGTTCGCTTGTGCATACATCCTACGACATTACCAATAAATATCATCATCATCAGTCAACTGTTCTGTAATAAAATGTCCAAGATATTTTCCCTTATCACAGACACCAAGATTGTTATCAGACAATTTGAAGTTACATTACATTACATTAGAGTCATTTAGCAGACGCTTTTATCCAAAGCGACTTACAGTCAGTAGTATATTACATATCATTCACCCATTCACACACTGATGACAGGCTACCATGCAAGGTGCCACCATCAGACTCTAACTAACATTCATGCAACATCCAGTCCACACCGATGGCAAGCCTTAAGTTGTTAAGTGTCTTGCCCAAGGACACATCGACTGCCGAAGCCGGGTATCGAACCACCGACCCTCTGATTGGAGAGCTACCTTGCTCTCCACTACGCCACAGCCGCCAAGTTAGGAAACATTAGACATTTGTCCTCTTTGGTTCTAAATATAAAGATAGCACTCTTACTGTCATTGTATTTGATATAATGTTCCACACCATAGACAGTACATATAGTAAGGAGCTGCTGGGCACACCAACTCCATTTAGCAAACAACTTTCTATGATTAACAAGATCAAAAGCTTTGAAAGCATCAATAAAACATATAAGAACTGATGAGTTTTGACCTCTACATTTGTTGACAATATCCTAAGGCATATAAACACAAGTCAATGCCACGTTTGGCTTGAAAACCAAACTGGTTGTCTGTGGAGTTAATAAACTCATATAATCAATCCAGCAGGATTCTTTCTAGGACTTTTGACAGTATGCTGGCCAAAACAATGGGCCTGTAATTATCTAGGCTACATACTTTACCAGCTCTGTCCTTAATGACTGGCAGAGAACAGACAGCATTAAGTCTGGTAACAAGCCATGAGTCATGAAGCCAGTAAACAAGAAGCAAGAACAGGAGCTAACCTCAGACTAGCATATTGATGGGGCTCAGCAGTAATATAGACCACTTGCTTTGCTATCAGAAAGCTTATTTATAGCTTGGTACACCTCATGTGAAATAATAGCCTTTGAATCATTACTGTCAATATTGTCCACCTTATACAAATCACTTTTTAATATAGTTGAATAAGGTACTATAATGCTGTCGCCATGACTCAGCAATATTGTTGGTTCCTGAAATTCCATCAACAGTGCATGGTAAAGATGTTTTACAGTTGTTAAGCACTCTTACTTTGTTCCAAAAATCAACAACATTATTACTTATTAGCTTTCTGGCCATGGAGTCAGCCCTCATGGCTTGCTCATTTTAACAGATGAAGCGAATAGCATACTTACAGTATACAGTGTCTTCCATTAGTGAGCTTCTTGTACTCGAGCACAGGCACTGGTCTGGGTCTACCAGCGATTGCCCAGGATTTAAAAGCTTCAGGCTTCAGCATGATACTCAGCTACATACTCGTTCCAACCAGGTCTGATGTAATGAGTCTTCCTTTTTATCCTTGTAGTAAGGCTTACTGCCTTCATACAGAGGACTTACTATATCATTATATATGGAGCAGAGATCTCTCCTATGCTCCACATCCCCACTATTAACGCCAGTACACATAGTTGCATCTCTAGGTAGATGATTATTACTTAAGATTTTTCTAGATATCTTAAGATAACCTCCAGTCGAGTTTTTCCTGTATTGGCACTAATTCTAATTAATATGTCAGTAACCATGAAGCGAGCTTTAGCCCCTGAGCTGTGGCCCACACGCAGGCCACGACAGTTGTATGACAAAACCTAGATAATGAGGCAAGTGAGTGCCATAGCACCAGCAGGTATGTATCCCCTCAACGTGCAGGATTTGACCCGATAACACTCTGCACGGCTCATGATAGCGCTGGACAAATATATATAAATATATATATATATATATATATATATATATATATATATATATATATATATATATATATATATATGGATTTCTTTTTTGCCAATATGTGCCATTACAGCTGTTTACATGAATTTGAGGCAGCAGGAAACACAGAGAACAGAAGAAGACGTTCTGATGAACAGAGGGCAGAGCTGCTGGAGGAGATCAGGACTGTGGTGACTGATTGTGTACGCTCCTTTTAAGAAAAGCAAGGTTATTCATTCAGTCAATAAGCAGCCAATGCGGTATACTTGGTGCTGTCATAACGAGCTGCTGCTAGCATAATTGTGGGTTTCCAGCATTGATGGATGAGTTGAGGGAAGCAGGATGTATATGGAAGAGGGGGAGAGGAGGAGGGGACCGATCAGTCAGTGTGTCATAAAGGAGAAAAGTAAATCAATGTGAAGAGAGAACAATAATGCAGCCTGGTTGATGATTGAGCGTTCACTCAAAAGTTAATGTTTATTCATGTTTTTAATCATTTTCCTCATGACCAGTGTGTATAGTATGTGTTGCTGTGATGTAGTCACACTCTTGTCTATGGGGCCTTGCATGGACGGAATACTGAGGATGATTATAGAAATTAGTCTAATGCCAATACTGAACAACACGACCAGGAAGAGACTCCAAACAAGACAGTAGACAGTTCTGGACCAGAGAAGCTGGTCTAGATGAAGCAGTGTGGTCTATGACGGGTAAACAGATCTTGTGATGGAAGCCACTAATCACCACTTGCCTCTCAGACATGATGTAGGATATATTCTGCAGTGATCACAACTTGCATATATGTCGGTGTGTGGCAGCTCTATGGCGTTCAATGAGTCTCAAAACCCATGCACATTAAACCAGGCACGTGCACGTGATACTAGTGCAAAGAACAGATTCCTTGAGCAGAAAAAACATCCTTGTGAGGGAGCGTTTCTACAAGCGCTCGCAACTGCTCAACACTCGCTTGCTCGTCGAGTTGGCCATGACACTTGGGAGACAGGGATGGAAAAGACAGGGTCTGACGCCTCTGCTTCTTGATTTATTAGTTTTTTTGGACTGTTGTGCACACCAACAGTATCCTGCACCCCAATTCTGCCTCAGCCGCCCAATGGGGTCAGGTCTTGAATTGATTTAGAGCGGGAAATAGGTTTGCTTTGTGTGGGGCAGGTACAGGTCTGCAAGTTGGATCCATCCAACTTGACAATTGGCAAAACAGAAAATAATAATAATAATAACGCCTTTTATTTGTAAAACTTACTATAATAATCCTCTTGACATGACAGAAGAAAAAACAGCATTCATATAGTGGAGTCAGGACATTTGCTTAGTGAGCTTAGTGAGCACTGTTGGGGCCATAATCCGGAAGTGGAAAGAACATCATTTCACCATAAAGGAGTGGAAAGAATTATCAGAAGAGTTGTCCAAGAGCCAAGGACCACTTGTGGAGAGCTTCAGAAAGACCTGGAATTAGCAGGTACAATTGTTTCAAAGAAAACAATAAGTAATGCACTCAACCGCCGTGGCCTGTATGCACGCTCACCACGCAAGACTGCTGCACAACATTTAGACAAGCCTGTGAAATACTGGGAGAATATAGTCTGGTCAGATGAGACCAAAATTGAACTCTTTGGATGCCATAATACACACCATGTTTGGAGGTCAAATGGCACTGCACATCACCCCAAGAACACCATACCAACAGTGAAGTTTGGAGGTGGGAACATCATGGTGTGGGGCTGTTTTTCAGCATACGGCACTGGCACACTTAATATAATTGAAGGAAGGATAAAAATCTGCTGCCATCTACCAGGATGATGAAGATGAAACGAGGGTGGACATTTCAGCAAGACAATGATCCCAAACACACAGCCAAGGAAACTCTCAATTGGTTTCAGAGAAAGAAAATAAAGCTGCTAGAATGGCCCAGTCAATCACTTGACTTGAATCCAATAGAAAATCTATGGAAAGAACTAAAGATCAGAGTTCATAGAAGAGACACACGGAACCTTCAAGATTTGAAGACTGTGTGGAAGAATAGGCCAAAAATCACACCTGAGCAATGCATGCGACTAGTTTCTCCATACAGGAGGCGTCTTGAAGCTGTCATTACCAACAAAGGCTTTTGTACAAAGTATTAAATACATTTCAGTAAGCGTGTTCAATACTTTTCCCCTGTGTCATTCCATTTGATTACACTTAACTTAATTTCTGAACTTATTTGTTTTGTTTTCTTTGTATGTACGGATTACTTGGGTTGTTACCGACATCTGATGAAAATTTCATGTCAATAGCACCTTTAGAAATATATTTACTGAGAAAAATGGTGACATGTTCAATACTTATTTTACCTGCTGTATGTAAAGATATAGTGGAGCGATGTCTACCTGAGCAGAGAATGAAGTGCCTCTCTCTCTCTCTGTGTGTGTGTGTGTGTGTGTGTGTGTGTGCGCACACTCGTAAATATTACTTTGTTGGGCCCACGTATAGGGAGCCCACCAACGATATGGGGCCCGACGGCCTTGTGGGGCCCAAAATCGTGGGCCCCACACCGATTTTGATTTAATATAGCTCAGGAGCCTCCCCTGATGCTCCTGTTGCTTTTTAGCAAGATCCCACAACGTGACAAAATATGGAAAAGTGTCTGTGGAATTCTGACTCACTACCGCCTCTAGTGCATGACCCATGCTGGTGCAGCAGACACACACACTTCCGGTAGTGTGTGTCATTTTAGCCAATGAGAGGCCCCCATTAAGATAAAGTCTCATTCAATGGATCTCGCGAGATCTCGATCTGATGCTTCGGTATACCGGGAGCAATGCAGTGAAGGCTACTAATGGAGGAGCTTCTCTGTTTGAGTAATAAGGTATGTTTATTTAATTTGAGTATGACTTTGTTAATTTGAATTGTTTCTGACTCTGTACCCAGTTTATTGTAACTGTAGCACAACAATTCTGCTTCTGGATTAATTAAGTGCCACTTTACACAGAGGCTAGCTGCTAATGTTAGCTGCTAATGTTAGCTACAGATCAGTAGCTGCTAAACATTAGCTTTAGAGTTAGATTGTTAGCTGCTAATGTTAGCTACAGATCAGTAGCTGTTGAACTCAGGCTAAAGATCAGGTGAAATGTGGTTTTTTTCTGTTTAAAAATAATAATGTTTATATTTATTATTGATTTCAATGCTTTCACCTGGACCAGGTGTTTGAAGGCTTTGACTATGCACTGTCAGCTGATTCATTCACCACAGTCAGGGGGTTTGGTTCACTAGGCACACAAGCAGTGTTATTATGTTACGATATGTCATGATTTAATGGCGTTTATATTATAAAATGCGACGGTAATCCTGTTACTCTGGACTCCACGGAGTTACGCGGCTGTGCTGCGGACAGGGGGGCGGCTCTAAAGTTACTGTAAACAACAGGAGAGTGACGGAGAGGATCACCGGTGTGACCGGTGAGTTTACCGGGGGTCGGGCTGTTGTTTGTCTGGCTGCATGGCCGTGACGAGGTCGGTAAACACATTCACTTATCAGTAGTTTAGTCTTTGAGGCTGTCACGTTAGTTTGCTGTCGGCAACATGTAAACAGAACAGCAGGCTCTCAGTCGCGTCACCAGACCTCTGTGATAAATGTGTTCATTATATGTTTAGTGTGGTTGTGTTTCTGACACGGTGTGGTGACGGAGCTGTGTGTGGACGTGCTTCGGCTCCGTTCGGCGGGTCTTTGCGCTGTGTTGAGCTCACAGAGAGTCCTCACGTCTCTGTCTCTGCTCACAGAGTCCACAGACCGTCTCTGCAGCACACTGAAGATGAACGGTCTGTGAAGTTTACCCAAGTAACGTCATTAGTTATTCTAAACCTATAACCGTATATAAATACAAAGGCTGTACATCCTCCCATGCAGTTATTATAACACTTCACTATATATAAACCGTATATAAATACAAAGTCTGTGCATCCTCTCATACAGTTATTATAACACTTGACTCTATATACAAACTGTATATAAATACACAGGCTGTGCATCCTCCCATGCAGTTATTGAAGGTTACTGTGTTAGAGTCCCTGGTATCATAAACATTTGCTAATCTGCTAATTGAGCAGCTTTTAATGATTCATTGCAAAATGTGACGTGTTTTCAGTTGCTTAATAAGTCATTTAATGTGCAGTGTATTCAAGTGTGTGGGGCTTTCTGCAAATGTTACACTTTAATGTGATAGTTTAGAGGATTTGTCTCTGACCCTGTGTTAGTTGAAAGGCTTAATAAGCAGCTGTTGGTGTGTTTATGTTGAGTGGAAAATGTTTCTATATCAGTGGTTCTCAACCTTTTTTCAGTGATGTACCCCCTGTGAAATATTTTTTCAGCCAAGTACCCCCTAACCAGCGTAAAGCATTTTTGGTTGAAAAAAAGATGTAATACACAGCGCTGTGCCATCAGTGTCTAATTTATTAAACTGTCAACACTGAAGATTGAAGATTGAACATTGTTGCATTGAACTGAGTGCTTTTGCAATTACATTTTAGTGAGAAACTTGTGCTTGTGCTTCACTGAGAATCTTTGTCAGTCTTGGTGGCAGGGAGGCAACTGCTGTGATCAAGCTCTTCTCCAGGCTCAGTCTGTTTCTCTGCTTTGTTTTGATCACAGTCATTGCAGAGAAGGAGGCCTCACATAAATATGTGGAGGCAAAGGGTAGTAGCTGCTCCAAAGCTTTCTGTCCCAGGTCAGGGTGCTCCTGCTTCACACACACCCAAAACTGTGTGAGTGTGGATGTGGCAAACTTCATCTGGAGGCCACGGTCAGATGACACTTCCAGGAGTTTTTCCTGATAAGTGAAAGGTAGCTTGCTTCCGTTTGCTTCGGACAAGAGAAATGGGTTTCTCACCCAATCCAGCTGTGCAGATTTCTCCTCTATGTCAGGAAAGTAGGAATGAAAATCTTGAATCAAGTTGGTCAAATGTCCCACTATGACCGACTTGACTGGAGCTCTGTCCACATCCTCACTAGAGAGAAAATCATCCACCTGAGGAAAGCAGGTGAAATCCCCCTGTGCAGAGGCCCTTCTCCACAGCTCTGCTTTCTTCAGGAAGCCACCCACCTTGTCATACAGGTTTAAGACGCTGGTGTCCTTTCCCTGCGGAGACATATTCAGTTCGTTCAGTTTGCTGAATATATCTGCCAGATAGCACAGCTTTGCAAGCCAGTCTGTGTCCTGGAAGAAGGTGGCATGGGGAGATCTGTGCTCTATCAGAAAGGTGTGTACTTCAGATCGTAATTCCAACAGCCGGTTGAGTATTCTCCAGCGCACTTCTGTGTGCAGCAGCAGTTGTGTGTGTTCAGCTCCCATGTTTTCACAGAGGCGGCGAAACAGGTGTGCGTTGGCCTTGACTTTATGAAGTTGATCACTTTGATGCTGTCGTTCAAAACGTCATGTAACACAGGGCTCATTTTCTTGGACGCCAATGCTTCCCTGTGTATGACACAGTGAGTCCACTTCACGTCGGGGTTCTCTTTTTTAATGCGCGCTATGAGTCCTTGCGCGCTGCCCGTCATCGATGC
Organism: Anoplopoma fimbria; assembly: GCF_027596085.1. Classification (NCBI taxonomy): domain Eukaryota; kingdom Metazoa; phylum Chordata; class Actinopteri; order Perciformes; family Anoplopomatidae; genus Anoplopoma; species Anoplopoma fimbria. Next base: position 10,544,735 of record NC_072469.1, read on the forward strand.
TGCTGCGTCCGTGCAGATGCTGCTGCAGGATTTCCAGCTCATGCTGTTTTCACAGAAGAAGGTGTTGACAACATCAAAAATGTCCTCTCCTGTTGTTTTCCCCTCCAAAGCTTTGCAGAATAGTATGTGCTCATAAATGTCACAGTATCGATGTATCTCACAAAAGCAACAAGTTGTGCATTTCCACTGACATCTGTGGATTCATCCAGCTGGAGTGAAAAAGAGTCGCTAAGTTTTCCCACAACTTGCTCGACAATGTCTGTTCCCATTTTATCTACTCTGCGGCACACAGAGTCATTTGACAAAGGCACAGTCTTTAATTTCTCCGCTGCGTTCGTGTCCAGCATGGTCTCAGCCAGCACAACGGCGGTGGGAAGGAGCAGGTCTTCGGCTATGGTGAACGGTTTCTTGGCTTTAGCTATGAGCAAAGACACCGCATAAGAGGCCTCCAGGGCTTTGGCTGATGTCGTGGAGGCTTTCCGCATCGTGTCTTGAGATGACCTGAATTCAGAAAGTTTCCTCTTAAAAAACTCAGATGGCTTACCAACATGACTTGCATGTTTTGTGTTGAGATGCCGCTGAAGATGTGCTGGCTTCATGCTACTGTTGGCTAATCTCTCACCACAGAAGAAACACAAAGCCTTGGGTGGATGGCAACTCGTGGACGTAAATCCCATTAAAACATATTCTTCTGAATATTGACGAAATTTTCCGGCTCTGGTTTGGCCTTCTTCGGCACTTGTCCCTCCATGTTTTCAGCAGCATTTCTGCTACGCTTCACCACGACTCCATTGTTAAGTTTTGAAGGCGGCAGTGATTGACAGGTGATGGCAGGTGGCGTGTGCCAGGTTGGGTCAAACCATCCTGGTATCGGATAATGAAATTGAATAGCCGACTGAATGTAACATTCAGTTTATGAACTTACACTTATATTTTATTGAATATTTATTAAATAACTATTTTTAAAGGATTTTTGAATGGATGCTAATTTGAAATCTCACGTACCCCCTGGACTGCCTTCGCGTACCCCTTTGAGAACCACTGTTCTATATCATATATTCACTGATGTGTGTCAGCTTCTTGTGCCTTGTGCTCCAGTGTGACATCATGTACTACAGTCACAGACTGGATACAGCGTTACTTTGCTCCAGTTACTTTTTTTAGGCAGTGGTTGATTATAAGTTATGGAGGAAACCTTCTTCCTGCTTACAATTATGTTTTTATATCTATTTTTAGTCCGTTTCACATTGAACATGTTGCAGCTGAAAATATTGTCATACACGCCATAAGATATACATCTACAGCACATTTACGTAACAGAATACACACATGTAATTATATTCAGATTTCCTCGTTCTCTATATGAAGCAGTGATTTAATAAATCTGTTAATTTTAACACATTCACACGTCAGGTATTTATTACCACCCGCCCTTCCTAATTTGTCATTTTTAAACCGTAATAACTTTCAGCCTGAATTATGTGTTTAGCTTCTCCGTATCTGTCTAATATTATAGTAATCTCTTTATTTGAAAAATGTGCCGCTTTCCTCACAGCAGATTTTCACATTTTTGTGATTGGTCAGATGCTGTAAACACTGCCCCTTTATGTGAACGTCTCATAACCAGATTGAGAAACACTTGGTTGATTTACCGAGGTGATAACTGGCTTCGTAACACCGTTTAGCGGGATCGCGGTTGTAAGGGATAGTTAAAACCACATAACAAAAAGATATCTTGGGTGTGTTGAGCTTGCTTAGCAGTACAGACCCCTGGCGAACCAAAAATACTAAAACATGGCTTAGAACATGAGTCAAAGCAGGCTCCTCCTGTGGCAGTAGAGACAGAGACGTTCCCTTCAGATCTTACTTCCCATAAGGAATCAAACAGTGATGAAGCTATAACACAGGTAAGAGTAATGTACACACTGTTTTCACAAACTACTTTGTTGACCTGTAGAATCTGAAACACAAATATCTAGTCTTGAGGTAATAGAGCCAGTTAACCTCACCCACACGTTTGTTTCTAGTCTACCCCTCATGGGGCCCTCCCGTTTAATTCAAACTATAAGTGACTTTACATCATCTTAACAACACATTTCAGGATCCAACCTTGACTTACTACAGGCATAATTGTACACTTTCTGGTTAAATGGGGTATTTTGAATATGATCCATTGCAGCCCCTAATATGTTGTTGAGAGATAACAACCCTACACACACACGTTTCTAGTCTATCCCTCATGGGGCCCTCCCGTTTAAACAAACTATACGTGACTTTGTATCATTTGTAAAACATCTTTCAGTGTATAAACTCAAGTTATTACAGGTTTGTTTACACTCAGTGAGCTGTTGTATGTTTAAAAAGGCTATTTTGAATCTGATCTTTTGTAGCATGCTTTAAATGATATGCCGTTTCATAAACAGTTTTCACATGAGGTTACTTTTGTAACTTGTGAGAATGTCGTTGTACATCATTACTGTAAGGTCTAAATGCATTCTTTTTTTTTTTTCAATCTGATTTCCAGATGACAAACTACAAGGCTCCTCCTGTGGCAGTAAATCCAGAGACATTCCCTTTGGATCTGTCTTGCCATAAGGAGTCAAACAATGAAGCTATAGCACAGGTAAAGGAGTAATGTACACACTGTTTTCACAAACTATCTTTGTTGACCTGTAGACTATGTAGTTACATTATCAAGATAGGAATGTGTTCACATTGCTTTTCTGATGCAGCGTGTCAGCCAGGTTACTCATTGGGTTATGTGGTAGACTTCAGACTGAAGAATCAGACTTAATCTGAAACACAAATATCTAGTCTTGCAGTAATAGAGCCAGTTAACCTCACACACACACGCTTGTTTCTAGTCTATCCTTCATGGGGCCCTCCCGTTTAATTCAAACTATAAGTGACTTTACATCATCTTAACAACACATTTCAGGATCCAACCTTGACTTACTACAGGCATAATTGTACACTTTTTTAGCTGGTAAATGGTTAAATTGGGTATTTTAAATATGATCCATTGCAGCCCCTAATATGTTGTTGAAAGATAACCTTACACACATTTCTTGTCTACCCCTCATGGGGCCCTCCCGTTTAATCAAACTATAAGTGACTTTGTATAATTTGTAAAACATCTTTCAGTGTATAAACTCAAGTTATTACAGGTTTCCCCTAGTGGATTATGCCGACACTGATGAAACAGATGAGGATTGTTCCAAAGACCAACCTCTGACTCGACACTGTGATGAAGCTTATGGAAAGCTAAGGAGGACTGAAAACATCTGGGCAAACCTCAAATACTTTGAATACCATTAAAAAGTTGTTCAGCTAGTGGTCCAAGGATCCTTCCATAGTGATGGTTTTAAATAGAATGTAAACAAAAATTGATAACCATACCTTTACATTACTCCCTTTTTGCAGAAGGATGGAGCACCAGATTTTTCTGATGCAGTGCGTGATTCAAATGAGAGTATAGTGGACAAAACTGACGATGAGGGTTCTATAAAAGACCATCCCACATGGCAATCAGATGATGAAGTTGTTCCAAAGCTGAGAAGGACAAAAAGCATTCTGGTATGCCTCTGACATGTTAGATACCAATAGCTAGTTTATAGGTCATTTCCACCCAAACTTTCCCCCTGTATTTGATTTTAATAGAATGTGAACAAAAAAAGCTGACGATACCCTGACATAACTCCCTTTTTGCAGATGACCAGAGAACCACATTTTTCTGATGCTCTGTATGATTCAAGTGATGACAGTACAGAGGGCCAGTCCACTTCTAAATCTGACATGGCTTTACAAAGATCGAGCAGAAGCTGTTCCCGTCCTGTAAGTCTTCTTTTTACTCCTTCATGTTATCACTTAAAGGGAGCACCACCAAACTCAGCACCATGTTCAGTAACTGGAATACCAGGCATGCATAAAGAAAGCGCATGCATATAGATGATCAACAATGTTTGTCTGTTGCTCTTGTAAGTGAGCTGGTGTTGATTTTTTTGGGGTGCTTCCTAGTAAGTGATAAGTATAGGAGTATTATCAAAGTTTTTTTCCCCGCAAAATTTATTTGATTAATGTCAGGGGTGTGCCCTTTTCTGCCTTACTCTAAATTTGACACATTCAAATTGTTTCAGCTTTATTTAGTCCCAAAGTGTAACCTAACCTATTTCTCTCTTATTTTTTAATTTACTTTGACTGAGTAAGCTGGATTTCACTGAGCCCACCTATAAAATGTACATCATTCAAACATGCAGTAGAGTGTTAAGAGTGTAGTCAGTATTAGTCTTATTTAACACAATAATTTGGAGGTTGTGTAATTAATTTAGATTTTTGTCTTCTTCTAAGATTCAAGTCAGTCTCGTAGGATCTGATGACTCCAGTGTAGATAGCGAAGAGGAGTATATTCCAAATCCCAAGGACGATCCCAAGTGACTGCAGCTTGGAATTATCCCTGGGAAATGAAAAAAAAAAAAAAAGGTTCCATCAACTAGTCAGAAGAGATGCAAGTCTTCTAATCAGAGCCAATTTGAGTCTTCCAGTCAGAGCAGCTTTAAGTCTTCTAATGCAGATGAAGAGCAAATGGCAAAAACAAATACTCACAAGGAGCCGAGTGTTCCAACTTACCCAGAAAATGAAGCATCTGTCTATGTCGATTCAGTTATGAAGGAGGATGGTTCAAGAATATATAACAAGAAACATCACTGCTTGTATTGTTGTAAAGTAGTTCAGAAAATGTCAAGACACTTGTTACGTAAACACATTGACAAGGTTGATGTTGCAAAAGCGTTAAGTTTCCCAAAGAACTCAAAAGAAAGGCGACTGCAATTAGACTATATCCGAAATCAGGGGAACTTTCAACATAACACTGAAGTTTTGGAGAGACATAAAGGCAAACTCATTCCATTCAAGCAACCGAAGAAAAAGACTGAAGGACAAGAATTTATGCATTGTTTGTACTGCTACGGGTTGTTCGCAAGAAAAGTGCTGTGGCGACATTTTAAGTTCTGCAAATTCAAGCCTCGGGGTGAGAAATCGAAAACAGGTAAAACAAGAGTCCAAGCATTGTGTGCTTTTGCCGAACCTACTCCAATTGGACTTAGCGATGCATACTGGAAGTTCTTAAATGATATGAATCAAGATCAGATTGCACTTGCTGTTAAGCAAGATCCCTGCATTCTTGAATATGGATACAGACTGTTTAAGAAGAATGAGAAGGTAATCAGCCAACACCAATACATCCGACAGAAGCTGAGAGAGCTTGGTAGACATTTCACTTAAAAATTTCAACCAGTTCCATATTATTTTTTTCAGAAAATGCATATTCTATACTAGAAGTCGCTGTTTTTGTGCTGTCCTAATTGCTGAATGTCAGGTGTTGCTTTAAGAAAAAACAATAAACTATGCGTTTTTGAGAATTATTTTCATCATTATTTGTTGGAAATAATCATTATAATATGATGAAGGTGTTTGAAAAACAATTCTAATTATTAATAAACATTAAATTATCCACTTTATGCGTGTCCGAGAAATTTCCGTCAACCGTGTTACCCACTGACAAAACCCCTATAATTCAGCAGTGGTTTGCTCCAAAGTCACATGTCCAACACCACGTGATGTTATTTCCTGCAGTGGTGGTAAATTTGAAAACAGTTGGGTAAGTTTTTCCTTCTCCTCTTCAATATTTCATCAATAATTTGGGTTTTACATTGAGTGGGTTAATGGCTTGTCAACTGTGTTATCAACATTTTCTTGTTCACTTGCATTACAAGTGGCGGTTTTAGACACGGGCCACCCGGGCGGTGGCCCGGGGCGGCACTTTTTCAAGCCACGTGGGGGGCGGAACGACCAAGTAAATAAATAAATAATAATCTGGGCTGCGAAGCGGTTTTCTATTATCTATCATATCACTGTGGGGAATTGGCGAATTGGCGCCCCCTGCGGCTGCAGGCGCTCCTGCTTGCGCCCCTGCTTGCTAAGAAGGTGACATCTATGTGTGAAAACGGGGAAGGGGAGGGAGGGCGGGGGAAAAGTTCACCTTGGAACAGACAAGTGGGGGGACGGGGGGATCCACTGTAGGCTATAGAGCAATACTATAATACAATAAGTGGGCGCAAGTCAGTCACACCTCGACTTTCTTGCAAAAAACGCACATTCATAATATTATAATTACAGGCCTATAATTCCTGCACGTTTTTTGTTTTTCTGAATTGTGTGAAATGGCTTATACAAATATGTAATGCTGAACGATTAAGTGTCACCAAGGGCAAGGTGAATTGGTTTAGTCTAAACTTCTGTACGAGTGACAGTGTTGGGGGATGGGAAATTTGTTGATTGTCGAGTGCAAAATAAGCACAGAGATGGATAGAAAAAGGCAAAAGCCATCAGGAGCGCAATTTCGAAAAAAAAAGAAAAGAAGAAGAGGAGAAACGATCAAAACAAAAAGGTATGCCACTATGTTCTTTCTGTATGATTATTACAGTATCCATGTCATGATGAATGGCTAATGTTAATTGGTGGAATAACTCTTACATTTGTTAGCCTGCTAATATGCTGCCTATGATATGATTATACAACAATAATTCGGTTTTAACTCAATAAACACGAGTTCTAATTTCACGATAAGATTGTGCTTTGCAACAAAACTGTTACACGTTCAGTTATTATTTATTTCCATCATTTCGGTTGACGTTGGGCCGTGTAATAAGCCAACGGAATGTTCATCTTCTGAGGGCAGTTTCAAAGACGGAACATTTGCCATTCGCTCCATTTCGTGACAAAGTATAGTTTACCAGTCATAAGTCAAATCTATAGAATTATATGCAGTAATCAAGCAGCTAATTGTTCCTCCCTGAAAGATAGGTTAATATAGCGTCTTATGGCAGATATTTAGCATGTAGGCAGTAAGGGCATGTTTATTTAAATTTGTTTATTTGAATTCATGGATGTTTTGTATAGAGTTATATTGTAGCCTCCGGTCTTTTGATGTCAATTTCAGGGGCACTTCTAAAATATTTTGGAGCATCCTCTGCCACTGGTGGTCAGGATGAGCCACCCACCTCCCCCGCTAGACAGGACTCTGCTGAAGATCAGGATGAGGAGGAGCAGCCATCTACCTCATCAGCTACACATTCTGGAATGGTCTTGACCCTTCAGGATGAGCCACCATCTATGTCGTCAGCAGTGTCCCCTCAAATATCTGACATTGAGGATGAAGACCTCTTTGCCTCTAGGCCTACTTCTCCCCAGCATGAGCCTTCAGGTTGGTTTTTGCATATCTCTCTCTTTGTGTGTGTGTGTGTGTGTGTGTGTGTGTGTGTGTGTGTGTGTGTGTGTGTTTATTTGTGGAGGGGTTGCGCCCAGGCTAGAAGACAACTGGACAATGCTCGGGGACATTTAATTTAAAAATAAATATGTGTTATGTTCCACTGGCTTGTGCTTTGACTAATGTGCCAATATGCTGTCTGATAGAAACACCTGGAGCTGAACCCCCACTGAGCCCCACTGAAGATGAGCCTCTGTCTACTGACCCTGCTAGCTGGCCCTCACCTCTGACTGACAGGATTCGGACTGAGCTGGTTCGAAGAGGACCAAGTAGGTTGCCACCTAACTTTGTTTTTCGGAAGAATGAGAGTGATGGGAGAAGTTGCCACCACCAATATTTTACGAAAACATTAGTTAGTGGTGAAAAGATGGCAAGAAGTTGGCTGGTGTATTCAATGAAGAACAACAGCCTCTTTTGCTTCTGCTGCAAACTGTTTTCAAAGAGGCTCACTAATTTGACAATGTCAGGAATGTCAAATTGGAAACATGCAAGCGCAAACCTCACAGCACATGAGGGTAGTCCAGAACACCTCAATTCCATGAAAGCATGGAAGGAACTGTCAGTGAGGTTAAGAAGTGGGGAAACCATCGACAAGCAGGAGATGGCACTTGTGGAGGCTGAGAGGATGAGATGGAGAGCAGTGCTGACCCGTCTCATTGCTATTGTGCAGTCACTGGCAGTTCGTAATTTGGCTCTCAGGGGACACACAGAAACACTCTTCACACCATCAAATGGGAATTTCCTCCAAGAGGTTGAATTGATGGCCAGGTTTGATCCCATAATGAAAGATCACCTTAACCGTGTCACAAGAGGAGCAAGTCACAACAGCTACCTTGGCCAGCATGTGCAAAATGAGCTCATTGGTTTATTGAGCAGCAAAATAACATCTACTATGGTTGATGACATCAAGCACGCCAAGTTTTTTCAATTATTCTGGACTGCACACCGGACATTAGCCACACAGAACAGTTATCAGTGGTAATTAGAGTGGTGTCACTGATGGAGAAGCCCCATATCAAGGAGCATTTTATGGGATTTTTGGAGGCAGAGGAGTCCACAGGCCATCACTTGTCATCCATGATCCTGAAGAGACTTGAGGAGTTGGGAATTCCTTTTGAAGACTGCAGAGGACAGTCATACGACAATGGAGCCAACATGAGGGGCAAAAATAAGGGAGTTCAAGCCAGGCTCTTAGAAAAGAATCCCAGAGCTCTGTTTGTGCCATGTGGGGCGCATACATTGAATTTAGTTGTGTGTGATGCTGCAAAGGGATCTGTTGATGCCATGAGCTACTTTGGTGTCTTGCAAAAGCTCTACACACTATTTTCAGCCTCCACCCAAAGATGGTCCATATTGAAGAAATATGTGAGCATCACCTTAAAGATGTGGGCAGAAACAAGGTGGGAGAGCAAGATCAAGAGCGTCGAGCCCATGAGGTATCAGGGAGCTGCCGTGAGAGAGGCTTTGATCGAGGTGAGAGACCACACCAAAGACTCTGCTATAAAGGCGGAGGCCCAGTCTTTGTCTGAGGAGGTGGGGTCGTACCGCTTCAGCATCTGCACGGTTGTTTGGTATGACATGCTATCTGCAATACAGCATGTCAGCAAACTCATGCAGTCTCCTGGTATGGATGTGGACATAGTTGTGGGTCTTTTGAAGAAGACTGAAAGAGGTCTCCAGAGCTACAGGGCAAGTGGCTTTGTGACTGCACAGATGGCGGCAAAAGACCTCTGTGAAGATATGAATGTGGAGGCTGTTTTGAAACAGAAAAGGCTCAGGTCTACAAAGCGCCACTTTTCATTTGAATCGCATGATGAGCCTATCAGTGATGCACTTAGGAAGTTGGAGGTTGAATTCTTCAATGTTGTTGTCGATTCAGCCATGTCAGCCATTAAGGAGAGGTTTTCCACATTGGAAAATGTGGGAAACAAATTTGGATTTCTGACGAACTTCCCAAGTCTTCCAGGTGAGGAGCTGGCAGAGCAATGCGAGGCACTAGGCACCACACTGCACTTTGAAGGGCACTCTGATCTGGACAGTAGAGAGCTTGTTCAAGAAATTAAGAACTTCCCTGAACTGCCATCAAAATCAATGAGCCTCCTTGAGCTTATCACTTTGATGTATGATAAGGATCTAACGGAGATCTACCCCAACTTTTGGACTGCCCTCAGGATTGCGCTTACTCTGCCAGTCACAGTGGCTCAAGCAGAGAGGAGCTTTTCAAAGCTAAAGTTGATTAAGACCTACCTTAGGTCAACCATGTCTCAGGAACGGCTGACTGGCCTTGCTGTCATCAGTATTAATCACTCAATAGGGGAGCAAATTTCATACGATGACATTATTGAGGATTTTGCATCAAGGAAGGCCAGAAAGGTTAAGTTTTAGTTTCTTAGTGTTTCTTAGTTTGTGTTTTCTGTTCTTAGTGCAATAGTGTAATAATTAGATTTTCTTAAGTGTGTTTTTACATGTGTGTTTATTTATTCTATTTTGTATTTGTATATTATCCTTAATATTTTATATTATTGTATCTCTGCTCTTTTTTGTATAGTATTCTTAATGTTCTCTGCTCTTCTTCATTTTTTTCTATATCTGATATTTTTTCCACTTGTATGTTGTAACTTATACTGTGTTGTGCATAATTGTGCACATTGATTCCCTATTTAAAGTTCTATAAAAGGTTTTTTGCAATTGTGCACAGTTTGTCTTTCATTTATTTAGTAAAAAAAAAAAAAAAAAAAAAAAAACTCGGAGGGGTCTCGCCCGGGGTGTAATTCCATGTAGAACCGTTCTGTCATTTTGCCATGTAGAACCGCCAGTAATCCTGGGTGGGGATAGTCCCCGGTGGAGGTAGGCGTTTCAGGGTTTCGGCCGCTGATGTGTGCCTTTCAAGTCGCCTCGAGCCCGGCATGCTCCAGAAGATAGTTAGGTAAAGTTTACTAGGCAGGATCTGAGGAAGTTGGTTGTTGTTGCTGATTGTGTGTGGCATCCATCCGGTATCAACATTTATCGCGTTTGGCACTTCTAGATGTGTAGTTAGTAACTTGTGAGCTGATTAAATTGTGTGTGTGCGTTAGCGGTAGCTTTGCTGTGTTTTTTGGGGGGTTTGTTCACTGATCAGTATGATGGGCTTTGATATGGAGGAGTTTGTGGCTAATCCTTCTCTCACTCAGTTTGAGAAGTGTAAAAAGAGTGATTTGCGTGAGATCTCAGTGTACTATAGTGTTCCTGTTTCGAGTGCACTTTCAAAAGGGGAGCTAAAAGCTGTTCTCCTGAACAGGTTGTGTAGTAAAGGTGTTCTCAGGTTACCCACACCTGTACAGTCTCCTGGTATAGAGGCCCTGGCTGTGGCAGCGGGATCTCTGGTTGAAGGTGGCTCTGATCCTCCGGTGTGGGAGGCGACCGATCAGCCGTCTGTTTTTACTCCGGCTGTGCCGAGTGGTGCAGGGGAGGAAAAGCTGCGCACTTTGCCTCAGTTTGACCCCTTTTCTGTAGAGTCATCTCCTAGCTCAGCGGTCGGGAACCTATGGCTCGCGAGCCATATATGGCTCTTCCGGTGACGGCATATGGCTCCCAGACAATTTTGAGTTGAAAAAAAACCAAAACTGGAACTGATTTTAAAATACTTATGATATTTCTTAATAATACTGTGTCATTTTAAAGTAAACAGAAATTAGTTTTGAAGATAAATTTCACGGGTCACCCGTGGGTCGGGTCGGGAACCAACCAATGGCTCGCGAGCATGTCCGGGTCATTGAGAGGAAATCAATTATATCATTCTTCTTTTGTTTTTCACTTCTGTCATTATGAGTGTTCATGTCCGGGTCATTGTAAAGGTGAGGAAATCATTATATCAGATAGCCAACTAGTTTATCCGCTTCAACCCTTGTAACGGAAAAGATGGCGAAAAGAAAAAAAAACGATGATTACCGTGCATTCCAGGCTGCGTGGACAGAGGAATTTGCATTTGTGGAGAGAGCAGGATCTGCGGTATGTCTAATATGCAATGATAAAATTGCATCGATGAAACGGTCAAATATAAAGCGGCACTTCGATACGCACCATGCTTCATTTGCATCGAAATATCCAGCGGGGGACAGCAGGAAAAGGGCATGCGAGGAGCTACAGCGGAGAGTGCAGACGATTCAGCAGCAACTACGTGTGTGGACCAAGCAAGGTGACGGAATTCCGCTAGCTTTGCGGGTGCTTTGGCAATAATAAGGAATGGAAAGCCATTCACAGATGGCGAGTATGCCAAAACATTCATGCTTGATGTGGCCAATGAACTGTTTGATGACTTCCCAAATAAAGACAAGATAATCAAACGAATAAAAGACATGCCCCTGTCAGCAAGAACTGTGCACGATCGTAGCATCATGATGGCAAATCAAGTCGAGGAAACACAAATTAAGGACATAAACGCCGGGACATACTTTTCTCTCGCGTTAGATGAGTCAACAGACGTTAGCCATCTATCTCAGTGCAGTATAATTGCCAGGTATGCTGCAGGTGACACACTGCGTGAGGAAAGCTTGGCTGTTTTGCCAATGAAAGGGACAACAAGAGGAGAGGATTTATTCACGTCTTTTATGGAGTTTGCTAAAGAAAAAAACTACCGATGGATAAACTTATTTCTGTCTGTACTGATGGTGCACCCTGTATGTTGGGGAAGAACAAAGGATTTGTAGCGCTTCTCCGTGAACATGAAAAGAGAGCCATCCTAAGTTTTCATTGCATCCTGCACCAGGAGACGCTTTGCGCTCAGACGTGTGGCCAGGAGCTTGGTGAGGTGATGTCGCTGGTCATTCGAGTGGTCAACTTTATTGTTGCCCGAGCTTTAAATGATCGGCAGTTTAAAGCTCTGTTAGAAGAAGTTGGGAATCATTATCCCGGTCTGCTTTTACACAGCAACGTGCGTTGGTTGTCAAGGGGGAAGGTGATCAGCCGTTTTGCAGCTTGCCTGAGTGAAATCCGGACTTTTCTTGAAATGAAAGGCGTCAAGCATTCTGAGCTAGACAACACTGACTGGCTCCTGCAGTTTCACTATCTCGTGGACATAACTGGCCATCTGAACCAGCTCAATGTGAAAATGCAAGGTATTGGAAATACAATCTCATCCCTTCAACAAGCAGTGTTTGCATTTGAAAGCAAGCTGGAAGTCTTTCTCAGGGACATTGAAACAGGTCGTCTTCTGCACTTTGAAAGACTGCAACAATTTAGAGATGCATGCTTAGCAAGTGACTCCACTCAACATCTGGATCTCCAGCAGCTAGCTGGCTTCACGTCCAATCTCCTGCAGTCATTCAAAGCACGTTTTGGAGAATTTCGTGCGCGCACTGGTCTTTTCAAGTTCATCACTCATCCACATGAGTGTGCAGTGGACAAAATCGACCTGACATGCATCCCCGGGGTCTTTATCGGAGACTTTGAGCTGGAAGTTGCTGACCTGAAGGCATCAGACATGTGGATGAGTAAGTTCAAGTCACTTAATGGAGAGTTGGAAAGTCTTGCGCGACAGAAATGAAAAATCTTCAACCTGAAGACCAGCTGATTCTTAAAACTTGGAACGAGCTTCCTGTGACATACCACACAATGCAGCGTGTGAGTATTGCCGTATTGACCATGTTTGGCTCTACATATGCATGTGAACAGTCATTCTCGCATATGTGGAACATTAAGACCAACCTACGCTCACGTTTAACTGATGGAAGCCTCAACGCCTGCATGAAGCTCAACCTCACCACGTATGAACCAGACTACAAGGCCATCAGCAAAACCATGCAGCACCAGAAGTCGCATTAAAAGCAAGACATATTTAATTTATTATAAGTTAAAAATACTATATGGCTCTCAATGAAATATATTTAGAAATATTTGGCTTTTATGGCTCTCCCAGTCAAAAAGGTTCCTGACCCCTGTCCTAGCTCAAGGTTTGAGGCTCGCTTAAAGGTGCGCCTCGCTCGTCTTCAGTTAGAGAAGGAAGAGCGAGAGTTTTAGCTCCGGAGGGAGTTAGAACTGCGTAAATTGGAGGCAGAGATGGAGGCTCTCAAGATGCGTGAATTAGAGCTGCATGCGGGTTCTGTTCGCACCTCTGCTGGTCCACAGGTAACGCCAGGTGCTACTGCTACATTTGATGTCAGAAAGAATATTTCTCTGGTCCCTGTGTTTCGTGAGGCTGAGGTGGAAGCGTATTTTGGTGCGTTTGAGCGCATCGCAGCTGCGGTCGCCGTTCCCTCTGCCTCGCATGGATGACTGTATTGACAGCATTGGTCCTGCTGTATTTATAACCAAACTGGATCTGCTTAAAGGATACTGGCAGGTTCCTCTAACGCAGGCATGTCCAAAGTCCGGCCCGCGGGCCGTCAGATTTCATACGGCCCGCAGCTTCGGTCTTATAATGTGTTAGTTATGGCTCGCTAGCTCTGTCAGAATAAATAAATCATTTCTGCCATGGCGACCGCAAAAAAAAAGAAAAGTTGACAGTGAGGGCCGCCGCTTTCAGGAGCGGTGGGAATTACAATACTTCTTCACTGAAAATCGAGGCAATTGTGTTTGTCTAATTTGTAAAGAGGCGGTTGCCTTGTTTAAGGATTTCAACGTAAAGAGACACTACGAGACTAAACATGCTACAACGTACGACAAGCTAACAGGGAGTGGCCGCGCTGAAAAAGTGAAGAAACTCCAAGCTGCTCTGGCATCACAACAGCGATTCTTCACGCGGGCCTCTGAGTCAAAGGAAAACATAACAAAAGCCAGCTACGAAGTGGCCATGTTAATAGCTAAACATGGCAAACCTTTTACTGAAGGTGCGTTCATCAAAGACTGTGTCATGAAAATGGTGGAGAACATTTGCCCCGAGAAGAAGCAAGAATTTATGAATGTTTGCCTGGCACGCAACACTGTGGCACGGAGAGTTGAGGACATATCGTCAGATATTCAGAGACAACTGGGGGACAGGGGAGGGGCTTTTGATTATTTCTCATTAGCCTGCGATGAAAGCACCGATGCATCTGACACTGCACAACTACTTATTTTTTTAAGAGGAGTTGATGACAACATGAACGTGACAGAGGAGCTGCTTGACCTCAAAAGCCTTAAAGGGCAAACCAGAGGAACAGATTTATTCGTTTCTGTTTGTGAAGCTGTTGATGATATGAAACTACCGTGGAGTAAAGTTTCTGGGATCATTACCGATGGTGCGCCTGCCATGGCTGGTGAGCGAAGTGGATTGTCCACATTGATCTGCAATAAAGTCAGCGAAGAAGCAGGTAACCGCTATCAAACTTCACTGTATCATTCACCAGCAGGCTCTCTGCGCCAAACATCTCAAATTTGACGATGTTATGAAACCAGTGGCAAAGGCAATCAATTCTATTCGCTCTAAAGCTCTAACCCACCGACAGTTTCAGCAGTTCTTGCGTGACATCCAGGCTGAATACGGTGACGTAATATATCACAACGATGTGAGGTGGCTAAGTCGGGGGATGTTTCTCTCTCAAAGAGGAAATTGGACATTTTTTGGGTGAGAAGGGACAACCAATGGAAGAACTGTCCGATCCTGTATGGCTGGCAAATCTGGCTTTTTTGGTTGACATAACAAAGCATCTGAATGCGCTGAAATCTTCAAGGAAAAGATGCAGTGGTGAGCCAGCTATACACTCACATCAAGGCTTTTGGAACCAAACTGCAACTTTTCCAAAGACACTTGTCCCAAACAGAGCCCTGCACCGTGCACTTCCCAGCTTTGAAAGAGGTCATTGACAGTTTCCCACAGGACAACATCGGTGCGCAAATGAAGAGTTACGCAACAGCTATCGCATCTCTTTCTGTGGAATTTAACAAACGCTTTCGGGACTTTGCAGTTATTGAAAAGGACATGTTGCTGTTCTCTTCTCCCTTCTCCGTGGACCATAATGATGCTCCTCCACAGCTGCAGCTGGAGCTCATTGAGCTGCAGTGTGACGATGAGTGCCGCGGAAAACACCAGCAGTGTTCTCTTGTTGACTTTTACCGGCAGCTGGACAAAAGCAGGTTTCCAGAAATGCGGTCATTCGCTAAGAAAATGCTGAGCTTATTCGGCTCCACATATTTGTGTGAGCAAACATTCTCAGTCATGAACTTTAACAAGAACCGATTGAGGTCAAGGATGAGTGACTCCCACTTGCGTGACATTTTACGCATCTCAACCACTGCTCTCAAGCCAGACCTGGCCTCTTTACATAAATCTAGATCTCAGTATCACCCTTCCCATTAGTGTCAGCAAGTTATCTGTTCCTTGATCAATCTGAAATTGAGTGTTTTGAACGGTAACATCTGTCACTATTAACAGTGAAAAGCCTAAAGCACACTAATGCACTTGGACTTATGGCACTTATGTTATTAAACTCTTGAATAAGATATGTGTTATAACTGTTGATGTTATGTACCTGTAGATGTGACACAAACTATTGCTTTCTGAAAGATTTTGTAAAAGACAAAGGCAAAATTCACTTGTTTTAAAGTTTAATGATAACAGACCACTTTGCATTACTTATAACTCCTGTTTAAAATGTTCATGAGGCAAAGATATTTAACTCATGGAAATTCAAGGTATTCTATACAGTTTCAGTTCAATGTTATCTGACTGAATGAAAGGCAGAATTGTGTTTTTAGAGTTGTTCACGTCTGCCTGAGTGGCTTATATTTGGTTACATTGTCATTTGAAAAATAAAGGTAATTGTGACAAAATTGTTTTATAACAGTGTGTATTTTCATGTAACTTTTGTGGTTAAAAAAATGTCAGAAGGAACTATTGGCATCTTCACTTTATCAAATTTGGCCCTCTTTGCAAAAAGTTTGGACACCCCTGCTCTAACGTCTGGAGCATCGGATATCTCTGCATTTGTGACACCAGACCATTTTTTGCAGGACACTTGTATGGCATTTGGCATGAGAAACGCGCCCGCCACGTTCCAGCGTTTGATGCAACTGGTACTAGGGGATGTGCCCCACTGTAATGTGTACCTTGATGATGTCGTAGTGTATTCTGATGACTGGGCAGACCACATTGCAAGTCTGGGAGTGGTGTTTCAAGTTTTGCCCTTGCTTCTTGTTCCCTGGGTTATTTTATGTTGTTACTCCCCTCATTCCCTGGACCTTAATAGGGGAACGTAACACAGCCTCTATTTTGTATTCTCTTCGATGTCATCCAAGCAACAATACTTTTAATTGAGCTCTGTTGAGGCTGTTGTTAGGTTCACGTCCTGCGTCCCTTAAGCATTCAAATCTTGGGCGCATTAAACTCAAGATTAGTATAGTACTATTCTATATTGTTTCCATTGTCTGACAATATAATGGTAGACAGACGGCGTGGGTTCCCTTTACATGCAGATCAAGAACTCTCCTCCATTACAATAGACAGTACCTCTATACAACGGCAACTCTAGTTTGAACCAAGATTCTATCAAAGCAACCAAATATGTGTAAGTCCCACCACATAAATTACTCCAAATTGTTGTTATAAATCTTTGAGAGACACACATGTCCTCATGTGTGTCAGTTATATTATTTTATTAAATATAAACTCTTTATCTCTGCAAATTGATTGCTTTCACAATGACAAAGTACATTATGCTTGATCAAAATGCAATCCAGTCCGTTTTAATGACAGCTTCCTCATTTTGAAGTCAATATTTCTGTTGAATATATTTGTATAAACTATTTTCTGTACCCAGATGCCAGTATGCTAGAAACACATGGATCAGAAGATGAGGGCAGTGTGACATCTCTGTAAGAATGTTCCTCCACAGTGTCTGCTCCAAAACGGAGGAAGTCAGCAAAAAGACGAGTGAGTTTAGAAGAATATATTTGTAATTCCGACAATTACAAACCAATCAAGACTCAGTCAACAACATTATATGTAGTTCTTGTAAAGTACTATAAGAAACTAAATAATATACAGTATTACAAAGAATATAATGCACACGTAGTCACTAAACTAGATGATGCCCCTTTAGTCCTCAGGGATAGGGCCCAATATGGCATACAGATGGCATTAGGTTGGGTGTGAGGTGTGTTTGCGGTACTGACAGTACAAGCACTAGCACGTTTGCTAGTGCTGTAATAGCTACAGGAAAATTGTCTCGTTTGTTGTGTGATTCTCTTTTTTTTGTCAGCTGTACTGACAATTTGTCAGTACAAGTCTCCTACAGGAATAGAAATGATGGTAGCAAACAATACATTTATTTGTACTTTATTTCCAACGCGGAGTGGTCGACGGGTGTACCGCCTCCACCCACCAGTCGGCAGCAGAGCGTGCGTCGACATCCGGCGTAATCACCGGGATGCAACACACCCGGCCGGAGGAGGGGAGAGCCGGCTTAAAAGACGGTCACGGACACACACCAGGGAAGAGATGGAGAAGGAACAACCAGAGAAGAGAAGAGAGACTGGACGAATCAGAGAAGAGAGACTACGGACGAATCGAGAGGAGAGAGACTCGCGGAGGCCCCCACCGATAGTGTTTACGTACCCTGTACCTTGTGTGAATAAACGCCGACTACGGCTTACCTTGGACCCTGAGTTTGGTGATTTCCGTGTGCGACAGAAACATCCGCAACCCGGGTTGCCACATATGGTGGAGAAGGCGGGCAGCTCGGCGCCACTACCTCACACGGTAACGTACCCACTCAAAATAAATCCAGCATGCAGAACCCTGACGGCGCCGCCGCTCCCACGGGGGCTCAGAGACAACAAATCCTGGCGCAGGCGGCCGCGTCACAGCGGGAGACGGCGGAAAGTCTCGCGCTGCTCCGCGAAGCGGTGGTCCGACTCACGCAGCTTGCCGTCCGCGACACGCCCCCAGCCGCGCCGACAGCCGCTCCGACCAGCCGGCTCACTAAGCTCGGACCGGACGACGATGTCGAGGCGTACCTGGAGGTATTTGAGAGGACCGCCCGGAGGGAGAGCTGGCCGGCTGAACAGTGGGCCCACATCATCTCGCCCTTCCTCACCGGACCCGCACAACAGGCAAGCCAGGATTTACCACCCGAGGACGCCGACCAATATCCGGTGCTCAAGCAGGCCATAATGGCCTACTACGGGCACAACCTCGCCGCCCGCGCCCAACGATTCCACGACTGGCGGTTCGACATCCATGGTGCGGTGCGGACCCAGATCGCCCAGCATGGTCGGCTAGTGAGGAGGTGGCTGGCCACGGGTGAGGACCCTGCCCGGTGGATCGGGTACTCATCGACAACACCGTCCGCCAGCTGCCGGCCGACGCCCGGAGGGTCCTAGCCCACCACCATCCCGAGACGGTAGACGACCTGATCCGGCAATTGGAGAACTGGCAGGTGGCCCAGCAACTCAGCGCCAGTCCCCGGACCAACCTGCGGCCGACCGAGACCCGACGAGACCGGAGGGGGCCCCTGACGGCGTCGCGGACACCACCCCCGGAGCCGCCGGTCGTGTCCCGGGAGGCTCGAGACACGAGACGGTGCTACGCCTGCGGTCAGCCGGGACATCTGGCACGAGACTGTCCCGGGGACAGAGACGTGTCAATGCCATCGGCCTATGCGGTCGGAGGCACGCACCGGCCCTGTATGCTGGCCACCTGTTGGACACAGGGGGTAGCCGGGTCCCCGACTGTTCCAGCACGGGTTATGACCCAGGACACACAGGCCCTCCTGGACACGGGTAGTGCAGTGACCCTCCTTCGTCCCGAACTAGCTGGGGGGAAGGGGGGGAGCCTATGGAGGTGGCCTGTGTACACGGGGATACCCGGACCTACGGGTCTTGCCATGTGGTTATCCGGACCCCCTACGGGGTGTTCACGGCCCGGGCGGGGATCGTACCCCACCTACCGGTACCCCTCCTCATCGGGAGGGATTGCCCGATTTTCCACAGACTCTGGGATCCGGAGCGGGAAAATCGGGCCAGGAGAGGGCCGGCTCCCCGAGCAGGGAGGAAGGCGCGGCCGGCGTATGGTGCCACCCGGATTCCGGCGACCCAGGAGGAGGCATCGGCAGAGGACACCGGGCCGGAAGGGGACGGACCCTCGCCACCGGGGACACCAACCCACTCGGGAGGCGGCGCTTCTGGACCACCGCGGCCCGGACCCGACACCTCGGATACCCTGACGGCGCCAGACCTGAACGACCCACCCGAGGACGCCGAGAGTTCCCCTCTCACCGAGTTTTCGGACTTCCTGCCGGAGGGGGGGGAACCTCTCGACCGGGTCAGTTCGCTAGCGCCCAGCTGCAGGACGACGCCCTCAAGCACGCCTGGAGCCATGTCCTCGCACACGACGGACAGCCCCGGGACTCGGTGAGTTGCCTACCACACCCACACTTTAGCACCAGGGGGGCCCTACTATACCGGGTGGTGGAACGGGACGGGGCGGTGACCGAACAATTAGTGATCCCTCGACCATATGTCAGCAAGGTGCTGTATATGGCCCACACGCACCTCCTGGGAGCCCACTTGGGCATGGACAAAACCCGGGATCGGGTCTTGGCGAGGTTTTACTGGCCGGGGGTGAAAAGGGACGTAGAACGCTACTGCCAAACGTGCCCGGTGTGTCAGCGGGTAGCTCCTCGCCCCTCGGCTAGGAATCCGCTCATCCCCATGCCCATCATAGAGACGCCCTTTGATAGGATAGCTCTGGACATTGTGGGACCCCTCCCCAAGACCAGCAGGGGACACCGGTACATCCTGGTGCTGGTGGACTATGCAACCCGGTACCCAGAAGCCTTACCCCTGCGCGCGGCCACGGCTAAGGCGGTAGCGAGAGAGCTTATGCTTCTGTTTAGCCGGGTGGGGATAGCACGGGAAGTACTGACGGACCAGGGGTCGTGCTTTATGTCTCGGGTCCTAAAAGAACTGCTTAGACTTCTCCAGGTCAAACAGCTCCGGACATCGGTGTATCACCCCCAGACGGACGGCCTGGTGGAACGATTTAACAAAACTCTAAAACAGATGCTGAAGAAGGCCATGGACACAGACGGGAAGAACTGGGACCAGCTGTTGCCCCATGTTCTGTTCGCGGTGCGGGAGGTACCCCAGGCCTCTACGGGCTTCTCCCCGTTCGAGCTCCTGTACGGGAGGAGGCCTCGAGGAATCCTGGACCTCGCCAAGGAGACCTGGGAGAGCCAACCGTCACCCCACCGCACCGTGGTGGAGCACGTGGAACAGGTGAGGGACCGCATGGCCCAGGTCTGGCCCATCGTCCGGGAACATCTCGGGCGTGCCCAGCAGGCCCAGGCGAGGGTTTACAATCGGGGAGCCCAGCTGCGCGTCTTCCGGCCTGGGGAGATGGTGCTGGTCCTGGTCCCGACGGCGGAGTGCAAGTTCTTGGCCAAATGGCAGGGGCCGTACGAGGTGGTCGAGAGAGTCGGAGAGGTAAACTACCGAGTGCGGCAACCCGGGAGGCGTAAGCCTACCCAACTCTACCATGTGAACATTTTGAAGCAGTGGAAGGAGGGGGGGGATCCGCCCGGTCCGGCACCCATGGGGTTGGTGGCTCGACGAGGGGTTCCGGTGGTTCCGGTAGGAGAGGACCTCAGCCCAGACCAGAAGCAAGACCTCGCTGACCTGGTCCTGCAACACCAGGACGTCTTCTCCGAGCTCCCGGGTCGGACCTCGGTGATCCAGCACGACATCCGGACGGCACCGGGAGTAAAGGTGAGAGTTCCGCCCTACAGAGTCCCGGAGGCCAGACGGGCGGCGATCCAGGAGGAGGTGGCCCGGATGCTGCAGCTGCACGTCATCGAGGAGTCCCGCAGCGCCTGGTCTAGTCCAGTCGTCCTCGTGCCCAAACCTGACGGGAGCTACAGGTTCTGTAACGACTTCCGGCGGCTGAACGAGGTCTCCGACTTCGACGCCTATCCCATGCCCAGGGTGGACGACCTGATCGAGCGACTGGGGCCTGCCCGGTATCTCACCACCCTGGACTTGACCAAGGGTTATTGGCAAGTGCCCTTGACCAAGTCCGCCAGGGAGAAGACGGCGTTCGCGACACCGGGGGGTCTGTTCCAGTACACCGTTCTCCCCTTCGGGGTCCACGGAGCCCCAGCCACCTTCCAACGGATGATGGACCAGGTCCTGCGGCCGCACCAGGCCTACGCCGCCGCATACATAGACGACATCATCATCCACAGCGACAGCTGGGATGTCCACATCCAACAGCTGAGGGCCGTACTAGGCGAGTTACGGAAGGCGGGTCTCACCGCCAAACCGGCCAAGTGTCGCCTCGGCTTGGAGGAGACGGCCTACCTGGGCTTTCAGGTGGGTCGGGGAAACGTCAGGCCCCAGGAGAGCAAGGTGGCTGCCATCCGGGACTGGCCACGACCGACCTCCAAGAAGCAGGTAAAGTCGTTCTTAGGGCTGGTCGGGTACTACCAGCGGTTCATACCCGGCTTCGCCACCCTGGCCAGCCCTATGAACGACCTGACCCGAAAGACACTACCCGATCGGATCCAGTGGACGGAGGCGGCCGAGAAGGCCTTCGAGTCGCTTCAGGGAGCCTTGTGCTCCGAACCGGTACTCATAACCCCAGACTTTACTTCCCCCCTCATAGTGCACACCGACGCCTCGGAGGTGGGCCTGGGGGGAGTCCTGTCCCAGGTCCGAGCGGGGAGGAGCACCCCGTCACCTACATCAGCCGGAAGCTCCTTCCCAACGAGAGGAATTACTCGACCGTCGAGAAAGAGGCCCTGGCCATTAAATGGTCACTCACTAAACTCCGGTACTATCTCCTAGGTCGGGAGTTCACCCTGGTCACCGATCACGCCCCGCTGAAATGGATGGCCGGCGCGAAGGACTCCAACGCCAGGGTGACGCGGTGGTTCCTGGCCCTCCAGGACTTTCGTTTCAAGGTGGACCACCGACCTGGCAAGGAGCACGCGAACGCTGACGCCTTGTCACGCCGGGATGCCTGCCTGGGCTGGACTCCCGGGGACCGGAGGCCTCATCTAACGGGGAAGGGATGTGATAACCCGCTCCCCACCCGGGGAACCGCGGGGTGGTGGTCGACGGGGTGTACCGCCTCCACCCACCAGCCGGCAGCAGAGCGTGCGTCGACATCCGGCGTAATCACCGGGATGCAACACACCCGGCCGGGAGAGGGGAGAGCCGGCTTAAAAGACGATCACGGACACACACCAGGGAGAAGAGATGGAGAAGGAGTTACAACCAGAGAGATCGAGAGAAGAGAGACAACGGACGAATCCAGAGAAGAGAGACTACGGACGAATCGAGAGGAGAGAGACCCGCGGAGACCCCCGCCGATAGTGTTTACATACCCTGTAACGTGTGTGAATAAACGCCGACTACGGCTTACCTTGGACCCTGAGTTTGGTGATTTCCGTGTGCGACCGAAACATCATAGTACACTTACCTCTGTTTGTAATCAATATAGACAAGGCAGCATACATTGTCATTTCAACTCTCATTACAGCTCTGTGTCACTGCAGCACATGCAGATGAAAGGCACCCAGTCTCTCTCCATGCTGCAGCGCACAGATCTTCCCTCGCTCACCCGCTTACAACACACGGTTGCCAGTGTGTTGGCCTAAACACAAGCTTAGCTCAATTTTTTTACCTGCAGTCACCCAGCAGAAGTCCGCGGAATTTGCCTGTGTGTGCTGAGCAGGTGAGCAATGGAAGATCTGTGCGCAGATTTGTGCAGCATCATGGAAATCGGCCGTTTCCCTTCAAACACTTGAATGGAATCTCTAAGGTATCAGGGAGACGACGTTATGGCCTTATGAATGTATTAAGTAGCTCCAAGGAAACAATATTTTAAAAACATGGGACGATTTAAAATATGGATGTTGACAACGTCATCGTTTACGCGGACTAATTGCATCAGCCCTCGTCTGTAAGCATACGGTAATCAGGAATATAAACAATTCTCCACAACTGTCAGAACTAAGTCAGTACTGCAACAGATGACCTATGTGATCAATCCATTATTGTTTCAGCTCCAATTAAGATGTAAAATTCTTAAACCTATAACGTGCTCTTTTTATGCCTACTTAGGAAAACAATCTGCTGTCAAACGAAGCTGGACTCCAGAGGAATGTGCGGCAGTAGAAAGGCATCTAAGGAAATGCATAGTCATGAACCAAGTTCCAAGAAAACTTGACTGTCAGCGCTGCATTACTGCAGAACCTGAAGCCCTACAAAACCGAGACTGGAAAGCAGTAAAATACTTCATCAAAAATCGAATTGCTACTTCGAAAAGAAGAGTACAGTGAAAGCTGTATTGATTGGTTAATTTTAGGGATATTGAGACACACCTCGTGAACTTTTTTTTTTTTTTTTAAACAAATGTTAAACACACTTAGTGGTCAAAAAATGTGTTTGAACTGTTTGCTCTTGTTTAGCTCTTTAAGTCCCATCCCGAAAAAAATATCAGTCTGCTGTATGGGCTTGTGAGCAAATGGGGGGTGCACCTTACTAGCTATTGAGCCGTCGGGGGAGATACTCAGATGGGAGCCAAATCAGCATGGTATGTTGAATCACATTGTCGTGTACAAGCACTGTAAAATAGAGTTTTTCATATGTCCCCCTAAGGTTTTTTATTTTTTTGCATTTTTTTTCCCCTTACCCTAAGTGGTGGACATGTTAGTTTTTCAGTACAGGATGTTTTCTTTGAGTGAGTTGTCCTGGTAAAGTTGTGACTGCCTACGTTTAAATAAATACATGCTCCATGAAAACAAGGCATTGTTTTAAAGAGTTTATTTTACGCATTTACAATGTTTTCTCTAAAATATTACTGATGGTTAGAAAGAGCTCATAGATTTGGAAAAGTCTCCATGGGTCAGGAAGTCATTATATGAATGCAACGTTACTGGCCCGTCTACCTAATGATGATCTTTTGTTACAATGAGATCCAGTCCTGCAATGTCTTAGGTAAGCAAGGAAAACCATTGGAAACCGTTTTTTCCTACAGATATTAACATTGCGCCTTGCGAAGATATAAAATCTAGAAATGCGTGTCCTGCTAAGATATGAAAACTTGAAATGTGTATGTGTGTGAGAAAGTGGACCTCACAAGTTCTGAATGCTAGAAGCAGAACCCCACAAAGTGACAAAAAAACTAACATGAGGAAAAAAGTTTTGATTTTTGTTAAAATGAAGTGATTATAATTATATAGATTTTTTTTTTTAATCTTGCCTGATTTTTTTTACAGAGTTGTAGAACCAATGGAAAGGGTGGATCACACATTGTGAGAAAAACGTTCAGGCCCCTCAATTGAGTTACACACACGTGTGTGTGTGTGTGTGTGTGTGTGTGTGTGTGTGTGTGTGTGTGTGTGTGTGTGTGTGTGTGTTTTATATTACAGCTACTCGTGCTTTCAGTGCATGTGAGCGTGCACTCACTGGTTAGCCCACGGCCACCGCTCTGCACGGCTGTCAAACACCGTTAACAGCTGATAACGGCGTCCCGGCCGACGGCGCCCCCCCTCCTCTGCCCTCTCTGGTCAACACTATCAGCTCTGTTGGCACGTTTGCCATCGTTTGTTATCCAACAAAAGAACGAGTGGACAAGGAGCTGCAGGAAGCCCCGGGAGCCAATGGAGCGCTCCAGGGCCTCGCTGTCCTGGCTGGACCCAGGACTATAGGGTGACTGG
Source organism: Anoplopoma fimbria (assembly GCF_027596085.1). Classification (NCBI taxonomy): domain Eukaryota; kingdom Metazoa; phylum Chordata; class Actinopteri; order Perciformes; family Anoplopomatidae; genus Anoplopoma; species Anoplopoma fimbria. The sequence goes on from NC_072469.1 coordinate 10,569,674, forward strand.
ATCGCGGTGTGGGCGACTGACTGATGCGCTCCGCTCAGCCTCCTTTGGACTGACTGGCTTCTAGTGACACATTACACATTCACAAGGTCCATTCCTTTCTGGAGCCTGCAGTGATTGTTTTAAAGGAATTCCAAAATTGAAAACTGAAGACCTATCCACGAGTGAATATCTGAATATTGGGGTCCAGCCCTATCCTGTATGGTATTTAGTTCATTTAAATAGGTTCTATGTACAGTATATGA